>NW_003852425.1:2979344-2981550 GCF_000181295.1 Otolemur garnettii | reverse complement strand
GAGGGATGTCTGCAGAGTCTGACCTACCGCAGGTCTTGGCAGGAGCCGAGGAGCTGAAGGGAAGAAGGGAATTTGCCACTTTCCCTCTCGGCAAAGATAGTTACTGTGCTCTCTTTTTTCTGATCCAGCCTCATTTTTCACATCCTATTTATTATATTAATATTTAGCTCATAATTAATTATTACTAATTCTATTTTAGTTAACAAGGTATGAAACTTTTTTTTTCTGTTGTCTGGGAGTTTTCACCAAAGCCATGTGGTACTAAAACAACTTCACAGAACTCAAAGGCAACATCCCTAGTTCAGGGATCTCCCAACCTTTTCTAAGCTATTTAAGGAAAGATTAGAAAATCGAAACAGAATTTTTAAAAAGGAAATGGCAAAGACAGAGAGATTATTTTAATCCTCCCCTCCCCATTAAATAAAACAGAGGAGTATTCCCACACCAAAAGAAACACTAGTTGAGGTAGATGGCCAAAAGGAGAGAACGGCATTGTCTCCCCAGGCAGGAAGCTCAGACCTCAAAGACAGGTCCCCAATCACAACAGGAGGGAAGCCCAGGGGGAAAATTCTTAAAAGAATATGACTAGTGTCCAGGATTTCAGAGTGAGATGTGACCTCAGAGACCCATGTCTGCTTCTCACCTGGAAAAGTCACAGTGCTGGCTGGAACATCATATGTCCTCCTCCTCCTTCCTTTCCCCTCCCAAATTCTCATTCTGCTGATACAGTGTTGGAAGTAACCAAGCAGGTATAAGAGGGATATTTTTTTAAGTGAAAGAACTAAAATATTCCTCTTGATCAAGCATCTTAAACGTCAGTGGTGTGAGAAAATTTAAGTCCCTGATGTTTAGACCACCCAATAAGCCAGATTAAAATATATGTTTAAATCTGTGAGTCTGTATCCTGGACTAACTTTGCAGTAGAAGGGAAGAGCCTGGTTTGGCCCTCACGCCTCCTATATCTCTAGCATTTAAACCCAGCTAGCACAAGGTTAACAGGTTGAATTTCAATAAGTATTTGAATAAATAAGAGATCAAATGAGCATTAAAGAAAGATCTAAAGGAAGTTCCATACCAACAAGGAAGAATATTATACACTGAAATTGGTTAAGTTTTTGTTTGGTTTGTTTTGTTTACTGGTCACTTCTGCTTATTATTCTAAAAAATAGTTTACATGAGTTTTGTTTGAATTATCAAAGAAGTCCCTAACCCTACTCCTATCCTCTTGTGTGTGAGTGTGTGGGTCCATGTACTAAATAAGTTGTCTATTTTCTTTATTTTGGCTAACTCTTTAATGCAATAACTAGATATTTGGGTTTCATATCATCACAGCCAAGTGTGTGGTAATTAAAAAGATGATTTCAAATGATATTTACATGTAACCATGTGCACCAACTTCACCATATGTTTTCTCCCCTTGTCAACTTGTTTGTGTGGCATTTTATCTGTGGGCAATAGCTTGGTTCCTCATGGCTGGAGTCACATACTGTGAAAACAAACAGAATGAGAGGTAGATAGAAACTGCTCAGTGAACACCTGTGCTTAGGGCAGCATCCACATTGAGATTCCAGTGAGTTAATTGCAGGAAAACTCGCAATCAAAGAGGGTTCTTGAAAGTCCCCTTCCCTGAGCTCTGAACACAGGTATCCAAAGTGCAGTGGCCACTGACCAGAGGAAGCCTCCGCCTGTCTGAGTGTATGCCTGTGTTGATGCCACACATCTGTACGCTATTATCTCCCAGAATCTCACTCCCCACAAACTATCAACAGTAGTTACCTTTACTGGGAAGGACGTGAGAGTGAGATTTGGTGTTTGCTTTATAACTTTGTATTGATAACATACTTTTCCTATCAAGTAATAAGGTTAAAGAGTAAATATTAAAATGAAATCAATATGCAGTTCTCTTGAATTAGTTTATTATAATTTCTACTTTCAAATTTGCCTCTATACTTTGCTGAATGACTAGGGGAGATAAAAATAACTCAGATGTATAATAGAAAAGATCATAAGCATTATTTATCCCTGTGCCCTGTCTTCCACTGAGGAAGAGATGGAAAATTATTAATTAAAACAAGAGGTTAAGTTTTCACTTAATCAGAGTTTTGGTGAAAAAGGACAAGTATGCCCTTGGATTTTTGTCCTTATCTAGTTACTGAAGCAGTAGTTCTTCTTTAGGGGACCTCAGAAAATGTATTAAAAAAAAAAA
>NW_003852425.1:2936777-2978801 GCF_000181295.1 Otolemur garnettii | reverse complement strand
TACACCAAGAAACTCTGTTTCTAAGACACAGAGATATAGTGTCTGGCCACCAAAGACAGTTTCATTACCAACTGATGATTGCTTAGCAGTGGTTCTCAACCTTCCCAATGCCACGACCCTTTAATACAGTTCTTCATATTGTGGTGACCCCCAAGCATAAAATTATTTTTGTCGCTACTTTATAACTGTAATTTTTGCTAATATTATGAATTGTAATGTAAATATCTGATACAAGGTGACCCCTGTGAAAGGGTCGTTCAACCCTCAAAGGGTTGAGAATTCCTGGCTTAGAGACTCTTACAGCATAGAAAGAATGTCTCAGAACTCATGGTCTCAAGACCTACCTTAATGTGATTTGGGCTGGGTTACCTGGGAAACAGACTCTGTTTATGGGTCCTTGGAGATAAGAGATTTTTTGGAGAAGACTTTGGGGAATAATTTCAAGGAAATAAGGGAACATATGTTGAGACAGCACGCTCTATACTGGCTATACCACCCAGCATGCCTGGGCATTTTTCTGCAACAAATGACTTTTACTGCATTATCAGATGCCCAACATCCTCCTCTTTGGGAGTCTCTACAATTTCTGTGTCATCTACACTTGCTTCTTCAACTTCTTAAGTTGCTTCATATACTTTTATGCTGCTCTATACTTTGGTCAATATCGCTTAGAAAATTGTTTTAGGGTCAAGTTCATTACAGGTTGCCATCTCATCATCTGTTGCAACAAAACCTCCAAAATCTACTCCTTCAAATTCTGTCATGGGAAATGAACTGTCTGATAGGGCCAAAGAACTATGCTCTTGGGTTGTGACAAATCCCGCTTTCTTGAAACATTTCCATATTGCTTCTGGCTGAACTTTATTCTGAGCAGAACTGCTCCAGAGGACAGCACCCAAAACATTAACTGATAACAGCAGATGAAGTTGCTTCCACAAGCAGACCACAGGTTTGCATTTTAGTAATGACCCACTTCAGGAGGTGGGCTCAGTAGTGCATTTTAAATGTTTTGACAATGCCTTGAGTCAAGAGGTTGGATTTTTGAGGTTTTGTTTGGAAGCAGAAATTTCAGTGTCATGTTTGTGAGATAAATCTACTGTCAATAGAAGTGACCGTTTCTTCATTTCTCGTTGATACCCTTTACCCCCTCCACAAACAGGGCTCTAGGCATTCATGTGTATTTGTTGGCAGGAAGGTCTTTGAGCTTCCAGTTCTTGAATGCACGTGGCATTGCCACCTAATCACCAAGGATTTCATTTCTCTCCAGTTGAGCTAGCACAAAGCAGAACTGTGAAATGTTCCATGGAAAGTTTTTGCTCTTATATTTGTCACCCTTCACGATGAGGCTTCTCTTAGGTATCACTATGAGAAAAAAAAAGTCTACACTCATCAGCATTCAAGATGGCATCATTTTTAAAGACTCTGGCAAATCCTAGGAAGTTTTTGATGAACTCTTCCACAACTTCCACTGGAATGTCACTGGATTCACCACATAAGACTTACTGTGAGATCTCACATAGCAGTTTAATTTTTTGAGCCAACAGCTTGATGCTTGGAAATATGCCACCCTGAATTCCAGTGAGAATTTTTTTAGCAACTTC
Organism: Otolemur garnettii; assembly: GCF_000181295.1. Lineage (NCBI taxonomy): Eukaryota > Metazoa > Chordata > Mammalia > Primates > Galagidae > Otolemur > Otolemur garnettii. The sequence goes on along the minus strand of NW_003852425.1, from coordinate 2,977,200 downwards.
TTGGCTCATCAGCCAGGAGATTTGGGTATTAACTGCCCTCAATTGTTTGAACCAGCTTAGTGTGGCTTCACTGAGTTAATGCTGGGAAATTTTCCTCCTTTTCCACAGTATGTGTCCACTTTCCTTACTATATCTCTCCAAGTACTCATGTTTATGTTTTTAGATGTTGCCAACTGTAGTCTTGATGGCAGCAAAATGTTCTACAATCTTTCTTTGGCTGCTGTTTTCCAGAAAGTGTAGAAGTTCAATTGTTTCCTTCAAGGTCATCTCTTGATTAACTGTCAATCTTTTCAGTAATTATAGGATGTACCTACAATTCAGAACAGTAATTCACGTTGAAAAAAATCTTCTACAACACATGATAAATAATAGGACATAAGGCCTAACCAACATGTGGTAATAATAAAACATGAAAAAAGAACTTATATCAATGAAAAAATAATACAACTAAAAGCCAAAGACCATGCCTTCTACTTCTTTGGTATAGAATGGACTCAACTCATCAAGTTACAGAGGGTCAGTTAGTATTGTGTGTCATAGTCCAAGTGGTCAAGATATGACTTACAGAAGTGATCAATGTCTAGAGGTCAGCCTTCCATTGAGTACATGTAGTTCATGTCTTGTCTATGAACATTAGGTCAACCTAAGGAGGTGGTTAATGTATGGAGGGGGTCAACTATGGAGGTTCTACTGTATTTCATTTTGTTTTAGAAAAAGAATGAAGAATAAATGTGTAAGATAATGATAATAAAGTAAAGGACAGTAGATAAAATTCTTAATGTTTCTTCTTCCTTGGATAGACTAATTTCAATCATGCATAGTAGCTTCTCTAGCACTGAACCAGTGAGGAATCTTGATTACAAGCAACAGAAACTAAATCTAACTGATTTAGACAGAAAGCGAATATATAACACATATTTAAAATACCTTATTTTTAAGGCATTATATTCCAAATATAAGAATATTTGGAAGTAATTTATAGGCTCAGAATGGCTAAGAAATCACACTCTGGGCATCTAAAACCATATTGAAACTATACTATAAGATCAGAGTGGTAATACCACAGGACATCTGGACATGGGCCTGCACTGGCAGCCACCCCACACCACCACACTTAGAAACTGAGGTTGTTTTCTATATTTCACGGTCCTAGAACAAATCCTCTCCTATGTCTGCCTTTTTGTATCACAAACTCTAAATCCATCTTCCAACTGTTGGAAACTACCTCTTCTGCCTAAAATATTGAGGATCGGTGCTTTTCAGCTTCTATTAAGAGAAATGGGCTCTGCTTCCCAACACAACTCACTATCAAATGAAGGAGGTGACTCAAAGCCTGAAAAGCTAAAGAAAGTAACATGTTTCTTCCATAAGGCCCAAGCAAAAGAATAACTTCCCAAAATCCCTTCACTCATTTTATATATTTATATGAATTCAAAGTTACTTCCTTTTATCTCTTCAGCTTCTATTTTCCCAAGTCTCATGCAGATCACTTTGGTAATTAGTATGCTCATAAAATCATCCAGAATTTACAGATAATTTGGGTTTCATTAAATTTAAAATGGCTTGTCAAAGGTCACACTCCATAATAGTAAAGACGATCCAGATTTAAGGTGCAGATACTGGGTTCTCTGAACTTAATACTAAAGACGTTGCATCTTCTTTGTGTTTTCCTAGGATAACTATCATTACTTATTCAGACTAAATTGTTCTAGTGAAGAACATAAAAATTATCTTACTTTAGCTACACAGAGCAAACTGCAAATGGGACTTCTAATGAATATTATAATTGGACAGGTTCCAGTAAAGCCCTATCATTTGATAATGTTCATTGGTAACTCAACTCAACAATATGTAGCAAAATTCAGCTGTGAGGCAAGGAATTCAAATAAATTACTTGAGCATGACTAAAAGGGCTTGTGCCAAAACCCGATTCATTATTTTTCAGTGCCTCTTTAAGTAATTTTCTTTGCCTATTACTATAACATATATGTATGTTATCTAATGTGAAAGCCCCAAAGAGTAGATTAGAAATTAATACCTGGTAAATACGTAGAGTTATACCCATAATACGTAGAGGGGTCAAAGGCAAGCAAACTGGAGAAATGGCCTCTTGCTTTCTTAGGCGGTGATCTGGTTTGAAACTTTCTTACTTTTATGCCCTTGTCTTAGAAGAGGCTTTGCTCAGAAACTAAAAACTGTTTAGCTAATGTGTACATATCAATGCTTAAATTTTAGGCGGAAAATAAATGTACCTTTCAAATTTCCAAGAATAACTTTTATTTCTTCTTCTTAAGAATATACATGTTTATGAACTGCAGATGTTTGGTGTCGTTTATAGCCAAAAGAGTCCTGCATGGGGTTCAAACAATTTTTCAAAGGATGGTCTATGTGTTCATACTGTCCTTGTGAACTTAAGGTATATATTGATGGGGAACAGGTTGTGATAAGACAGGACCAGATTCTGAATCCATTTGACTTTCTTTGAGACAGAGTCTACTCTGTCATCCTAAGTAAAATGCCATGGCATCATCATAGCTCACAACAACTTCAAACTCTTGGACTCAGGTGATCCTCTTGCCTCATCCTCCCAAGTAGCTAGGACTATAGGCACCTAAAACAACTCCCAGCTAGTTCTTCTATTTTTAGTAGAGACAGGGTCTCGCTCTTGCTCAGGCTGGTCTTAAACTCCTGATCTCAATCAATCCACCACTCAGCCTCCCAGAGTGTTAGGATTACAGGTGTGAGCCACCACACCTGGCTCCAGTTGACTTTTAAATCTAGTTTTCCACAGCACAGAAACTATGACAACAGTACAGTACAGAAGACAGAAAGGCCACTCTATCTGCCTTTACATTTAGTGTTGATCAGCTGAAATTTTAACAACCTGCTAGGTAACCAGGGTGACCTAGCCACCCTTCAAATACTCACAGATAGCCCTACAAAGACTGATTTCACTTCCAAATAAAGATTTTCTAATACCTAGCTCCCACCCCTAATAATGAGGTTGTGAGTTCCTGACCCCAGAGGCATTGTGGCAAAGACTGCAGAACAGTGGGTCCCACATCCTACAAAGGGACTCAGCTAATGTATTAAACATGGCTAGTAGTCAGCATTCTGAAAAATACCTTTTAACCCTAGAACTCTGTAAATCAAAATCCAGCTGTTAGTACTAGTACTGTGGTCATGCCAAGTACTTCCAGATGAAATAAACAATGAAGGCAAGCATGTATCAGAGGGGGAGCCTGAAGAACTGACTCTTGGAATCAATACTCTAGTTCCTAAGTGACAGGTGGCAAAGATACTTGCCAGAAAGTTGCTAACCTCTTCCAGGCACATCAACATCTCCGACTCTTATGTGGGTCTCTTTGGCAGCCATCCTAATATAACTAGAGCTAGACTTCCTCTACATCTCTTCTGTTTCACTTGAACAAAAACACAAAATAATGTGTCAGTACAAATGTAACTCTCTTGCTGAGGCAATTTTACAAAGGAGCCCTTTATTCTGAATTATCCTTATAAATACCAGCACTATTTAATGAGCCCAATGCAGCATTGAAGTTTTATGAGATGGTTCCAGAGTGTAAATGTTATAAAATGGGATCTATTTCAACATCTGAATCCTTAGAATCGGTATGTTGAACCATGAGAGGATCATCACCTTAAGTAAAGGTGTAAAATTCCTGTTAATTCACTTCTTTACGGCTCCACTGGTTTTGTTTGTTTGGCTTATGTGTGAGTGTGTGATTTATCTTTTCTTATATACATGCACATTGCCAGGGGATTTTATAGAAAAGAACTAATGGGCATTCTGGGTTCAGTGTAAATTTTATCACACCAGGAGGCCAATATTAAAGTCTCTTTTTTCCCATAGCAGCCATTTCTCTCCGACTAGTAGCCAGAACTGAGAGATCAGCTACAGAGAGGCCATCCATTCTGCCCTCAGACTTTTCCAGAACAGCTTTGATTGCTGTTCCAAAACCATGGACTTCCTGGGAGTAGGAGTTGTTGCATCCTTGCTTTGATGCAATATTCAAAATCTCCCCAAATTTCATCTTTGAATCTTAATTTTTAATTTCTTACTGATGCTTCAGTGTTTTTTTCCTATTCCTTAGGAACATTTTCAAATTGCAATTCCCTGTAATTTGTGCCTTATTTAACATTATGACTTAAATTACCTTTGGATGTTGTTAGTTCCACAACAACAAAGAATTTTGAGAGATCCCACAAAATTATGCTGTATTGCTCTGCTCAGTTAAGGACACAAGTCAGCTTAAAGGGGGTGGAAATGATAAGCAACACGCCCTATAGAATCATATGGATATAAACATAAGCACACTCATATGTCAGAATTCTAGCATCAAGTTCTCTCCATTTTTGATGGAAATAAAATTTGTGAAAATGTTTTTCCACAGAAAGATTAGAGAAGACAAATGGTTTGCTCCAGCTTCTTCTGTAGACTGCTGTAGCTGCGTTCAGTTGTTGGAAATTTCATGAACTTTCTGCAGATTGTTCATAAAGACTACCTGCAATTGCCTAATTATTTGCCATGTATACCTATTTCAGTTCTGTGTTTGAAGTTAAAATTACTTCATTGGGGGTTAAGGCAGGAGTCTAGGAGGATTAAGATGAGTTATATAAAGTTAATTTAATATTATGTAACTGGAGGTTAAGCATTAGCCCCAGGGTCAGAGAAACCATATAATTGGAAATCATTGAGAAATGTGGAATATGTGGGAAGAAAGAACTTAAACATAATGTAACTAAATCCTTCAGGCCTGAGATCTTGGCATTTGTAATAAGAACTGGTAGAGGAATAGACCAGAGGTAGGGGATGGGAGGGAGAATGAGATATGTTTTCTTTGTAGTCATAAAAATAGCCAATAGGAGCAGCTCTCCAGACTTTCTTGAAAATAAACTCTATTTAATTGGGGCATCATTTGTACCTTACTTGAGGGACATAAAAAGAGGCATCTCCAGAACTGTGCATTTGCTATCTGCCCTTCTACTCACACCCCTAGACCTTCACAGTGGCCGTCATATCTGAACGGTATCACAGACAACAGTTTGGGTTCCAGCTTCAACTTGTTGCCTAATTCCTACTCTTTAATCCTTCTTTATCTCAGTCCCACATACATTTATTATAAAGATTCAAATAACAAGAAGAAGAAGAGTGCTTAGCCACTGACTCTAGTGTCAAAACCAAAGCAAAGATTTAGAAAATGCTACCCTATCATAATCCTCAGTGGTAGTGGCAGCAGCTGCAAATTTCTTATTCCATCTTCCTTTATTATATTCTGCTACTGAAAATACTACTATCAGTAACATCCACTAAGATAGATAAATATGGATGACCAATTAGAATTACGTACCACTGAATTGTTTGGGGAAATTAGATCTTTGGGGGATGGGGGGAAAGTAAAAATAGAAAACAGCATAAAGTAAAGAAAATATATTGAAATATATTTTCCAGAATTAAATAGAAAATACAATTAAGATAACTTCTACAACAAGTACTGTCAGATTCTGACAGTAAAGCATCTTCTTTGCAGAAAAAAAGCTTTTACCTTCTCTGTTTCTTTTTCTCTCTGATTTGCCTCTCCCATTTTCTTAATAGTCTTAACCAAGCACTGACACCTGCAGTTCTTGTTTTCACATCCTTCAGTAAAAACTCATGGGCTAATTTTTAAGAAAACAAGAAAAAGAATAAAATCCCAGGTGTATGCATGTAAGAATTAAGTGAGAAATTTCCTACAGTGTTACCATGTGGACACCAGACTTGAGGTTTTTAAGTGTGGTCCTTTTTTATCTATCCTGAAGTTTGTTTGTTTGTTTTCCAGTGAGGTCCCTGTCATTACAGTTTTACTCCTGGGCGTCTCCAGACAAGGTTGCAAATCTGCCGAGGTTTATGTTTGGCAAAGTTTCTTTCAGTTTAATCGCCTCCTTTCTTCTGTGATTACTTCTTCCTTCTAAGTCTAGAAACGTAGTCAAATAGTTGACTTGGCAATATACATCCATTTCTCTTGATGGTGGAGTTTTAAGCCAACAAACTGTTATTCTAAATAATTCAAATTCAAACTTCCAAAAAGAAAGGTTTTCTTGTTTTGATTGGTTTTGACAATATTATAAGATATGGTTACTGTGCAGATTTCCAACATCAGGCCCCTGTATGAGCTACCAATCAACTCAGTGGAAATCAAATTGATGGCTGCCTTCAGTTACATGCTTTTCCCACCTAATCAGCTGTAACACAGTGGAGTATAGATCTTAGTGACCACAGATCAGAAAGCTATGAATTACACACCACATACAAAGATGAAGACAGGACTTTTACAGTACCTTCATTCACAATTTCTAAGACTAGGAAGTAACCAAGATGTCCTTCAATGAGTGGATAGAAAACTCTAGTACATTCAAAAAATGGGATTTTTTGGTATTAAAGAAATGAGCAGGGCAACAAGATGGCTGACTGGAGACATCAACTGCCAGATCCTCTCAGAAAGAAGAAAAAGTTTTAGATAAAAAAAAAAAAAGAAGAAGAAGAAGAAAAAAAAGAAAGAAAAAAACATAGATCTTGTATAATTCTGGGAGAAAAGTGCCAAAACGACCAGAGATTTCATAGGAAGAAGTTGTGGAACAGAACAAGAATGAACAAGATATGAGCAGAGATCAACCTCTAAGAGGCTTGGAGTCCAGGAAAAAAGAGTAGATGGAGTGATTTATCTATCCCTCCCTCATATTTCTGGCAGTCAGTAGGCTCCTAGCTGGTAGATAGCCTTTTTGTTTTTACAAGCCCCAAAGTGGCTACCACCAGTGACTAAGATCTGTAAGACAAAGCACCAGGCTGACATCCCCCCCTAAGTCACATCCAGTCATCACAGACCCAAGCCAAGGTGGCAGACACCATGTTTCTTCTCCATCCACCATGAACCTTTGTCTTCCTCAGACTGTTCAGCCCCTCAGTTTTCATCTCACTCATTTGCACCTAACATTTCCCAACTCCAGCCCATACTGAAGCAGCCACAGGAGGCCAATGGGTCCTAGGGGATCTGTGTGACACCAGAGCCTGGATGTTCTGGGTGGGCTGCCTTCTGGAGAGAGAGGAATAGAGATGATCAGAATTTTAGCTTTCCTCCATTCTTTTTCTCCCCTTGCCCTCCCTGCCCATGGCTGCTGAGAGAGAAGTTTGTGCCAGGACTCTCAGGAGAACTTGCTTGCTCTCTGTTGGCATCTACCATAGTGAAGATTCCACAGAGAGTAGGCCTTACACCTTTGCTCTTAAAAAGCTGCAGCAGAGTAAGAGATGCTTGGATTACAGATTCCCAGCTCACTGGCTTTATGCTGCTAGCCTGGCTGCTCCATCACAGACATCAAACCTGCTTGAACACCCCATAGGCAACTCAGGCCCAGCATTCTTCTCTCTGGCATAGTCAGGAACTGAGTGAACTTTGGGGATGCAGGAACAGGCCCATAGTGCAGATTCTACACCCCTGGAACTCAATCATGTTGCTCATGTTGCTCTTCACAACTGAAAGAAAGTGCAACATGTGACCCACTCATGTGGCACCCTTTTCCCCACAGGAAGGCTGTGTTCTCATCACAGGGAGGAATGCTGGACAGAAAAGCTCCTGGCATGCAGCACTATCATGAAGAAGCTCATCTAGTTTGAGTTCCTGCCTGAAGACAGATGTTGGAGGGAGACCATGAATCAGAGGAAAAGGGAGAAGAGTGAAACCTACCCCTGACAGATTGTCAGAGGGACCCCTCCAGTAACCAGACTTTTTGGCAATGAGGGGCCACTTAGCCCCTCTCTAGTCAATTTCCCCAGCAGGCTGGACCCCCTGCCAAGAGATCTCTTTTCCCAGACTTTTTGGAGTCTGAATATAGCCTCATCTGACCCAGCCTCACTCAACCTCACTCCTCAACCTGCCTCTTCTGTGATGGAGAATAAGGACTCACCTGGAAGTTCCAAGGCTCCACTTGCTACATGGGAAATTCAAGTGCTTCTTCAAAGGATCTGGAGCCAGTCACAAGTCCCCAAAAGTATACTGCAACTTGTTCCTTCCAGCACCTTACTGACAGGAAGGTAAATTTGTATAGCCCTTTATAAAATTTAATGACTCAATTATACAGGGTGTGGTTGTTTACCTACAAGTACCACTTACTATCTCAGAGATAAACTAGGGTGTGAAAATACAATTCACAATGTTGAGAAGACAACACTTTTGATGACAGGGCTGGGAAAAGTGAAAGAATTTCAAAGACCTCCATCCTCCTGCATCAAAGAAAGATAGGGAATCTGTCCACAAAGATAGTACACCAATGCTACAGCCAATAAAAAACTAGCAACTAAGAAAACAACTACACTAAGGGTATCTATAAACAAGGCATATATGCAGAACTAGACCACCATCAAGGCACCCATAAGCAAAACCAAATGTTCTTACCTGAGGTATGCTACAGACACACCTCTATGAGCAAGGAGATGAAAAGCCCAATTTAAACAAGAGAAAATCCAAAAGTAAGATTTTTTTTTAATTTAAATGGCTGCTCTAGTTGAGACAGAATAAGTGAAAAAAGTCTGGAATTCTAAAAAGTCAGAGGAAAAGGAAAAGCACAAAGAGGAGTACCAGCTCTCTAACCATGGATACCGAACAAAATAAAAATATTAAATTGAGAGGTAAAGCTCTCTAGATATGGATTATGAGGAAGCTCAACAAAATCCAAGACAAAATGGAAAACCAACTCAAAGAAAACAGAAAACAATTCAAAAAACTGAACGAAAAATTGACTAAAGAGATTGACATATTAAAAAAAAAAACAAATAGAATTTTTAGAAATGAAAACTCATTTAAGGAAATAGAAAGCAATTTTAGAAGAGATTAGCCCTGGCAGAAAAAGAATCTCAGACTTTGAAGATAACTATCTCAACTTAAATCAGTAGGTAAAAAATAATTAACAGAGGATTAACAGGAATGAACAAAGTCTATGAAAACACATGGGTTTATGTAAAATGTCCAAATATAAAAATAATAGGCATTACTGCGGGTGAAGAAGAAAATACACCAGGATGGGAAACTATCTGAGGTCACTACCTCTATTCAACTTGCTGGAAGTCCTAGCTAGAGCAGTCAGGCAAGAGAAAAGAAATAAAGGGTATCTAAATCAGAAAATAGAACATCAAACTATCATTATTTGCTGATGATATGATCTTATACCAAGACTTTACCAAGAGACTCCTAGATACCAGCCTAGGAAAAGAAGTCATTAAGATGACCCTAATGGCAATCACAGCAACAACAAACATAAATTAGTAGGACTTGATTAAACTAAAAGGCTTCTGCATAGCTAAGAAAATAATGAAATAGGGAAGTGCCTGTGGCTCAAAGGAGTAGGGCGCTGACCTCATATGCCAGAGGTGGTGGGTTCAAACCTAGCCCTGGGCAAAAACTGCAAAAGAAAATAATGAAATAATGAACAAAGTAAATAGACAACCCACGGAGTGGGAGAATATGTTTGCATGGTAGACATTTGTTAAAGGGATAAGAACCCAAATCTACAAAGAACTTAAGCAAATCAGAAAGAAAAAGTCAAACAACCTCATTATAAAGTGGGAAAAACACATGGACAAAAGCTTTTTCAAAAGAAGATAGACAAATGGCCAATACACACATGAAACAAGACTCAATGTCACTAATCATCAGGGAAATGAAAATTAAAACCACAATGAAACATGACTTTATCCCAGTTAGAATGACTTTTATTAAAAAGTCCAAAAACAGTAGATGGTTGCATAGATACAAAGAAAAACAAATGCTTATACACTTTTAGTAGGACTTCAAATTAGTATAATACTATGGAAAACAATATGAAAGTTCCTCAAGTAACGAAAAGTATACCTACCATTCAATACAGCCTTCCACTACTACTCAAAGGAAAAGTAGTCATTTTATCAAAATACAACTGCACTTGAATGGTTATTTCTGCACAATTTGTAATTGCAAAGATGGAGAATCAACGCAAGTGTTCATCAATTCGTGAGTGGGTTAACAAAATGTGTATAGTTACACTGTGGAACACTGCTCAGACATGACGATGAATGATTTTAATGTCTTTTGTAGCAATTTTAATGGAACTAGAGACCATTGTTCTAAATGAAGTGTCAAAAGAATGGAGAAAGAAACACTACATTTATTCGCTATTAAATTAGAACTGACAAGCACCTGTGTGCACAGAAGGAAGAACTCAGTGGAAATTGAGCAGGGATGAAGGGAGAGGAGATGGATGAGAACCTATTTAATGGGGTGGCACCTGTGGCTCAGTGGGTAAGGCTCAGCCCCATATACCGAGGGTGGTGGGTTCAAACCCGGCCCCAGCCAAACTGCAACAAAAAATAGCCAGGTGTGGCAGGCACCTGTAGTCCCAGCTACTCGGGAGGCTGAGGCAAGAGAATTGCCTAAGCCCAGGAGTGGAAGGTTGCTATGAGCACTTTACTGTGGGAGATAAACTGAGACCTTGTCTCTATGAAAAAAGAAAAGAAGAAGAAGAAGAAAAGAAAAAGAAAACCTATCTAATAGGTTCAATAAACACTATATGGGTGATACTTGCTGACTCAGCATTACAAAAAACTACCTATGTAAACAAAACACTTTTACCTTCATAATATTTTGAAATAAAAAAGTAATGTGCCATTAAATCCACAAAAATTCATAGAGGAGTCTTTAATGAATATTGCTAATTAAACAAATCCAGTCCGTACCCACAACATACTGTATGATTCCAAAAATATGACATTCTAGAAAAGGTAAAATGGTAAAAAGACCAGTGGTGGCCACAGATCAGGGGGATGAAGGGAAGAACTGCAGAACACGGGGAACTCTGACGGCACTGAAACAATTATTGCATCTGATGTTTTAATGGCAGATACATTTAATCATTCATTTGTCAAAACCTTCTACAGCACACAGAATTAACTCTAATGTAAACTATGACTTTTTATAAATAATAATGTGTCGACTGGGTCATCAATTTGTGTAAATGTTCCATACTAATACAAGATCTTAAGGTGAAATAGAAACAGTATACTTTCTGATCATTTTTTCTCTTAACCTAAAACTCCTCTTAAAATATTAAAGTCTTTTAATTAAAAAGTATTAAGTAAGGGCACTGATATAGTTTGGATACTGGCCCCTTCCCAACCTCATGTTAGATTTCATCTCCAATGTCGGAGGTGGAGTCTAGTGGGAAGTATTTGGGTCATAGGAGCAGATCCCTGGTGAGTGGCTTGATGCCATCCTTGTAGTAATGCGTGAGTTCTCATTTTATTAATTCCTAAGAGGACTGACTATTTTTAAAAAAGCCTACTACCCTTCTCCCCTCTCTTCCTTCCTTTCACAATGTGGTGCCTTCTCCCCTTCTCCTCCCACCATGAATGGAAGCTTCCTTGGCCCTCACTTAACACAGATGCTGGGGCCACGCTTCCTGTTCAGTATGCAGAGCCAGGAGCCAAACAGACCTCTTCTCTTCATAAATTACCCAGCTTGTGTAGCAATGCAAATGTACTAAAACAGGGACAGCGACAAAAATATGGTGAGCAGGAAGGAAATACTAAAGATAATACAGTCTGTGAAAAATGTCTCTAAAGCATTTCTTTTTCTATAGGTCCAAGTTTCTTAAAGAAAAAAAAAAAATACTGAGTTATAGGGTGGCGCCTGTGGCTCGAAGGAGTAGGGCACCAACCCCGTATACCGGAGGTGGCAGGTTCAAACCCAGCTCTAGCCAAAAACTGCAAAATAAATAAATAAATAAATAAATAAATAAATAAATGAAAATACTGAGTTATTCACAAGTAATATGAGTTTTACTTTTTAACAATTCTAGTAAAACCAATTAAATTTCACCATTCCTCTGCTTTCCAGTAAAAATCTGAAGTAATATTGCAAGTATACTGGCAGCTTCAGAATGAAAACTTTACCAATAACAGAATTACTAAAACATTGAATAATGTTTATTTTTAGTGAAAATGATCATATTTTCTATTCTCTGGACGTAATAGCATTAGTAATCAAGAACAATTTCCTGAAATGAATACCAAACAACATACAGTAGTTAAATTGGGGGGAAAAGAGAAAAGATGTATTTTTCATCAAGCTTTCAATAAAGACACTGCTTCTGACCAGAAGAGGAAAAAATGTCAATCTTTAAAATAAAATAAAATAAATACTGAACACATTCAGACTAGAATTCAATCTCCTGTGTCATAGCTTAGAGTTCTTCCCGCCATGTCGTGGGTAGAGGATAATGCTGGAACAGTGGTATAAGCTTATGAAAAGTAAACAAAAGCAGAAGATCTTAGAACAGAACATAGCAAATAACATTTTGAACATAATTTTTATAAAGCAAGAAAGGTCAAGATAGATTGTAGTGGAGAACAATAGTTAATCGTGACGTGGACCCTCTCTATACTATCATTAAAAAATCAGAACTTTCCATGAAAAGAGAAGAGAACACACGAAAGATACCACAATGGCTATGAGTCCCTCACACAGGCAGATATCTGGGAGCTCGTGAAAAGAAGGAACTACACGTTCTTTAAACATCGAAAAAAGTACTCTAGTTTATGTAGGGAATGTCTTTCAAAATAAAGTTGAGTCAAGAGATTTAATAACTTGTAGGAAATGAGAAATACTCAAAGGATATTTTAAGAAAAATCTTTTATAAGAAAACATAGACATTTCCTTAGCCAGCAGAGAGAAGAAATCACATTTAGAGAAAGAAACAGAATCACTCCCTGCCATTTCATTATATAAAAGGATGTAATATCACGTACCTAGCTAGCCGAATGAAAATTGCAGCTCCAGAAGAAAGCCCACATAGAGGTACTCAGAACAGATTATCTTGTAGGGGTAGAAGGTTGGGGTATAAAAAATACACTTTACACAGCATACTACAAGATGAAAAAAATTAATTGACTATATTAAATAATAGTCCCTTGTTTTGTGCCAGTCCCCACAAATTGAAAATTAAGTTAATTGAGTTGATTAATGACAGACAAATGAAAACATATGGATAAGACTAAAATAGATTTCCAACTTTCACTCAGAAAAGCAGAAAAGCACCACTCTCACTCCCGTTTATCAAAAAAGAAAAAATAAATAAATCTACAAATCACCCTTTTCTGAGCTCATTGAGACCAAAGGTCCACAAAGGAATCAAAGAGCCTGAAATCAGGAAAGGCTCAGCAGGGCTTCCCCAGGGCAGAGCTCAGGAGGAAGATGTGTGTCATGTGAGCAACCAAGAAGCTTTAGTGAATTTGTTAGTGAAATGCTAAAGCCCAAGGGTGCCAGGGCAGAACCCCAGCCACCACAGGCAGTACGGGGTTTATGGCTGCTTACAAGCTCTTCTCCCCAGGTCTTACAGAGTACTCAGAAAAGAAAATAAAAGGGCTTGAGAGTAGAAGACTGGGGATTAGAAGCAGACACTGCTGCCAAAAAGGCTTGAAGCCTGGCATGGAACTTTCTTTTCTTAGGAGCAAAAGCTTTAAGCAATGGTTGGGAGGGCAGCAAAAACTGTCACCTGGAAGACACATGTGAAGACCCACATGTGGGTCTGGGGCAAGAAAACGGAAAAAGCAAAGGCCCCTCTGTCCATGGGGAAGAGGCAGTAAACTGTTGTGGACCCAGCCCTGCTGAGCAGTCTGAGAAATCTGTACTCCTAAGATCTGGGGGCACAAGAGCTACAGGAGACTAAGGTAAAGCATGACAACCGAGAACAGCGCCCTGCTCTCTAAACAACAGCCCATGGGGTAACAAGCATCCGAAGTCAGCCTCTGGGCAAGTGGGCACAGGCTCACAGCGAAAGTCAAAGCTGAGAGCGTTCTATGGGTAATGACAGGAGCAACAATATCTGGAAAGAACTGACAAATAAATTTGATAAGGTTGCGAGATACACACTTAATATACAAAAATCACTTTCAGTCTATGTATTGGCAATGAACAATTGCAAACTGAAATTTTCGACAGCATCAGAAATCTTAAAATAGGTCAGAAGGCTAAGTTCATGGACTTGTCCTAGAAAACGTGCTACTTACCTCATTGCTGACCATGGCTACAGTCACCTTCGAAGTGCTCCCCTTGGGAAGCTGTGTATCGAGGCCAGAGCCTAGTCCAACCTTCAGAGCAACTTTGGAAGGAGCTCTGTTTCTGAATGACCATCAGAGCTGTCATCCTAAGAGGTCTGACGATTACGTTTGTGGACTCATCCCCCCAAAAGTGCTTTGATGGTCATTCCATCAAAGGCTTCATGCTGATGCCAGACAGCTGTATGTGACCCTGTATTTTGCTTAATTCCATACAGTGTGTGTTTTATACAATTACCCCAAGGAAAAGGAAATAATCTGAAACTAAACATGATTCTTCGAGCTCACCCTACCCTATGCTGGTCAACCCTGTGACTTAAAAATCCTCCCTTCGATTTACCTTGCCTTCACTGAATATAAGAGGCTGACCATTGCATGAGAAACAAAATCAAAAACAAGTGTGTTGAAAAAAAATTAAAATGTGTCAAAGTGTTTAGTCAACTTCATAACTGGTTTCAGTATTGGAGGAAGAAGGTTTTATGCAGCCTATCAGGGAACAAGTCAAATAATTGTTAGCATAAGATTCAAAGTAGTTAATAGCCAAAACCCCATTAATTTTGGAAAAACCTCTCTAAACAAAAACAAATTTGTACTTTAACATTTAACGGCATATCTTCTGGCCTTCTCATCAATAGCTGAGAAGCTATGGTGAAAAATAGGCACCATAGCTGTGACTCAGGTCCCCTTTCCTCCCAGACAGACCTCAACTTAATGGCTTTTGCTGGGCTTTTGCTGGGGCAGAATAATTCAGTAGCCTTTCTTAGGAGAGGCACAGCCACTCAGTGAGTCGCCTTCAGGCGGTAGCCTTGTAAACTGTGGCTTTCATGGGAATGTGCAGGGATATTGACAACTGGTGATATTTGGGAGCGACTTGGGGCATCAGGATTTTCCCATCTCTGTGCTTCTTTTCAGGACCTAGTACTTTCATGCTTTGTTTTTTACCTCCCTTCTTTTACCCACACCAAGTTAGCAAGATGCAAAGAATGACTACTTTGTAATCTCAAGGGCAAATGATTTCTTGACCCTAAGAAGCTTTACAATAAAGGCCATTTTCTGAACTGAGTAGTCAGACTGAACCATATGTCTATCCCCAGTCATGGTTGGGGAAAGACTGTGATTGACAGCCCATAAAGTCCACATAAAATGGGGGAAAGGCAGTTCCTGAAAGGTAAAAATGCTCGTCCGACAAACAACACATAGCCTTTAAAGCTCTATGTATGTCTTCTTGTGTTCAGATGGGCTGGCTTGGACCAATGCTCATCTCTATATGTTAACATCTTACTAAGCAATAGAAAGTAGCCAATATACTCTTGTTACTTGAATTATTTCAATAACTCTGAAGTTATAGCTTCATTGGAAACATGATTGAATCTGGAGGGAGAACAAACTACACTTAATGAGTTATGTTGCTAACGTTAGTACAAATTGGCCCATTCCCATCCACAATTGATGGCTCTTTGCTGCTCCCCCGAATCCCACTCTGACTCAGCTGGTCTTTTTAATCAATTTTTATGTTATTTAGACAGGGTTAATGCTTAACATATTGATGTGAGTAATCCAAGGCATGTATGGAGTCACTGAGGAAAGGAGAGAGAAGCGAGAACAGGGGAAAACCCCAGCCCAGAGGTCTCTATCACCTATAGACCATTTGCAAAGTAAAGTGAGGCACTGCAAGGCTGAGCTGGTTAACGCTCTCAGTTGCCACTGAAAGCTCAGGTAAAATGCTCAGTAAAACGTGGTGATTGTATTTAACAACACGGAGGTGCTGGGTGATCCCCTAACACCTTATCAAGGCGCTGCATCAGATTATAGTGTACCAAAGTATGAGCTGGAGAGTCAGTAGGAAAAGTCCAGGCCTTCTGCTAAGAGATTCTGGAGAGAAAAAAGCAGTATAGACGTGTAGGATAATATTTTGAATTATCACTGCAGAAAGTAAAGAAAGAGCTTTAGTAAAGACAAAGTAAAATGCACCGTAAGTGTGGTCTCTAAGTGGTCTCCAAACATCTTTCCAGAAGGAACGTATTAGTTCGCCTTCCCACTAGCAGTGTAGGAGTATTCCCTTCTCTCCACATCCACGCCAACATCTCTGGTTTTGAGATTTTGTGATGTGGGCTAATCTTACAAGGCTACATGTGAAATTTACTAGGTGTAGAATACAAATGTCTTAGCACAATAACTAAGAAAATGCCATAAAGGCTATATTGACCAGTTTGATGAAACCATTTCAAATTGTATGTAAAGGCCTGGCGTCTGTGGCTTAAGCAGCTAAGGCACCAGCCACATACACCTAAGGTGGCAGGTTCGAATCCAGCCCGGACCCGCCAAACAACAATAATGGCTGCAACCAAAAAATGGCCGGGCGTTGTGGCGGGGGCCTGTGGTCCCAGCTACTTGGGAGGCTGAGGTAGGAGACTCGCTTGAGCCCAGGAGTTGGAGGTTGCTGTGAGCTGTAATGCCACGGCACTCTACCCAGGGTGACAGCTTGAGGCTCTGTCTCCAAAAAAAAAAAGAATCAAATTGTATGTAAAACCAGCACATTGTACCCCATGATTGCATTAATGTACAGCTATGATTTAATGAAAATTTTTTAAAAAGACAAAGTAAAGAAAACTGAGGGTCCATGTGAAGTTGCATCTACAAACTTGTGGCGGTTCTGTTCTACTCCATTGTAAAGTTCTCTACAACATTTCTGCATTTTGAGAGTGGGCTTAGACAAGCAAGGTGGTTATCCTGATGACCATCACATCAGAGATTCTTCCAGAACAAGCAATGAAGATAGTTGAAGTCACTTTCCAGAATAATGTTGAAGTGGTAGACTATCAATTCAAGCTCAGTAAAAAAGCGGCAAGTCATGGAGAGTGAGGTTTGTAAAGCTAAACGAGAAGGAGAAATCAAACCCTGAGGAAAATGAAGAATGGCTGGAGGGCCAATAATTTTGCAAGCCACCCAAAGGATGCCCAGAGAATGAAAAATCTGAAATTATGATTGCAAAGGGGAGACTCTGGACTGTCTGAAGAGTCCAAAAGTAGGGAGCAAAGTTTAGGAATAAGGCCACGATTTTAGGAACTATATAGGAGTTGCACAGCAAAATGGGGGAAGATCTTGGTGTCAAGTGCAATTATCAGTGGCTATTTTACATAAGCTATCTTGGGTGTGGGACAGGCGTGCATCAGCCACAGCCAGAGGCTGGCAGACCTCAACCAGAAACCCACTAAGAAGATGAAGTTTGGGAAAGCATTACAGATGCATGTAACTAATCCCTGATCAGATGGCTCATACTGCGTAATTACTCCGGCTTTTGAAAGGCAAGCCCAGTTTTCTTTTTCTTTGTGAAAGGCATATATTGGAGTGTGCTGCATCCCCGTAACTTACAGCTCTTCTTAAAAGCCCAGTCTACTCTATCACTGTTAGTATTAATTAATAAACTCTGCTCCTGTGTCTGTCAAACATCTTCTGTCTATCCTATTTCACCATGAACAGGAATAGAGAAAAGATGAACACTAAACCTTATTAAGTATAACTTCATATACCTAAAGCATATTGGTCAATTCCTCCTGGGATGATTGTATCCAGACTGTATCTAAGAATTGATGAAACTGATTGTATTCTCTTTCTCTCAAACACTATATATTTTATCCATAGTTCCTCATCTTTATTAATAAGGAATTCTCATTAACCAGAAAAGGAGTAACCAGATTATAATCAATATTATGCATTAGAAAAGAGTTTAGCACATTTTATGGATATTATATTAAGATCATGTAGACTAGCAGCACAGCATCGGTACGTAAATGTTACAGACCCACATGTACCTGGACATGTTAAAGCAGTGGTCTCCCACATCTACCGTGAGCTTTAGTATGAAAATGTCTCATATGCAGTCTGATGCTTTCACAAAATATCTTGGAGTTGGTACATACAGCTAAGGTCTTGGATGCTAAAATCAACATACCCTGAGAAAATGTCTTTCTCAATCAAGTGATTTTCTGTTGGTCATGATGACTTGAGAATTCCTCTTTGGCATTTTCCTGTGATCCTGCAGCACATTCTTTTGATAATCACTGGTATGGACTCGGCATTAAGGTTGAAAGGGGGTTTAGGAACAGCCTAGCCATTTGAAGTTAAGCGCGGTGAATAATGAGTATCTTATCTTTTCTACTGCATAGTAAGCAAAACAAGAGGGAAGTGAAATAAAGTAAAATAAAATAAAATAGATGAGTTTTCTTACTTAGACATAAATTGAAGCTTGCACTAATAGGAAAATGTCCCCAATAGCAGCAGGGGCAGTTTAGTTAAACAAGTATAATAACTATTCTGAAAGTCACGGTTATTTTTGTTTGTTTGTTTGTTTTGTAGTTTTTTTTTTTTTCACTTTTACAATTACTGATAAAGAGTTTGGAGGAAAGTTGTGTTAGTTTTGTTTTTAACAAAAGAAATCAACATCTCTGCCTAATTCAGCGAGCAATCAGCTATAAACTGAGATCCCTTACATTGTATTTGCCCACAGCCAGTGATTTCCCGTTTTGCATTGAGTGTCGTCTCCGCACAATTAGTCACACTAATGAAGGAGAGCAGTGGCGCGGAGAATCTCAGACAGCAGATGACGCAAACGCATTTCCTCCTTCTGGCTGCAGAATACAGTGTCTGACTATTTTTTGCAGAAGATGTACACCTTCCTATTAATAATTAGCTTAGGCCATGGTCAAAAGCGGGTGGCTGTTCTCAGATTCACTGCTAGAGCAGCAGAAAGTTATCCGGGAACAAGCAGGGCCATGAGGAACAGCTGGCTCAGTTGGTACTAGCTGGGCAACACCAAACTTATACTAAATACAGTTACAAATGAGAACTGCTTTATGTTTATGGTTTAATAAATTTTGTTTCTGCATCCTGCCTTTGATACACTAACTACTTTACATTTTCCTATATGTTCATTATCCACCATGACCAAACTGAAGCGTGCTTTCATTCATTCAATAAAAATATGGTGCACATTATCTGTCAATCATTATTCCAAGCCCCAAGAAAGGTAATAAACAAAACGAAAACCCTAATCTTACACTGATAGGATCCTTTCCTAAAACAAATTCCTCCGTTTGAAATTCTCTCACCTTCTGCTCTGGACACTCTGGGGCATCTCTTTCTGCTTTCCAAATCCTGCTAATTGTCATTTGGGTATCCATATGGTTCTGGAGACAGGCCTCCCTCAAAAGGCCTAGTGGTGAGCAGAGACCAGGCCAACCAGGGTGAATCCCAGACTTGTGTAAGGAACCCTCACACACTTGTTCTCCACGCTGCTCTGGATTCTGAGGAATGACAGCGTAAGCATAGAAACTATTAGAATAATAATGATACCATCAAAGAACCCTGCTGACTTGCAGTAAAAAAATTGATCCATAATTAGCATAGCTGAAGGGAAAAGTCTGGAAAGAAGAGTTTGAGGTTTTCTGTCACTTACAAATAAAAACATCATAATTGATAAATTTGCATTGCCTGATAAAATACTACTGATACCCCAATAGTCATTTTAAAAGTTCCCCTGATTCCTAAAATAGTACACTAGGTATTCCATATGAAAGGCACCTCCTGGCCCATAGATTAAAAATCAGAATGGAGGCCCCTCCAATTGTACAATTTTTAACCTTGACCTAAAGCAAGGTGAGATTTGTTTTTTCTGCAATGAGCTTTTCTGACATTTTACATGAACCTCTCTCAGGCATTGTTTTAAGATTAGTTCTAACTTTATATTCTTGGCCCTTCTATTTGGTAGCCCTTTAATTAAATCATCTCTGCTGAATTTTATTTGTTTTCTTTTCCAGCTGGGTCAGTAATTTTAAATTTTAATGCAAATGTCTCTGTCACTAGACTCTCCAACCAATGTAATATCATCAGAGAACCAAAATAGCTCATTGTCTGTGTTATAATCCAAGATCAATACTTAAATAGAGGTTATAATAAAACTCGCAGTAAATTACATATCAGAGTTTATCCATTTCAATATTTCATTTCCACTCGAGCTCTCCTGCAAGGAAATCTAAATGGAGTAGAACGATCAAGGCTATTTATAGTCTTGAAATCAACAAGCCTGGGTTCAAGGGCCAAATCTATCATTGACTAGCTATGTGATTTTTAGTAAGACATTCAACCTCTCTGAGCTTCATGTCACCCACTGAAGAAATGAGACTAAAGCCTGAACTAGTCAGAATATTTTGTAAACTATAAAACAGTGCATGATTTTAATGCTCTCGTCTTTTTATCCAACAATATTTATTGAACATGAAAGTCCCCACTCAGTATACAAACCATCAGGGATACACAAATGTCATCAGTCAATCCATTAATTGGAAAAGAAGTAAAAGAAAGTGAAAATTCAGAGAGAGACAGCATGGAAAAGTTCTCTCTCTACCATGAAGCAGACTGCTTGCTATAGATCTATTTAGTAGAAATTGATTTCTTGTTATGGGGCAAAAGGTAGGCCATATTTCCAAGCCTCACTTGTAGGTAAGTATGATCATAAGAGCTGGGGTAACAGACTATGGAAACATAAATGGTTATGTATATCATTTCCTGGCTTAATAAATTAAGAAGTGAATATGTTCCTTTCATCTTTATCCTTTGAATTGCTGAATTCAAATAAGAAGCCACAGAGATGGCGGAGCCAGCCCTGAGTTAGAGGGAACATGAATACCTGGGTCACCGTATGAAAGACACGGTGAAAGGCACCCTGGTCCTGGAATATCTGACTCCATCAGTCATGTCTAGTTATGTTAAAGTTATGTATGAAAGAAAAAAAAGTCTATTGTGCTTAAAACATTAAATATTTGTGTCAGTTTATTATATTACTTATCTCAACTTGTCTTAATCGATACTCTAACCTATCTTCATCAATATCCCAGGACACTATTGAACTTTGGGTTTTTTTCCACCAACTGGCAATTCCTTCTCAGCCCCTTTTCTGGTTTCCTTAAATACTTAGTCCACAAATTAAATGCCCCTGAATTTTTTTTTTTTAATATCTCTTGGTTTTGTTTATACCTGCTTCCTCAGCAATTAGAGGATGTGGCTTTTACTCTGAGTAAGAAAGTTATTCAATCTCATGGATTATCATCTCTATGATGGCGTTTCTTAAATGGAGATCTCTGGCAAAGACTCTTCCCCTGGAATCCAGACCCAGGTGTCTACCGGCATGTTTGGCATCCCCACCCAGACGACTCACAGACATCTCAAATTTAACCTGCTCTAAATTGGGCTCCATTCACTACTACCCAACCCTTGTTCTCCCTGTGTTTTCTATCTCAATTGCTTATGTGAAAATGTGTTACACTACTTGTCAATACTATATCCATGAAGGATTCACAGAATTGAACACTACTTGTCCACTCCATCACTACGAGCCTAGATAAGCCACCATCACATGAGGCTGCATTATTACAGTAGCCTCCTCAGTAATCACCTAATCTCAGCCATTGCTCTTTTACTGGCTACTTGCAATGTAACAGCCAATCTTCTGCTTTCCATTTAAAATCTCTGAATGGTCTCCTTTCCACTCAGGAAAAATGACAAAGTCCTACATCCTTATCTGATGAGGCCTTTTGCTACATCCTCAACTTCAGCCACCATTCTCCCATTCTCCCTTCACTAACTGCTTTAATTTCCCTGTCTTCTCACAATTCCTCAAGCCCTCCCGGTGCCCTCATTCCCCAGGTAACCTTACACTTGGCACTTTCTTTCTTTGGGCCTAATCTGCTTTTCCCCAGGACATCCCCTTGACACACCTCAAGTTTTTACTCAAGCGTCACCTCTTGGTGAGATCTTCCCAGGCCAACGAATCTAAACTTTCAACTCCCTAACATTTCTTATCACTCTTCTCTGTTTGATTTTTCTCTTGTGACTTCTCCCTAGCTAACGTTTTATATTTTATTCATCTACTTCATTGTATACATCTTCCATTGGAATATAAGTTCTAGGAAGGCAGATCTTTGTCCACATTGCTAGCACCACATCATCAGAACACAGAACACAACCTAGCATACAGAGTAGCTCAAGAAATATTTGGTGAATGGATAAATGACTAAATATTTTTATTGGTTTTTCACCTTGAACTGATTTAGAAGGTTGTACAATGCCAGGTTAAAGAACAAGAAGTGGATAGGATTCTAGAAATATATGAATGAAAAAGCTATCAGGGCACATGTGGGCAACCTTGACAACAGATGCCCATGTTCTGACAACAAGGTACTCTGCTGAGTGATGAGAAAAGAGGGCGAAGGTCTAAGTCTGAACTAGATTATGAGGACTTTTTGCCCCATGCTAAGAAAATAAATTTTGCTCCAGAGTCAAAGGGGAGCCTCAGAAGGACTTTCAGCTAATGGAGTAAAATATTAGGATTTATACTTTAGAAAAATTACTATAACAGCAGGATGAGAATGCAGCAAAGAAAAGCGAGGCCAAGTTAGGGAGAAAAATAAGAAATTATTGTGGGGATCTTGGATAATAACACTAAGATTGGGCGTTAAGGAGACACATTCGAGATATGTTTATGAGGTGGAAATAATGGTGGTGTCAGGGCAGCATGTGACAACTAGAGGTAGTCACTGAAATAACTGAAGAAAACAAGAGCAAGTAAAGTGTTGGCCAAAAAGGGAATGTTTACTAGTGTCTCAGATAGCAATCTGGGGCTCACCCCAAGTGAGTGTGGGCAGTATGGAGAGCACAGCATCTGGATTTTATATAAAACTGTGAGGACTATCAGTTGCTTCTTAGATGTTTCCCAAGATCCTAAACAGGTTCTTCCCAAAACAAGCCAAGTAGCTGTGACATATGACTACATCTGTCTGTCCATTTCAGAAAGTTCCTGGGACATTTTTAGCCTCTATCTCAAGACAATCCACTTGCAAAGTCTCATTTAGCCCCATTCCCATG
The DNA here is from genome assembly GCF_000181295.1 of Otolemur garnettii. NCBI lineage: Eukaryota > Metazoa > Chordata > Mammalia > Primates > Galagidae > Otolemur > Otolemur garnettii. Next base: position 2,954,147 of record NW_003852425.1, on the reverse strand, counting down.
ACTACTCTGGCCAGCCTAACTCAAGCCAGTCTGAAATAGCCAAAATAGCCTAACTGCGTCTGCCACCTGCCCTTCTCATGTCTAACTAACTGCCTAACCTAACAGTATTTGATAACTAATTCAGAGATTGGTATATAGGAATGAGTTCAAGATAGTGGATTGGGACAACACCAACCTTGTAAACTTTCTCTTATTTCCTCAATCACCTATGTTTCTCTCTCCCTGAGTTGGTACACCACTTGGGCTGAGGGAAGCATTCAAAATTCCTGACTGGCCACCAAGAACCTGGATGATGTAACCTAGAAGATAGCTCCTCCAAGTGTGAATATGGAGGAATACAAAATGTGAAAGTATGGAGAGAATTGGGCAGAAAAATTCTTCTCTTATTTTCTTTTCTATAGACAATTTCAAGGCATGCTTTCAGCTTCCAGAATGATCAGAAAAATTCTGCACGCCCAGAGAATACACTTTCTCAAAGACCATCTGGTTTCCTTCTAACTTGTTGTAAAGCTGGAACCAACATAGTAATGCCTCACATCACATGACTCACATTTTTCATTGCAACATTTTCCTTTTGTCCTCTTCCTCGCTATTCTGGGTTTGAATTTTTTAAATAACGTATTAATACTTTAGTCCTTTTCTCAGTCTCTACTCTCTACAGCACCCTACACTAAGGGATATAAATTCTGAAGTTTTACCTTGGAGACTGGGTGAATAGTGGTTCTATTCAAGTTTGAGGGGAGCTTAATAAATACTATATTGATATTGTAAGGCATAAAGTACTAAAGCAACACGTAAGTTAGTATTTCATAGTCTACTCCAGGGGCATGGAGTTAATATTTCATAGTTCAAACCAGGGGATTCCAGGGTAAAAGCCTGAATGAGAGATATAGATTTAGAAATTATAGCACAGGATTTTGGTGGAGTTCTGAGTATAGGTAAGAAGAGAAAATGTCTATGGACATTTCTCTACTTAGGAACTAGACAGACGGTAAGAATTACTTGAAATAAAAAGAAAAAAGAAAGGAACGATTCAATGAAAGTCAAGGCAGAGGGAGTTGCAAAAGAGGCGAGGTACACCACCGTGTCAGATACAGCTGAGATGACATGTATACTGAGGACTATAAGGGAACAATGTCGCAAAGCTTTTGTTACGGCTGATGTTGTTGAGAGTTCTCCCAGGGAAATGGAGGTGTCAGAAAGCAAACTGCAGTAGGTTAAGCAGTGTCAGGGAGCTTGCAAACTAGAAAAGATTATAAATTCTTCTTATAAAGGACATTACTTAGAAGGGAAAGAGGTCACTGGCATTTTCACCCGGGAGAGAAATATCACAGCCAGCATGTCTTTCTGAACAATGCAAAAAGACAGTGGCATTTAAAAATTATGCAAAGCCTATTAGAAATATCATCCTTCTAGATTCATTGCTAATATTAAAACCAGTGATTTTGTTAGCAAGAAGACATTGCAAATTACATGTAAGCATTATATCAGAGTGATGGGATATGTCGATACTGTTGCAGAAAAGCAATATAGAATTAACAATTCCTTTTCTACCATAAAATAATGTTCACTTTGAAAGACAATGATTATTCTGACTCTGATTATTATTAAGTACAACCATGTAGGGTAAAGAAAATCAGCTGATGACTCAAAAAAATAAATGGTGAGCAAAAACATTGGGGTGTGGATATACCTGGGACACAAACTTTTACCTTAGCCACATGTGGTTGTGCTTTCACCAACATATAAACTAAGGAAAAATACTGGAATTCATGGCTGAACCATGCTATAATTTGGTACTTTTGTTAATAAAAATATGTGATCTCTAGATCTATAGACATTTCCATTTAATATCTATGTAAAAATAGTGTAAGCCCCCAATCAGAGCTGAGCAAAGGAAATCCAATAAATTCCACATATTTCTGGGAATCCTCATGGAAGTTACTGAACATTGCATAAACACAGTGGGCTGTCCCTTGTCTGCTTAGCTTTCTGCCTCGCTGCAGACATCTATTCAGAGCTTCTCCGGGGACTACACACCAGTCATCTCAAACTGGTACCACTCCCTCTTTGCCCAAATCTAGTCACAGGCCTCTCTCTAAATTTCAACCAGTCCAAATAAATCCAGATTGCAATGTTTAACTAAATTTTACTGAAGCTTCGAGAGAGAAATTGCAACTCAGAAAATGTAAATAATTAGAATACGGTATGGTCAGAATCCATCAGCCAAGATACTTCTTGAATATCTTTCTTCTGAATTACGGGGTGTTTTTAATTTTAAAGTATTACAGGGATACAAATATTTTGGTTATATGAATCACTTTAATGATGCTAGAGCCGTGGTCAAAACTGTGCCCATCACCCAGATGCTATTCATTGGACTCAGTAAGTACGTTTCTATTACCTTCCTCCTTCCTGCTCAATTTCCACTGAATAATTTCTTCCTCTCTATATACACATGTTAATTTTATAGGGGTTACTTATCCAAACCTGGAAATATGGCTCAGCACACTACCCACCCTGGATTCCAGGCTCTCATCCACTTTTGAGTTCCTCACAGGGGAAAGACAGTTGATTTCTAAAATGATTTTCTATGGAGATGCAATACAAATACCTTTTTACAATTTCTTTTTCTTGATATTGCCAATTTCTCTAACTCAATTTGCATAATAAAAAGGTTCATTAAGCTGCTTTTTTTTTCCAAAATAAAATCTGCCCTCAAAAGTGAACTTGACCACATCTCCAGGCTCATTATTATTATTTTTATAAAGGGGAAAATGAGGTTCGGCCTTGGCTAGGACAGACATTATGACATGTACAAATTTTTTGCTATCTTTTATCAAGCAACAAAGTCAGCATGTCTTCTGAAGGCTAGTGATTCCTGAGACGTAAAAAGCAAAGGGAGTTGAACCCACACTTGCAGTAGTTCACCTCCTGGAAACAATTTCCAGGGTTCACTACAAGGAGAGGAAACAGAGGGAGTCCAGTGGTCTCCCTGAAATAGAAAACATCACTGGAGGCTCAGGGAATCCTAACAGGGGCCTAGCGTTCACAAGGCAGATTACCAATATTAATCCAACATCTGTGGTTGACAGGTAAAGTTGTATATGATTTGACCTGATCATCTGACATCAGTTTTGTTGACTTGAGAATCTTTCCTTAAAAATTAATTTTCAGGCAAGTCAAACGATTTGCAGTTCTCAACATGTCTTTTTTTGCCTTTGACTGTTTTTTGCCTTTTCACACTGCCTCGCTCTGGAATAGCTTGGTGCTCCCTGGTGAATACTTCATGACTAAATAATGACTGAAGCACAGTACATCAACAAGTACTTTCCAGAAATCCCCCAATTAGAGCCAAAATGTCCTTCCTCTAAACCCCAATATATCTGTTGAAGAACACCCCACAGGGATGTTTACCTCTAAATTCCCAGAAGCTGTGAATATGTTACCTCACATGGTAAAGGGGAAGAGGTCGTTCAAGGATCCTGACCTGGGAAAGTTACCTTTGCTTATCCAGGTCAGTCGGGCATAATCATAAGAGCTCTGATAAGGGAGACACAGGAAAGTCACAGTCAAAAGGAGTGGTGAGAAAAGAGAGAGAGAGAGAGAGAGAGAGGAGGTTTAGGAAAGAGAGACTGGAAGAAGATATACTGCCACTTTTGAAGACAGAGAGTGGGGCTGAGAGCCAAGGAATGCAGGCCCACTTTCCAGAAGCTGGAAAAGACAAAGAAACAACATTGCCCTAGACTTCTAGAAAAATTACAACCCTTCCAACACCTTGGTTTTAGGACTTCCAATCTCCACAAGTGTAAGAAAATAAATTCATGCTGTGTTAAGATACTAAGTTTATGTTTATTCATTAAAACAACAACAATAAATAAATATAGTCTATGATCATTTCTCTCAGAAGAGCTATAACACAATATTACATTAACATATTTCTTTGTCCAATGCCTCTCCAGGCTCCTAGAATATAAACTTTTGAGCAGCTATGATTAAGGCACACGGATCTCCACATTTTTATCACTTGGCACAGCATCTGATAGATCGTAGGTACCTAGTAGAATCTGTTGGGTGAATGGATAAGTAATAAGTAAATGGTTTGTCAGAGTCTCTAATACTGATTCCATTTCCTTCTGTCCAAGCTCCCACTTTAATCCCAATGACTGAATGTCTTGAAAAACCAATGATTTTTCAGTCTATTCTACCTTAGAAGTGAAGTTTAAACTTTCTTATTTTTTTCACCAATGTCTACAGTGCCTATCAGTCCATAGATACCTTGGACTATCACACAAGGACAGGTCCAAATGAAAAGGAATAAAAGAATCAGAGAAGGAAACATGTGAAGGCTTTTCTTTAAAAAAAAAAAATCTATAGAAAACCTAAATAACACTGGTTTTGTTTTGGGAACCAGAATACAGGAGTGATGCTTTAAATCCATCTGGATTCCAGTTTGAGTAAATAGCCAGTTCCAGAGGATGGGCACCTGGGTCTGAGCTGGGAGCTGGCTGGACGGCCCTTCAGAGTCATCTGTCCTTAGATGTATACTTCTCGCCCACATTCTCACTCTGAATTTCAGCCACCAGGCCCATCCACACAGCCTGGCCCCTGCCCCAATCACTGACCTACCATCAGAGACTTCTTGGTCATTAACTCCAGTATTAAAGGCATAGCAAGGGGTAATACCCTTCTGTCAACCTAATAGGGATCTATGAGTGAATTTTTTTGTGAGAACATTATAACGTTTATAATCAGCTTTAAGACATGATTTAAAAAATCTTCTATTCATGATGTCTCCTATGGGTTGAATATATCTTTATAGGTTAGTCAATGAATTTCACCATCATTTAAAACATGTTGATGGGAAATGACTCTGGCTTCCTAACAGACTGCTTAACTATCACCCTGCATATCGCTCAAAAAGAGCCTTGATTTCTAAGTAAATAAATATTACTTTCGTGCCAAGTAAATAACTTTGTAAAAAGCATATGCTTTTGATTCATCAGAGGTTCAAAACTGGAGCAGAATAAAATTTAAGCGTGAATTTTATTTACCACTGAAAAGTTTTCTAGTGGTTTTGAAGCTAGAAAAACTGTAGGTGCCTCATGCTCTCTTTCACTGTAGCGACACCAAAGAGCCACTACCCTCCAAAGTGCATCGTGAAAAGGGAACAAAGTCTCATTTGCCAACAGCAATAAGAAAATAGCTTCAGTGTCTTCCCTCCCCCAGCATCTCTTGCTCAGCATCAGCCTTTTTTCTCCCCTATCATGCCAGACAAATTAAATGATCTGGGCTACTGCTCATTATTGAACATCCAAAGGAATTAAATTTCAAATATTCAGCACTAGATTGATGCCGCTGGAAGGAAAACTGGAAGCCGCTGAACGGCTGGGCTGAGTCGAGGGCCCCATATGCAGCGTCATCCCGAAAGACTCGGCAACAGCGTGAAACAGCAGGCTCCAGGCAGCGTAGGCGCTGGCTCCGGCATTTCGACAAGAATGACAGAATGAGTTTCTCGTGTCTGCAGTGCCTCTGATCCTGCCACAGTTTTGTCACCACCCAGGGTCTTCCCCTATGATGACTGAGCTGGCAAATTCAGAGCAAGGTGATCCAGCTTAGAAGTAAACTCATCTAAGAGCTCTTGGCTCAAGAAAACCAAAAATGAATTGCATGGCATTTGGAGTAAACATTATAGATTTGCTTAAACAAAATAAATCAGTCTGCTATTTCAAGACACTCAGTAGTTCTAAAGCCACGGGGAATGGGAAAACGGGAGGAGCCAGCAGCTCTGTCTTTCAACAGATTATGTACAGGTAGCTGGCGTGAGTCAAACCCTTTCCTGGTTAAGAAGCTGTTCATTATCGAAAAGAAAAGAGAGATGACACGGTTTTCAATACTTCTCCAAAACAATTAGCTATGTCATTATGGTTCCAGAAACTAGCATTGTTTTCTCCACCTTAGTATTGCAATTGTTTTTATAACTCCTTGAGACACATAAACCAGGCTTCTATTCTTCAGTCTGTCCCTTTTAATGTCTCCAATTATGCCACGTATATTATAGATGACAGAAGTGCCTGAGTTGCAAATCTACTCTGCAATGATTAAAGCAAGTAAAAATATCATTCGGCCTGATTTCCACATGGGACGTGGACCAAAATCTTCTGCAGTCATAGAGAAATCACTGCACTGTTCACGTCAACACATTTTGAGCTCTTGACCAAGTATTAGGTCATTTCCAAGCATTTCAATATAAAAACTTCTTTCGAAGGGCAAAACCCACTTCTACTGTAGGACACTACCCTCCGCAAATCTTAGGCTGTCCTATTTCTTGCTGTTTCTTGCACTGTAGGAAATAAGCAGAGTGCTGTGGGCAGGGGGGCGGGGGGCGGAATTTCAGAGAAGAGAGCAAAGCCAGGGTTGAAAACAAGTTACCTCTCTTACTGAACTTTCTCTACTTCGTCTTCTCCTTCCTTCACTTCAGTACATTGCTGAAAGTGGGTGAATTCCTCTAAAAATGTTCTGTGACAAGATTGCGGTGGTAGCAACATCATTAATTCTATCCGTTGTAACACGATATAGTCATTCAGGGCAAAAAGGCAATTCCTACCACTTTCTCTTTTCAGCTCGGTTAGTCATGCTACCAAATCGCTTCTCAATACACGACTTCATCTCATTAAGTTATCCATTGCACATGTTTCCTTTGGCGTATTTTAATGGGAAATAAAATAAACAAAACATTAAGCTGTCGTCTTTCTGGGGAAGGAACTCTCTCCTCATTTCGATTTTCTCTCTCTTTCTCCTCCTTTCTTCCCTCACTTCCTCCCTGCTTCTCACAACTGTCTTCAAAGATACTTTTATTATTAATTCCTACCTCCAAGATTTCAATTCTTACATTTTTGGACTGGATCAAATTCAAAGGAGCTTACAAATGCTTTGAGGTTTGGAGAGCTCATCACATATATGAAAACAATCTTACCAAAAAAGGGAAGGTGGCATATCTCTTAAGCAGATGGAGCACGAAATTGTTTTAGACATTTGCCCGACCGTGTCAGTTTATAAACTCACACCAAAACAAAAGCTGAATTAAGCGACTTCTTACCGGAAGTATGCCACTCACCCAATAGGGGGTTTAGTGGGAGGCGGGTTTGTATTTGAAGTCCACTTATAACATTTGTTTTTAGCCAGGCTTTATTGTTCCTAATGTCCTGCATCCTTTGTCTTAAGATTTAGTGCTTGCAACATTTTGATCTGCAAACACATTTTAAGTTAATTATTTTTATTAGAAAACTAATCATTTTGAGAAACAAATCCTCACTTTTTTACTCCCCTGCTTTGTGTGCTTAAATTGCATAGTACCTATCGCAGCAAGTCTTAATCATTTCCCAGCTCACTGCAGCAAATGAATTGAGATCTTTCTTTAAATATACTCGTATATACAGGAACCACACATGACATTTGGATTCTGCTTTGATTTTTTTCCCCTAAAATGTTGATTAATAAACAAAATGTAACTCTTCAGTCTTGAGGAAATGTTGACTGAGTTACAACCTAGTAGTATCACCTGGATTTTCTACACAGTAATGTAAAATGTCAGGAGAATTCCATTTTAGTGCCGGCTCTGCTCCTGACCAGCTAGAGAACATTAAGAAAGTCACTTACCATTGTATGGGTCCTCAGTCTACTGAAATATTAAATAACAGAATTCTAAAAGCTGCTTTCTAAACCCACTTTTAGCTCTCACAAATCATAAGCATTTTTCTTTGTTTCTTTGCTTACTCTGATGTTCTTTTTGAATCAGCTTTATTAAAGTATACTTTATGGATAAAAGTACACCAATTGTAAGTATAGTGTTTACCCCTGGCTGCAGGCAGTAACTGATCTATTTTTTGGCCATTCTTGAGTAACGTACACATGAAGTCCAGCAGGACGCTCCCCTTCGTTTCTGCCTTCTTGTGCTCACCCAATGCTTTTGAATTATATACATGTTCTTGCTTATATCAGCAACTTTTCTAAGCCAGTGAACTGTGCATCTTCGTATGGATTTACCACATTTTGTCTATCCAATCGTCTGTGGGTGGGCATTATGGTTATTTCCAGCTGTCAGCCGTTGTGAATAAAGTTGCTATGAACATCTGTGCACATGTCAGACGCATGATTGGAAAAATATTTGTTCCTTTCTGTGAGTTTTCCTTTCACTTTCCTAATGCTCTTTTGAAGCACCAGAATTTTTCATTTTGAGATGTTCAATTTATCCATTTTTCTCATGGTTTCGTGGGCTCTCAGGATCATATCTAAGACACTGTTACTTTAACACAAGGTCATGAGAATGTCTGCCGATGTTTTCTTCTAAGAGTTGCAGAGTTTTAACCCTCCTACTTAGGTGTGTGGTCCATTTGGATGAGTTAACTTTTTGTATATGGTATGAGGTAGGAGTCTGATTGGATTCTTTGCATGTGAATATGCCATTGTTCCAGCCCTATTTGTCCACAATGGGACTCTTTCGCTGCTATTGAATTGTCTTGGTATCTTGTTAAAAATCAATTGACCTTGACTGTGAGGGCTTATTTCTGGACTCCTAATTCCATTCCATTGATTTATATGGCTATCCTTATGGTAGTTCTGCACTGCCCTCATTGCTACAGCTTTATAATAAGTTATTCACCTATGTCTTATGAGTTGTTAAATTTACTTATTAGTTCTAATAGTTTTTTGTGCATTTTAAAGGAATTTTTACATTTATGATGACGTCAACTTCAAATAAACATTTTTACTTCCATCTCTCCAAGCTGGAAGCTTTCAGTTTATGTATGTAAGCGTGTATGTTTGTATGTTGGTATGTATCTTCTTGCCTGGCTAGACTCTCCAATACAATGTGAGGGCTAAGTGCTGAGGGAAGTAAGAAACGTGATAAATCCCATATCGTTTAACAACGACTCCATATATTAACCAAGATGGCGAGTGGACAGAAATAAGAGAAACGACTGATGAAGAAAATGTTAGATTCCAACAAAGTACGTGGACAAATCACCTCTCTGCATGCTTACTTAGTATAACCCTGAGAAACACGGTTTTGGTATACTTTTCTTTTACGACTGTAACATACACGCTGTATTCCAAAATTTCAGAGAGAAGTTTTCCAGAGAAAAAGTGTCATGAATAAATGAGTATGTTCTAAGAACACAAAAAGGCATTCTAATGCACAGCAAGGGTACACTACAGCATTTAAGACTGACCTCTGGAATTAACCTGCTTGTTGCTGAATTCTGTCTCTCTCCTGCAAACTGTACCACCTGGGATGAGTCACCTAATTTCTGGTTCTTTAAGTTTCTTCATCTATTGATCTATCTATCTGTCTGTCTCTGTACATAGACACACCTGCAATTCGAATATCTGCACTGTCCTCCTTAGAGCCTTATTTTGAATGTTTGGTGGACTAGTATACATAAAGTGTTTAATACATTGCCTAATATAGTCAATAAATTTCAGTTATAATTTTACTTACACTCATGTACCCCTGAAATGAAGCATTAATTATGCCAATTGTGCAAAAACTAACCATAAATGTTTACACGATTTCTATAGGAAAATCAGTTCTGAATTCCAGATTGTAACCCCAGAACCACATTTATTTTAAATAGTGGCACTCTTTTGGTCACTGCTTAGGGGCAACGTAGAAGCTTTGGGGCTTTTGTTGTTGTTGTTGTTTGTTTTTGTGTTTTTATTAAGTCATATACACACAGATCATGAATACATTTATGTATATGTTAGATACAATGTGTTGATTTTTTTATACAATCTGCTGGGCTTACATCAAACCAATCAACATAGCTTTTGCTTCATTTACTTGATTGTTGTCTTAAGACATTTATGTTCTACACTTGACAGATTTGACTTGTATCCTTGCAATATGCTCCATAGGTGTGGTCCCGCTATTTACCCTCCCTCTATCAAAGCTCTCCCCTCCCCACCCTTCCCACTCCCATTTCTCTCCTTCATCCTGGGCTATCATTGTGTTCTATCTTTCATAACAAAGTATGAGTAAATATAAGTTGGTTTCATAGAAGTACAGAGTAGATTGGATACTTTTTCCTCCATTCTTGAGATACTTTACTCTGGAGAATATATTCCAGGTCCCTCCATGTAAACATAAAAGAGGTAAAGTCTCCATCTTTTTTAAGGCTGCATAGTACTCCATGGTATACATATACCACAATTTATTCATCCATTCATGGGTGGATGGGCACTTGGGAATCTTCCATGACTTGGCTATTATGAATTGAGCTGCAGTGAATAATCTGGTGCAAATATCTTTTTTGCAAAGTGATTTTTGGTCTTTTGGATATACTCCTAGTAGAGGAATTACAGAATCCAACAGCAGGTAAAATTTTAGAATCCTGAGTGTTCTCCAAACTTCTTTCCAAAAGGAACATATTAGTTTGCATTCCTACCAGCAGTGGAGAAGTGTGCCCTTTTCTCTACATCCACACCCACATCTGTAGTTTTGGGATTTTGTGATGTGGGCTACTCTTACTGGAGTTTAGATGGTATCTCAAAGTGGTTTTGATGTGCATTTCTCTGACGATTAAAGGTGATGAGCATTTTTTCATGTATCTGTAGACCATGTGCCTGTCTTCTTCGGAGAAGCTTCTGTTCAGGTCTCTTGCCCATAGTGGAATGGGATCACTTGTTCTTTTCTTATTAATAAGTTTGAGTTCTCTGTGGAGTCTTGTTATCAGCCCTTTGCTGGAAATGTAACCTGCAAATATCCTCTCCCATTCTGAGGGCAGTACTTACTTGCTTTATTTACTGTGTTCTTGGCAGTGCAGCTTTTTACTTTGATCAGATCCCAGTAATGTATTTTTAGTATTGCTTTAATTGCCCTGGGTTACCAACACATTGTTGATTTTATCTGTCTGTATGTTCATGACATAACACTTTCCTTGTTTCCATTGCTCTGACTTTCTGTCTGAGTAACATATCCTATGGTGACTATCTGTTCAGCATTCACTACCAAAACCTCCAACGGGAATGTTAAGAGTGTTCACAAAAGGTTTCCACTGACTCACCAGTGGATCCTCTACTGGTCATATCCCATCACATACACAGTTTTGAAAATGTGCTTTATCCATTTGCTGTCATCTGTGAACATGTTCCACATATCCATAAGCCAAGAGAAAAAATAATGGCTTCCCTGTGAAAACAGAGTCCCCTCAAGAGCAGAGACTGCATATGTGGCTTAGTTGTGGGGTGTTTTTCTCTCTCACATTTCAAAATTTTATTTATATTTCAGTTTCCAGCAGCTAAAAAACTGTATTCAAAATACCCAAAGTGTTAAATCTTCTACAAAGACCAGCTGTCTGCCCAACTGCAGTTTTAAAAATTAAGCTGCTTGGATTGGAGGGTAGCAAAGAAAAAAAAGAGGATGAGGCAGGTTGGATGAGTACATATGAAGGTGAAAGGATTTGTTTCTATTATAGGAGAATTTCAAAGTACTTCAAAACAGTGCAATATACAAATATGAAAAGGCTTCCTCATGATATTTACTTAAGGATAAAGGACAAAATGTCAATCATGTTATGTATTAATCCAGCTATGATTTTCTAAATATACCCTAAATTATATATTAACTAATATCTTTCTAGCTTAAGTAATAAACATTGTTTGTCATAAAAATGTTATGCGGAAAATTTAAAAAATGGGTAAACACAAAATAAACATGAAGGAAAAACAAAGTAATAAGAAATATAAGAACTAAGATAAGATTTTTACAAAGGAAAATTTGAAGCAACCCTGATGGACTTTGGGGTATGATTGAGTCACATGCCATAGAACTGAGATAAATATTCAATCTCAGCCGTCAGTTTTCTAATACAAATCTCATTTCAACCTTAATTATATCTACTCTCTTGGTACCATGATTATAAAAATTCAAGGAGAAAAATACTTAAGAATAACTTGTCATTCACGAAAAGGTTTCTGTCCCTTTCGAATGAATCGTGGTTCAGTGTAACTAGCACGGTGATCTTTATTCATCACTTTGCTGGCTAAAATACCCTAGGCTTCTGCCCATCTCCTCTCCACCTTATTAAGAAAATCGTGAAGCCATTTTTTTTTCTTTCTGCCTAACATTACGAGGGTATCTATGAAGAGTGATATGCAAAAGCATAATTTCTAAACTTCCTCTGAACACTGGCTTTTGAATACAGAAAATTTTAGGAAACATTTTCATAAGCTCAGTTTTGTTCACTATTAAGTAAATACAATTTTTGGTTCACTATCTGCACATGTATTTGTGTGTGTGTGAGAGAGAGAGAGAGAAAGAGAGAGCATGGGGTTTGTACCCCAATATCATTGGCACACAATTGAATTCTCCACTGTCGTTTCCAAACAACAAATTCAAATGCATGAGGATGAGGTAACAAAGAGTAACTGGCTGTCACAAATTCAGTGAAGAAAGCTGTCTTCAGACACTTGTAGAGAGCAGAACATCACGCAGATGTGGTCCTGTCATTCTTATTCACATCTGCTAAGACATACCGGCTCATTCTATCACCTGAAAGACCCAAGCTTCCATACAGTGGAACTCTGCATGAACTCCCCTTCACTGCTCGGTCAGTGGAGAATATGTAGTTTATGCACAGTCTGAGTTGCAACCTCTCATCTGTCCCCTCTCTTCTGTTTATTCTGTTCACTTCCCCTCCCCAAGGGCCACTGCTTTCCTATTATGCAGTCTTCATAATCAAGTCAACAAGTCTCACTAATGCTATCGATCCAGGTAGTTGAGGCAACAAGTCCCATTTATCCTAGATCCTCATACTCTTCAGACTAAAGGCCTGAAAGACAGTCAAGAGATTCTGTTTCATAAAAGACTCGCTTGCAAGATGATCTGAACTGTCTCTTTCACCAAGACCCATGATAGGGAAGGAAGGGTGGGTCAGAGCTAAGCCCTTCCTGCACTGTGAGGAGGAACAAAGGAAGCAGAAGGCATCGGAAGGCAGAGAATCTTCATCCTTCATACAAACCATCAGAATGTATTTGGGATTGGGACAAATTGATCACAGGAAATAAAATAAACAAAACCACAAAGTTTCTGACAGCAATTTTTGTGCTCAGAAAGAATATTTTCTCATTACTTTTTAGCAGCCTGTAGTATAAGAATATGTTCAAAGTATCTGTCATGATTTTGTTTTTAGTTTGGCATTAGTAATTCTAGCATTCCTTATGGTCAAAATGATCATAATCCCCATAGTCATAACCCAAACAAATAACAGACAGGTTGTTATATACCATGAATTCTATGCTTTTCATCAAAATATGAACTGATTTTAAAAGAAATGTGCAAAAATAGTACAGAACACAATAATCACAAATATACACAATATAGACATAATGTGCTGACATGTAATTGCATAACAAAAATGATCACCTCTTCGATAATTTTACCTCTTTTTAACCATTCATAATACTCAATCCCTGCAGCACATGCATGCCCAACTGTTTTCTGTATGCCAGGATAAATCTTTTCTTTTCTTCTTCTTCTTTTTTTTTTTTTTTTTTTTTTTTTTTTGGCAGCTTTTGGCCAGGGCTGGATTTAAACCCACCACCTCTGTTATATGGGGCCAGTGCCTTACTCCTTGAGCCACAGGCACTGCCCCTAAATATTTTCTTTTATGAATAATTACACAGTCTACCATTTCCCCTACAAACTTAGTCAACTGGACATAACCCTCATATACTGATCAATATTTTGAGGCTGTGGCAGGACAACTTCCTATCAAAAGTCTTCCAAGTGGGTCTCTCTCACCTTCTCTCCTTCATGAGAGGGACCCACTTCCAACTCTCTTTGGAAGTGCTCTAAACTTTCTCTTTGTTCTTCCTAAATAAAATGTGTCCTTTTATAAAAGAAGAAAGGAAAAAAAAAGGCTTCAAAGTAGCTTCCATTCATAAATTTCTCTCAAGATTGCACACCTAATTCTGCTCTTCCCTCCTTGCAAGACCCCCTGGGAAGGCTCTGTTTGCCTTTCCAATTTTTATATTTTTCATAGGCTTCTTGTTTCAGCTCAGGATCAAAAAGTAATTTTTAAACAGAGACAATGTTATTTCTCCACCATGAGACCTCTTAAATAATAGCTAATTAATTTCAATTTCTTCTTTCTCCATGAAGCATAAAGACTTTATAAAGAAAGCATTTGCCACTTGCTGGGGTTAATCACACAAGTTGAACCCCCTCCCCCCGCAAAAAAGAAAAAAAAAAAGATTTTTGTTTTCTAACTCTCAAGAAAATTTTTGATAAAAAGAAATATCAGTTGATTTCTGAAAGAATATGATTAATAATAATAGATTCAGCCAGAGCACTGCACTGAAGGTTCAGGCGGAGAAAAGGGAATAAAATTGCTAGAAGAAAACACACTCAGATGATGCGAGTAGGCTAAAGAATAATATAAAAGGGTTAGCAATCAGCGAGCCAGTATTTAATTAAAAATAAAAATGCATGAGATTCTGGGCAAGCATTAAAGTACAGAAAGCTAATATTTGTTCATAAAACCATCTCAGTGAAAGTTGAATGCAGAATATTAAACTATTAGACTATTATGAGGCAGAGCAAAGGAGTTCATTTAATTTTTTTAACAAATGGAAGTGGAAAACATACCCTGAAAGGGAAAAATATGCAGTTAACGCCTGATTAAAATACACCGGGCACGAAGATGCAAGATTAACAAACACACTTTGTAGAACGATTTTCATTAGGATAATAGGCTTTTTGTTTGTGGATTTTACCTTTGTAAGAATAGGATTACTTTTCCTCACTCTCTACAAGCCTCCCGTTCTCAATCCTGGTGGGTTTTCTCCATATATCCCTGCCTAGTAATTCCAGAGGAGCTGTCCTAATGCAATCCTTGCCACCGCCTATCTTAATTCTGACTGTGGTCTCTTAGCTGATCTGTATGCTTTTAATTCTTCTCTTCATATAATTCTTTTTATCTTCCATTTCCAGAGTTTAAAACCTCTTTGGTAATGCACTTGCCCTTTTCTAAAGCCCTTTAGTGAATCTCTAAATCCTACTAAATAAGTTATAAAAATTTAGCTTGGTGCTAACGGCCCTGACTGAGCAGGTCACAGCAAAATTTGTTTCCACTTCCCTCTGCTGCTCTGAACTGAGGCAGAGCCGGGTCACCTGTCAGAGCCTGTGCCTACTTCAGAGCCCCTGACTTTCGGATTTTGTTCATGTAATTTCCTCACTGTGAAATGCTATTTTTATCTCCTTCATTGCTATCTGAATTCTACTCATTTTTTACAGCCTACGTAGCGGAAATGTCATCTTTTCCATAGTCCTTCTCCCCCTCATATTTCTGTAGTTGAAAAATATCTGCCTTTTAAACTGCAAGCCTCATTTTGGCATTTTCAAATAATAAGTTGTAATTAACCAAGTGACCAAGAGCCCTGGCACTTTACCTACTTCATTTGACCTACTGTTTCTGGATGTCCAAGCCCAGCACTGTCAACTAGCAGTAACATTGAATCATTGTTGAACCAATGTGTTACCTACAAAAAATGGGTGACGACGTAATGATGAACCATGCTTTGCATCTGTGTAATTGTACTTGTTAAGCTTACAAAATAATGACCAACAAATATTATTAATACTCTCCATGTGTTACTTAATGATAACTTGAACAAGTATGCATATCGGATGATTAGCATAGAGCTTAGTACAGGAGAAGTGGTAAAAAATGCTAGTTGTTAGTGTTCTTAGCATTACCAGTCGTGCTCATAAAAATAGTGCTGTGTGTTACAGGTTATGTTGTGCAGCTCTTCATTTGTTTTGCGTATGTTTACATTCGGTGGCTTTAAAATCCACTTATATAAAAAAGAAGGAAAAGAAAAATATTGAGGAACTTTTAAAATGGACTGATGTTAAGGCTTTGATAAAACATAATAATTAGAAGTCCAACTTTCCAGTTTAGAAGAAAGTTCATTTTCGCCATCTTTTCTAAAGTGGGAGTGTCATGTCCGGTGATCTGTAAGCTACTCGATGACTTAAACGGAAAATTCAGTAATGCCCCGTGTTCTCCCCACCACTCTTCTCATTACTTTCCCTCTTATAATTTTAAGGCATTTGTCCTTGTTTCTTTATTTCTAGCCTGGCATTCTCTGATCTGATACCAGCAAGTACAAGTGAAAAATTCCTCTTGCGCTAGATAGGTATGGGATCTTTGGAAAGTCTTCCTTATTCATATTTGCCCAAACAAGAAAATTTTCCTTACCTAAAGTAGAGCTTCCCTCTGGTGGATAAGCTGGCTATTCTCTGAGCTCAAAGATCCCATGATTGAAAACTTTATAAATTCCATGAGAAAAAAATGTTCTCTCTCCGTGTTAACTGCCATAAAGTACAAAGGAAGCAGCTGGAGCAGGTCAAGATGTCAGCTCTCTGGGAAGAGAAGAGATTGGGAGACGGCAGGGTGGTTGACAATGATGCCCAGCTTTCCTCCCAGAGGCTCCTGATGGAAAGGCATTGTTAAGCGGCAGTCATTCTCTGGCCTAAGGTAGGGAAGTGTCTGATCTTCCCTTTTTGAACAGGTTTTTCATAGGGATTATGTCCGTTAGAAAGTATCATGAAAAATTATATTTCTTCAGTTCCTTCCTCTGTCTTGCAATATTTCAGCCCACTTTGAAAGAGGCAATAGATTATCCTACAAAAAATCTAGATAAAGGGTGAAGCCACTTTAGAAGTATCCAAGGACTCAAAATTAAGCAAGACCTTCAAGCCAGGGTGTCCCAAACAATTGGAGTTTGCATGTAAAATGTCTGCTTGGAACAACTGTTACTGAAGAACAGATAATATTATCCAGCTCAGTTGTATTTTCTCTCAAACATTTCTTGCGAGTTCTGATTAATCCAATAGCTTTGAACAATGAGGTCATCGTTGTGGAGTGAGTGTGCAGCTAATAAGGAATATGTTGTTTAAGGAACAGGAATAAAATGAATAATAACAACCTGTATATGAAGGACATAATTTAAAAGAACACGTCCTATATCCATTTGGGGAGTTATTTTGCCATCATTTGTGCAGTACATCGTGTTAAACAGAAAACTGATCTGTTATTGACAGTGTCTATGTCAGCCAATATTCATATACTGAAACTTAAATCCCTGATATGATGGTATTAGGAGGTAGGGTCTTTAAGAGGTACAGTGTCAGGAGGATGGTTCCCTCACCCAATTCATAATTGCTAAGTCATAGAAGAAGCCCAAGAGCCCATCGATCCATGAATGGATCAATAAATTGTGGCATATGTACACCATGGAATACTATGCAGCCATTAAGAAAGATGGAGACTTCACCTCCTTCATGTTTATATGGATGGAGCT
>NW_003852425.1:2931280-2936307 GCF_000181295.1 Otolemur garnettii | reverse complement strand
GAGGAACTCACACAATTCAAGAAGAAAATAACAACTAACCTGATTAAAATAAGGGCCAAGAACCTGATTAGATATTTTTCCGTGAAGGCATGGAAATGGCCCACAGGGATATGAAAGAACGGTCAACATCACCAATTATCAGAGAAATGCAAATCAAAATCAAAATGAGATGTCACTTCGCATCTGGTAGAATAGCCACAATGAAAAGTCAAGAGATAACACGCGCTGGCGAGGATGTGAAGAGCAAGGAAGCGGGGACACTTTTAGTGGAAACATAGTCAGTCTAGCCATTATGTGAGACAGTACTGCAGTTCCTTAAAAATATCGAAATGGAACCACCATATGATCCAGAAATCTCTCTTTGGGGTATATACCCAAAGGAAATGAGATCCTCACCTCCTGGGGCGGTCTCTGCCTCCCTGATCACTGCGGCATCACTCACAGCAGCTAAGACGCGAGGTGGCCTGTGTGCACAGATGTGGGAATGGACCAAGAAATGCGAGCAGGTATGCTGGGGAATACTGTTATCCTAGAGAAAGAAGAAGATCCGGCCCTTTGTGACAACGTGGATGAGCCTGCAGGACTTTAAGTGAAATGCGCCGGATACAGAAAAAAAAAGTACTGCACGATCTCTCTCCTGTGTGGAATCTGAGACGAGAAAAAGAAGCCGAGCACATGGAAACCGACAGTACGACTGCGCTTACCGGAGGCTGGAGCGGGGAGGGAGGTTAGATGCCGGTCTAGGATTCAAAGGTGCAGTATGTGAAAAAACACTAATGATTTAAAATAAAGTACGAGGGCCATACTTCATAATGTTATATCGCATACTAAAAGTTCACCAAGAGGGTAGATTTTAGGTGCTCTTAAGTACACACACAAAAAAGGTAACTATGTTCTTTGGCTTGACTATAGAAATCATTTCATTCTATTTACATATATCAAATAATCATGTTGTATACCTTAAATATACAGGATAAAAATATATCCAATAAAAGAATACAAAAATAATTTGGAGAACATTTACTCCAAAAGTATCCTCTCTTATAAAATTGTCAATTGTTCCCGTCACTTTAACCCTCACAAATGTATAAATGTTGCTATGTTCTGAGTTTGAAGGTTTTCAATAAATTATTCTAATAAATTGTCTTTCCCCTAATACTAACCAAAAATAGTTACAATCTTAGATAAAATATTTCTGATACAATGTTTACAGGGACTAAAGCAAGAGTTTTCTTATATACTTACAAGAAACAATTTACATGGAATCTACTCTTAAAATAATTGATTTAAAAGAAAGTATCGGCTTGGCGCCTGTGGCTCAAGTGGCTAGGGCGCCAGCCACATACACCTAAGGTGGTGGGTTCGAATCCCCAGCCCCGCCGGCCAAACAATGACGGCTGCAACCAAAAAATGGCCAGGTGTTGTGGCGGGCGCCTGTGGTCCCATGCTTGGGAGGCTGAGGCAGGGGACTCGCTTTGAGCCCAGGAGTTGGAGGTTGCTGTGAGCTGTGATGCCATGGCACTCTACCAAGGGGGATAGCTTGAGGCTCTGTCTAAAAAAAATAAATAAATAAATAAAATAAAGTATCCTAGGATAAAGCCTACAAGTACACTGAAAAACTAAAAGATTAAAATAGTAAAACTTTACCAAAGGCATAAACTTAATTATCTAGAGCGACATACCAAATTTCTGTATAAAAAGACAAAATATACTAAATACCCATTCTGTATAAACTAATGCATGTCATGGTATCTATGTGGCACCATATAAAATTTCAATAAATTTTATTAAATAGGTTAAGAGTATTTTAAAAATTATATGGGAAAAATACATGTGGTAAAAGAAACAAAAATCTTTTTTAAAAGATAATTACAGAGCACTTGAAATGCAAAATATCAATATGTATACAGATAAAACGTGTGACATTTCAAGAGTGACTTTGGTATCAATGTATAACTACATTATTGAAAAACAATGTAAAGTCAAGAATCAGACCCATGCATTCACAAAATTAGCTTTATGATACATGTAGCATAAAGAGTTTCCATAAAAGGTATTGAAAAAATTTGGAGAAAACCAAGTTACATGCTACCAAAAATTTATGTCCAGAAATAAATTCCAGATATACTGTAGTAACAAAACCATAATATAACTTTAGAGCTATGATTAAAAACTATCTGAAATTAGAAGGGCATCTTTATGATCTTGTTTGGAAAGTACTTTCCTATATAACACCAAAACCAAACACAACAAATTTTTTTTTAAAAGAACCCATTGAAAAAGAATGATAGCTTTTTCCATGTAAAAACTTTTCAATTATTTCAAACAAAAATGCATATTAGAAACAAAGCAAAGCAAAGAAAGACAAGTTTTGAAATACAAGTTTAATACAGATTAAGGATGGAATTGAATGCCAGGCTAAGGGCAGTGAATTTTCATCTTTGAGCAACTGAGAGCTATACAAGGTTTTTGACAAGGAGAGTAAATGATCAAAGATGCCTTTTAACAAAGGAGCTTGTTCAGCCACATACAGAATGAATTAGAGCTGCTGTTTCAGGCCAGGTGGGGAGGAGAGTGCTGTGCACACAGCTCCTCAAGTTGGAGGCAAGATCAGCTATGAAGCAGCTGCAGTAGTCTGGTTAAAAGAGAGCAAGGTCCATTTTGGTAACTATGGGAAAGTGATACTCATATTGGAGAATCTGACAATCATAGAAGAGGTAGGCAACTTATATTCACTGAATGCCTCTATTTATTAGCGATTCTTACTTGCCCATAGGCACACAAAAATGTATTGCTAAGTCTGATCCCTCCAATGACAATCCCATCATTTTTATTCCTCTGTGTATTTTAAGTTGCTTCAAGGTTCGCCACCTTTGGTCCCGTAGGAGATAATCAGGGTCAATGCATGAGACAAAAGTGTCTATGCGTGAGGTTAATTCAGCAGGCTGAGTTGCTCAAACCCTATACATTCCAAAAAATGGCCTGTCTCCATGACTGGCCCTTGCCTATTCCTAGAAAATGACCTCCAAACATTTGGCTTATTCTGCTGGATTAAGGCGATTTTGTATGCCTGAGGCTTGGGCCGTGCAATGCCAATTTGATCACATAGTTTCTGCTGACAGTGTGACTATGGTCAATGCCTGCTGTGACTCTGGGTGGTTGGAGTCTGAGTAGGTCTGATCAGTAACATGGGTGCTGCATGCCTGTGTGACTGTTCCCCCAATAAAAACTCTAGACGCCTGCTCTGAGGGAGCATCGCTGCTTGACAAAACCATGCATATATTTGCACACATTATGCTGAAGGAATGAAGTGCGTCCCACAAAACTCCCCTGAGGTGACACATCTAGAAGATGACCTCGGTCTCCTGGACTTCACCCTGTGTGCCCCTTCCCTTTGCCCTGTAATAAGCTATAACTGTGCGTATAACAACTTTGCTGAATCCCATGAGTAGTTTCAGCAAATTACAAAGACTGATTGTCTTGGGGACACCTGACCCAGGGCAGTTGCACTAAAAAGCACTACTCTCTGAGAAATAATAGTTTTGTTTGCTTGTATGGCTAGTGAAGGAAACTAAATTTCAGAGACAGAAGCAGCATAAGAGTATATTGTTCCAGAAAGCAAAGGGAGGATGGTTGGATAGATAGATCCACGGATGTACACAAAAAGAGAAGGGGATATTCGAGGAGGATGAAGAATGAAATCAGTTTCTTGCATGAGGGTTATTTGAAAATCAATGACAACCGTGGAGAAAACAGTTCAAGCAGAATGAGAAAAACAAATTATAAAAGGGTTTAAGAGTCAGTAGCATGTGATACCGAAATGTAGACTGTTTGTACTACTTAGGGGTACCAAGGAAAGAGTTCAGAGTTTGAGGAGAGGGATAAATTTTGATTGTTTTTTCTTTTTAATAGGATATTAGTAGGAGGTATGAGTCCAATCAAAGGCATAGGTTCAATGTCTGTTCTGTCATTTGTTGTCTACGTAATAACTCTTGTCCTATAATTTATCTGGGCCCCCGTTATCCCATTTGTAATGAGAGGGACTAATCCTATTAATATTTGCTTTCCCATAAAGTTAGTGTGAAGATCAATTCACAAGTTGTCAGTGAAGATGTTTCAAAAGTCTAAAAGACTAAACATTTATAATGCATTATTTTTAAACCTCCATTTTAATGTGTAAACAGAAAATATGACTAAGCAGAATGAGGAAAAAGGATTTAAAATACCCTTATTCTTTCTGGCTTTAGTTAACACATTTCTAATGAGTGTATGTCCTAATGTACAAAGCATATATCATCATGGGGGATAGTTCCCCCTACCAGTGCTTATAAATTCCCAGAGTTACTGAGATAACCTCAAGTTGTCGATCTTCTCTTCTTATACAGAGTGGCCATAAAGTTCATGTGCAATCTACTATTTTAATTTTCACATGAACTTTATGGCCACCCTGTATTATATTAACAAACAGAGAATGACTCCAAATTAGGGTGGGAATGAACCTCAAATATCACCCTCTTGCATTTTTGGTTTGTTTTGTTATAAATATATTTGTGGATATATATGCGTATGTATGTGTATATGTATATTACCCTCTGTATTTGAAAAGCTACGATTTAATCATCCAGTAAAGCCATTTTATACTGGATAAGAAAATTAATTCTGGACCATTATTTCTAAGCGATGGGAAAGATGGCAATTTTACTTGGCTCTCTGATCAATGGATTTTTCACAAAATGTAAACCATGACATTAAAAATAACTGTGTTGTATAGGAAGTTTTAAAATATACGCTGGCAAGTTTAAACACACTTTTCCCTGAAAACAGTGGAACTGGCTTAAAGTTTTTATTTTTCATTTCAAAGACTTTCCTCATAACTACATGACAGATATCACCTCTGAAATTCCCTGCTCCTATAAACACAAACTCTGTGGCCTCCTGCCCTGCAGACGAAGGTGCTCGAGTCAAAAGAACAGAGATTATTGCAGTCAGGATCCACCTTGTGAACTCAAGGATAAAACAAGCTTAAC
>NW_003852425.1:2927516-2931231 GCF_000181295.1 Otolemur garnettii | reverse complement strand
TGACCATGCAGTACTGCTCCACTGTACTGAATCCGCCGTGTTAGTCTCCAGCAGGGAAGGCGGCGAGAGGGAACCAGCCAGGATGCACACAGAGGGAAGCCAGGGAGCTGGGTGATGGGCAGACAGTGCCAGGATAGAACGCTGTGGTGCAAATCAGGCTGCTGGGCTACCGCATCTACAGTTGTAGATTGTTGTTAAGCTGAGTAGCCGTTGAAAGGACCAACTGTTGATACAGTTGTAAAGCTGAGTAGCCATTGAAAGGACCAGTGTTAGAGAGACACAGTCTTAATAACAGACAGGAGAACGGCCAGCATCTGTGGTTTTAAGAACGATTTACATGATCAAGAACAAACACAAGGTCAAAATATATTTCTTATGGTTGGCTTTCCTAGGGTGTGGCAAATGTCTTCACTCTGAGAAATAAAGATTGAGCACATGTAAGATTGGGCTCAGTGGCTCACTCTGGGAGGCTGAGGTGGGTGGATCACCTGCACCCACAGTTCGAGACCAACCTGACCCAGAGTGAGACCTCTGTCTCTACAAACAGGTGTAGCAGGTGCTTGTAGTCTCAGCTATTCAGGATGCTGAGACAAGAGAATTACTTGAGCCCAAGAGATTAAGGTAGCTATAAGTTAAGATGCACGACACTCTACTGAGGGTGACAAAGTGAGATTCTCGTCTCAAAAGTAAACAAATCAATCAAAATCACTTCCTAGATCTTAAAAGGTGGTGTTTGATCTCAATAAACATATTGAGAACATCTATCTTTTTAAATCATATGGATGTTGTTTTTATTAATGCCTGATTACTCAAAAGTCAGTGCATAGATTACGTTTTGTTAGTGTTTATATGCCTGGTTCTCAGATTTAGAGTGAAATAGTGGTCCATTTCAGAAATGGATTTTGCTTATAAGGACAAGACAGAAGGTAGTCTGGCAGAGAGAGAGAATTTTTATATATATATATATTTTTTTTTTTAATTTTCCAGCCCATATTTATGATCTCTATAAGAAACTCAAAATTACTTATTAAACACTAACTGACCTCAGCCTAATGATCCCAAAAGGAAAGGATTCTCTCTTAAATATTTTATTTTACATATTTTTAATATTTTATTTTAATTTCACTTAATTCAAAATGAGGAATATATTAACTAGGACGATGTAAGCATTCCAAATTGTATATGAAATCAGCATATTGTACTCCATAAATGCATTAAGGTATACATGATCTACCTCTTTATGATTTAATAAAAATGAAATAAAATAAGTAAATTAAAAGTTGAAAAACTATTAAAAATGAAATTAATTAATCATTAATAAATTAATGAAATTAATTAATTAATCTATGCTAGCATGCAGTGATATCAAACTAGTTCACAACAACCTCAGACTCCTGGCACTCCTCCTGCCTTTCTCCCCCACCCACCCCATGGTGTAGCTGGGTCTATAGGTACCTACAATAATAACCAGCTAATTTTTCTACTTTTAATAGAGATAGGGGTCTCAACTCCTGAGCTCAAGAGAGCCTCCCACCTCACCCTCCCACAGTGCTGGGATCACAGGTGAGTCCCAACAAAAAGCAGGTTTTAAAAATCCTGTTAAGAGTTGTGGGGTAAACCAACTGCAGATATAAATGGACTGCACAGCATTTACCTACCTTTTGCTATTTTTAGGGAACTGCTTGCATGCTGAAGAACAATTATAACATTGTTAACAGCTAAGAGGCTTCTCTTGCTATTTTAAAACCTATGTATCCAGTTTGACTCTATTTCTACCTTCCTTTCCTCTTTCTTTCTCATTCCTTCTTTCCTTTCTTCCTTCCTCCAAATAGGAAAGTGCGAATATATCAAACAAAAACATTGGATGCTAGAAAACAACGCAAATTGACATTGAAATTGTTCGTTGATATTCGCTGTCGCTTGTGTTGTTAAATGTTGAGAAATTTCTCTTTTTTTAGTGTAACAGGAGAACAAATACATTTGGAGCGAATGTCCAAGTACATTTTTGAATTACATTTTAAAAGCATGAGTTTATTTAAGTGTTTCAGTTAAAGTTTAAATAAAAAATTGTATCCATAAATAAAGTATAAATAATAACTTTATAAATAATCCCCAGCATTTTCCCATAATTTGTGAAATTATGGGGGACTAATCGACTAATGAAGACCGATACATTACATAAACTATGCTTTCAGAAACGTAGAGAATGTATTATTTTCTTCTGATAACATTCTTACCAAATTTTTAATATTGCCTCTTGGTTTATGATGATCTCTATGTTCCTGTCAAAACCAAACCTAAATTACTGTGTGCATAGGGAGGGGGACAGCAACAAGAGCACACAGTGATGATCAGATCCCCACTCTATAATTATTTTCCTTACCCCCTCGGCACCACATGAACAAATATGCTTTAAAACATATTGTTTGTTTTCTGTTTTCCAATTAAGTCAGACTGGCTTCCTCTTATTCAGAATTTCTGCTTTCTAAAAGATAGAACTGGGTGCCTGATTATCTTGTTCAGCACTGGGAACAGTACTACCAAAAAGGTCCAGGTGTAATGGCCACCCCCCACAGTACCTTTTGGACAAAGGTGCCCAACTATCAGGGCTTCCAGGAAGTCCTTGCTTATTTCTGTACCTTACTTGCACTGCTATTATTTCCTGAAGTAAGAGACTATTAGTAAGCATTGAATCACAACAGACACAATGAACTATTTTAGCAAATGTAGAGAAGATGACTGCACATCCTTCAAGAATTACCTGCTCTAACTTTCCACAGGAATAGCATTGTTTCTGGGAAACTACTGCTTAAACAGAGACAACAGTTCCGCGCACCTTTGCAACTAGGTGTGGTCATGTGACTCATTCCACTCTAGAAGGGGAGCCGAAGTGCCTAGCACCACTTCCAAGATGGAACCTGTTTAAAAGTGGATGCACCTCTTCAGCGTGCCTTTCTCCCTTTACTACCGTAATAAGAAACGTGGCCTAGAAGATTTGCAAAAGATGTCAGAGCCACGTCAGCCTGCATCTCTGAATAACTCAGGATAGTGTTGCTGCCTGTCATACCACAATGGATGACCACATGAGAGAGAGAGATTAACTTTAAGTCACGAATGTCCAAGATCTTTTTGTTACAGCATCTAACACTGCACTCACAGAAACAGCAATAAAGGAAATTGTTGAAAGGAATCTATGAATGCTGGCTGCCAAGGGCCTGAGAGGAAGTGGAGCCACGGGAACTCTCGCCATTGCAGATGGGAGTGTTGCAGAATGGCCCGACCACTGGGCAAGACGTACTCCCAGCTTCCTACAAAGCTGAAGATATTCATACCATACGACGCAGCAGCTGCACTCCTTGGTATTTAGTCAAATGAATTAAAAATGTAGGGCAGCACCTATGGGTCAAGGAATAGGGTGCTGGCCACATATACTGGAGGAGGTGGGTTCACAACCTGGCCCCAGCCAAAAACGGAAAAAAAAAAAGAAAAAAAAGTATATATAGCCACACAAAAGTTTGAACACAAATGCTTAGATCAGCCTTATTTGTAACTGAAACAAATTGGAAGCAATTCAGATGTCCTTCAGTAGATAAATGGATAAATAAACCATAGTTAATAATCTCCTGAAGGATATATTTCTTGCTCCCAAGTTGTACTGTAGTACATCCATTTGGTGAAATATTATTCAACAATAACAAGAAATAAGCTATCATGC
>NW_003852425.1:2924710-2927435 GCF_000181295.1 Otolemur garnettii | reverse complement strand
GTATTGCTCAGCCAAAGACGCCAGTGTGAAAAGAGTACATCACTGTATGAGTGCAACTATAGGACATGCTGGAAAGGACAAAACTAGAGACCAAGGAAAAAGGCAGTGTTTTCTAGGGGAAAATGAATAGATAGAGCACACGGGATATTTAGGGCAGAGAAACTATTCTGTAGGACGTTATGATAGTGGATACCTGTCCTTATTCACTTCCCAAAACCTATAAAACTATGCCACAAACAGTGGACCCTACTGCAAACCGTGGACTGTGGTTAATAATAATGTCACAGTATTTGCTTATCACTTGTAGCAAGGGGACCTTACTAATACAGGATACAAATATTAGAGAAAACCATGTGTGTGATGGGAGAAGAGTTAGGGTGTAAATGGAATTTTCTGTACATTGGCAAAATATTTCCATAACTCTATAACTTCTCTTTGAAAAGTCTATTAATTTTTTTAAAGAACTATGCTCATTTCCATCTATCATCACACACAGAGGACTGGAGGAAAGGGTGAGAAGGAACACAACAATGGAATTCAATTGATAGAAAGAAATGATGAAAATAGAACAAGGGAAATATGACAAGAGGGAGAATTAAAGCATCAGTTAGAGAGCAGCAAGAGTACGGAACACATTTAGGCTTAGATAGAAAAGAAAATTTAAAGCAAAACGTCACGGCCGGCATCTCACTTTAGCGACTCCTGTCTGCTCATTGGTGAGAGTTGCAAACTCTTCAGTGACACTCGGCCACCCCGGGTCACTAGATTTCCCATGATTTCTTCAACTGTCCTTACTCGAGCCCTATAAGCTGTAGCCAAAACCACATGCAAAAACAATTCTGACTAAAGCAACATTTAAATAATATTTACCAAGCTTGAGTGTTTGTTTACGTTACAGACACTTTAGCTTGATTATATAATTGAATCATCCCTGTCTTAAAGATGAGAGTTAAACAACTTGCCTAAAGTTTTCTCATGAGTTGCAGAGCTTGAATTTGAACCCTTGTAACCTCACTAAAGACTCTGGACCCTACATGTTGCCAACAGTAATTGGCAATCCAGTTCCTATTGTATATAAGAACCTCCCGCCTCACAGAAACACTGAGTTTGACTTCACCAGCCCCTCTGTCATTTGGGCATTCATTGCTTTTCTTGTACGAGGCTAAGGGCTTTAGTCCTTTCTCTAAAAGACCCATTGCCTGGATCCCCAACACTGATGCCTATGTTACTTCTTAAATTTGAACAATAGGAACATCAACTAAGCCAACACCTGCTGAAACCAAACCTTAATTTCCACCTCACAAAAAAATCCCCCAAGGAAATAATTTCAACAGTGGATCCCTGGTTCCCCTCTCATCTCACTAGACCAACATCACATGTTCCAGATTTATTACAGTCATCAACATGATAATTATATACCTAAATCTAGATTTTTGGTAATCCATTTTAAGAGATGCCAGACAGTAATTGAGAAGGAAGTGGCATCATCACTTCCTCAGCCTCTGGCTTTTAGGGGTTCAAATTAGATGGCAAAGACTGCCCAAGAAGCATGGACCAGCTCCTAGTGAGGCTCTGAATGAAACCCAGAGGCTTATGAAAGATGAGAGAGAAGTGTTTATTTCTTAAATCAACCAGTCCTAAAAATAAAGTAAACTTTGTTAGCCCTTGACCCACATTTTTATGTACATACACAGTTTGCCGGGTCCATGCTTTGCTTCAGCTTTGCTCAAGGCCCTGGGACTTGTTCTGTGCTGTTTGCTTTTTGTTTTAGATTAGTGGTTTTCTGTTAAGTTACTCTTTAAAATTTATAGATGGATTTTTGTAGGTTTGGGGTTTTTTTTTCAATAATTCCTTTATTTTTTTTAATGGAATATTTTTAAAATTTTTCATTAAATCATAGCTGTATACATTAATGCAACTATGGGGTACAATGGGCTGGTTTTATATACATTCGAAATATTTTAATCAAACTGGTTAACATAGCTTTCACCTCATTTTCTTAGTTATTATGTTAGGACATTTATATTCTACACATAGTAGATTTAACATATACCCTTATAAAATGTACTATAGTTGTGGTCCCACCAATTACCCTCCCTCCACACATCCTCCCCTCTTCCCTCCTCTTCCCCCTCCTCTTTCCCCTTCATCTTGGGTTGTAGCTGGGTTATAGCTTTCATATGGAAGTGTGGGTGTTTATAAATTGTTTCATATTAGGGCTGAGTATATTTATTCCATTCTTGAGATACTTTGCTAAGAAGAATATGTTCCAGCTCCATCCATGTAAACATAAAAGAGGTAAAGTCTCCATTTTTTAAGGCTGCATCCTATTCCATGGTGTACATATACCACAATTTGTTAATCCATTCATGGCTTGATGGGAAAAGACCCAACAAGAAAAGTAAATTATAGACCAATATCTTTAATGAATATATAAAAATATTTAATAAAGAGAGCAAAAATATTTAATAAGATCCTAGCAAACAGAATATTTAAAATATTTAATAAAGATATTAAGATTGGATATTTATAATTATCCAATATAAAAATTTATATTTATATATTTTTTATCTAATATATAAAATATATTTATAAATAAAATATATAAAATATTATCCAATATATAAAATATATATCCAATAAAATATATTATATATCCAATATATAAAATATTTTTTATAAATATATCAAATATTATTTATATTTTTTCAAAATATATAAAATA
>NW_003852425.1:2913313-2922919 GCF_000181295.1 Otolemur garnettii | reverse complement strand
CCTACAGACACATGAAAAAATGCTCATCATCCTTAATCATCAGAGAAATGCAAATCAAAACTACTTTGAGATATCATCTAACTCTAGTAAGATTAGCACACAATACAAAATCCCATAACCATAGATGTTGGTGTGGATGTGGAGAAAAGGAAACACTTCTACACTGCTTGTGGGAATGCAAACTAATATGTTCCTTTTGGAAAGATGTTTAGAGAACACTTACAGAACTAAAAATAGACCTGCCATTCTATCCTTCAATTTCTCTACTACATAAATATCCAAAAGACAAAAAGTCACTTTAGAACAAAGATATTTGCACCAGAATGTTTATTGTAGCCCAATTCATAATTGCTAAATCATGGAATTCCCTCATTTTTGAAAAGATCAGAATGCATAGAGAAGGTAGGCTGGTTTTCCTGATGTAGGCCAAAAAATCTACTGTCTTAGATATCAAAATTTTTATTAAAAATTATTAGCTTTTATGAAAAGGACTTAAAAGAAATCAAAACTATTATAAATTCTCAAAATCATATAAAACCACAGTTGTATAGCTACAGTCTTAGTGTCGCAAAGGAGCCTAAGATGATATAAAGAGGAAAGGTTATGATTTAATAAAAAAAAAAAAGAGAGGAAAGGAAGGAAGAGAGGAAGGGAGAAATAGAGTGAGGGAGGGAGAGCTCATTTTGTAAAATTCTGTAACATAAGAGGGATAAATGAGATCTACTTTTAAGTCAGAAATCAGACATGAAGTTTAGGTAATTTTCAATGGCTTTAATCACAAAACTAGTTTTGCAACACTGGAGACTTATGAGAATAAGTACTGTTATTCCCAAAATGCATTGATCAAACTCTTTGATGATATCAGTCCGGTAACCTTAAGTGTGCCCTGAGCCCCTTCAGTGTGGTTGCACCCCGTGAGAGCCTCACCGTCATTATTCAAAGACACTGTCAGTGCCGAGAAGATGTGGGCTCAAAATGGTAAATATTGATAATCAGCTGGTGTCTAAATAGAACCAGATGTCTAGTCCTCATGTAATGGAATAACTAGGGTAAATGACATCTCAAATTCAGTGAATCACCTCATCTGGTATAGAAACCCTTCTAGAACAAATGCTAAACAAAATAAACCAAATTTGGTGTCATTCTGCAATGGATCAAAAAAGGGTAATTTAAGGTAACTTTCAAAAAGCGATTATATTGTCAATGTGTGTATTAGTTTGCTCTATCTGTTTACCATTCCCGTTATACAACTGAGTGAATTTCTAGCCCTGCACCCCTGTGGGTTCCTTGATTCCGAGCACGGCTTCTAAAATATAAATAGATTGGAAATCTGGAATTGAGAAATTGGGGGGTTTTCTTGTTTGTTTCATTTTGTTTTGTGTATATGCAGACATTGCATGATTTCATTAATTAAAAAATATTTACAGAGACAATATTAAAGTTTATTTATTCTGAGGATAAATAGTAATTAACACATGGTATAGAGTGAGAGCTACAAATCAGGTTCACCTTCTTCAACCAAGATAATCCACCCAATCACTTGAGAACTTCCATAATACACAGGATTATGGCTCATGAGTGAATGAGAGGTTGGCAAATAGATAAGGTCTCTAAAAGTGGCTGCAAGTATAATTTGAAGTTAATTTCTTAACTAAAAAAAAGGAAGTATTCTCTTCACTCAGGGAGGACTGCAATCCAATTCTGTTTTGAAAAATGAAACTTATTACTGTTTCACACACGACTACAAATTCTGAGTTTATTTCCAACGTCATGAATACACCCTTAGGATGTTTGCAGAATTTTCAAAAGAAGAATTGTCTACATGTGACGGTGCACACATGTAAATATCATGTACAATGTGTAAATAATGACTTTTCAGTCAGTATCTTCTGGTTTTCTGGTTTTGTTCCTTCATAACAGTGGTTGCACTTGCATACTTTGAAAGAGCAATGTCTTGAAGAATCCTAACAAAGGTATAGTTTCTAGTCCAATGCGCAGTCTAAGAAAGTGCACTCGACATACAAATTTCTGTATCGCTTGTGTGAAAAGTGTAACTGCAGCACTGCAGAGATGGCAAAGGCCCAGGTTCCTGATTCTTGGCTTCACTGCCTTTAATGCAGGTCATCTACCAAAGTAACGAGGTAGATGACAGAAAGCTTAATATTAATTTTGCGCAACCCACTCAAACCTTTTGCTTACAGAAAACATTTTTGTGGTTTTACTTAAACTAATGCTACCTCATCAGAGATGCCACTCTCTGGGGTATGTACGGGACACTGAACTACTGCAGCAGAAAACATAAAAAAACCTTGCACTATTCAACATAAACCTCAGCTGAGAGCGAAACAGTAAAGCCTCTACTGGGTAAAGCCAAAGTGCTTTTGTTAACAGCGGCCGTTGATTTCTTTTTCAACGATCGATTTTTATTATATTCCATAGTCAAGGACCTTCACAGAATTTAAAGATTATCTGCAATATGTATTTGTAGGAAAAAATGATTCATTTGTAAAGGTAAGTGATTTTGAAACTCGTATTTCTACACAACGTGTCTTATAATTTAGTATCATCGAGAGAAAGAAGTCCTTTTGCATTTTCATTGCTGATCATACTCCCCCCCAAAATAATGATGAAAATGTTTTTCATAACACTATAAATAGATGAATTATAACAGGAAAGCACAGATATGGAATTGTTATATTTGAAAATAGAACGTTTTTCCTACAATTTTGTTTGTGTCCTTGACTCTTCCCTTATTTTCTATCTGTCTTTTGTTCATGTCACACTTAATTTTCCCGCTCTTCCCATCCAGAAGTTTCTTGTGTGTGTGAGGAGGAGTACTGGCTGTGACTCTGCTAAAGAAATCCCATTTTCTACTCTTAATACACCAATTCTACATCTTGTCTGTTACAGTTTCAGACTGGGCAGGACCCTTAATGAATTGTTGCTTCTCCAGAGGCAGTATCTGCTATTCTGACACTTCAGAAAATAGCTTCTGGTACATTAGTGTGTCTTTAACCCCGAACTCCAAAAGCAAACTTCTCATCTGAGCATGACCTTCTCCCCTGGGGACTTGTGCTCCTTGTAAGACACGGGGCAGTTTCTGGGCTGATGCTTGAACCCGTGCAACTCTGTACCCTCTCTTCCCTGTCACTCATCATCTTCTAGGGAAAAATCATTGAGAATCAAATTAGTTTTGAGAAAATCCTACTAGTAATTTAATATTGTAAAAGTGTTATTATTCCTGCCCTCTAATACCATCCAACACAGTGCCATTTCCCAAGTTACTACAGTTCATTAGCTGAATAAAAGCAGCTCTGCTGGTATAAATTTTTTGAGATAAGTTCACCTTTCTCAAGGAGCAAATGAAAAGGGCAAAGCATGACAATTTCTCATTTCATAATGGGAAATTTATTCAAGGCTTTCTCCCCTCATTTATCACTGAACACACATTACAATTAAAGGCCTTCATTTGCACATAAGTAGCCTACAAACCCCTTTTTTAATTCCCCAGGTATTTACAGTGTGTTTCACTCGAGCTATTTTATGTTTCATTTTTACCGTCTTCACCTCCTAAGCAGTCTGACTCGGAACCTGCATTCAGAGTGTCAGTAACTACAAAGGGGCTGATGAAGAACGATTTTCATGAAGTTCTGCACAGGTAAGCAAAATCAAAATGAGAGAATCAAACTTATCAAAAGAGATCTATGCATTCCCACTCTCTAATAATCCATATGCTGATTAATTCATCATTCCTAGGACAATGTTGACAGAAAATCAGAAACTAAAAATTATGAAAAAGAGCTCTATTTCTAAGCTATCTGTTATGTCTTGGAAAGAAAATAATATGTTCATTTTCCTTAGAATGAAACAATTCAGTCACCAAATAGTTTGGAAGCCTAGACATATAGGCCTCATGACATTAAATGCCTTCTCGTTTAGTTACCTGGATATGGTTGGATTTACTCCTGGGATTAAAGGAAAATTGTCATAATATTTTTCATTATATTAATAACCGTTACCTTTGTGCTTACTATTTAGAAGCCTAGGTCAGAAATCTATTTCCTTTTTAGATTCATTTCAATTTATAACATAAATATTCCAATTTTACTATTCAGCTTCCTGAGTTGAATTAGGTGGACCAATTCTTATTCAGTATAAAGAGAAAGGCTGGAAAATGTGGGTTCTGGTGCAGATACCTTTGACCTTGAATAAAACTAATAACTTCTTGGGGTCCTCATATTCTGAAGATTCCTAATAATCCTGGTTATTGCTATCATTATTATGTATTTATCTACAAAGTTAAGGAGTTGAAATAAATGATTGGTGAGGTTATTTCAATCTCAAAATCTATTACAATTTACTCGAATATAAACAGTACTCTTTCCATTATTTCAATTAGTTTCAAACACGAGCATGCACAAGAACAAATACCTTATACAAATCCCTAAATAGACAAAATACTCCATATCACAGAGAATAGTCTGCATATTAACATTCAGGTGGGTGCAGAATCTGATTTGAATTTCTTCTTGATTATATGAAGATGAAGGTATATCCATAGGTCATTGGAAAGGTAATTTTCCTTAGAATTTCAATAAAGGCATAGATTTTACCTATGGTTTGAACTATAGGTCAACTCTCTAAAGATAATGAATATAAAAATTGATTTTCAAAAGAAAATTTTTAAATTTTTAAGTGTACAAAGTTTCTCTTGCCAATATTTTTCTTTCTTTTTTTTTTTTCAGTTAAACTTAGCATCATCTGATCAGTGGCAAACCTTTTTAAACCATAAAAGCCGTTTTTTAGGCAAACTAAGGTGACATCAAAGAGTTGTAACCAAGTATGTGTGAGACAGATCAGACATATGCCAGAAAATTGTGCAATTACAAGTCTCCAGAATCTTTTCCAAAGTTCAGGAATATATAAAATGGTCAATAATACTTAAAAGGAAGATTATATACAGAAAGAATTTTCACCAGCCTTGTCCACAGTCCTCTTCTTTGTGAGAGGCAGGAGGAACACACACCATCCACCCCTTGATATCGAGGTAAGTTGTAAAGACTTTGAGGGAACTGTTTAGACACCTAGTCTGTGTTCTGTGAAATTTAGAGGGTGATAGGGACTAATACTTGGCTCTCACCTGTGACAACTATAGCAAAGAAGAATTTGCATCTGACTCTCAAATGAGAAAATCTAGAGAGTGAGACATGAGTTAGCCAATGTCTTCAATGTTACAGGCAGGAGTATGGGATTCGCACTGAGATCCATGTGCTGCTGCATTTGGGATCGGCACTGAGTTAGTTGACGGAAGGTATGTGAGTTTGCCATGGGAGAAATAAAGAATATCGGGATAGTAAGTAAGCAAAAGACTTCAGCAGAAACCACGTGAATATCTACTGCCAAATACCAAGACTGGAGAAATTAACCAAAAGGTAACACCAGATATAGAGTCAAATATAGCCCCAGCCTCCTCTCAAGCACCCTGCAAGGAATCCTGGAAGACTCTAGGAAAATACCCCAGGAAAAGCCAGGTTAATTTTTACCATAGTCAATGAGGAACTTCAAGTTTACCGCTGAAACCAAATTCAGTGGTTTGATTAATACCTTAATTTTCATAATCTAAAAATTGAATTGAAACTATGTTTACAACTTGAAGTGGTGGTCAAATTGGCCTATTATCTAGAAGAGAGTAAAACAGTTACGAGATCAGCTACAGTTGCCATCCATGAGGCAAGAAAGGAGATTATCCACTGAATAAGGTTTAAATACAATGGAAAATGAACATAAAATTATATTTCGACTAAGTATAAGTAGCAAATAAATCTAGCCCTGCCCCCTAGCCCATTTCCCAGTTCTACTCGTCCCAGGATACTTCTAAAGGAACTCCACTTGCCACCACAGATGATTCAAAACCATGTGGTGTGTCTTAACTGCAAAGACACATATTCTAAATATCCAAAGTTCATCAAATAAATCCTTACATAATAACTTTGGAAATTGTCACTGACAAAAAAACTTGTAATCAATGTGTAAGAAACTTAATAGTTAAAGGTATGTTTGTTCTGAAAGTCTGAAGCCAAAAAATTTTCCAAATGCTTCTAATGATATGAGCTAATGCCCTCCAAATCACTACCTTTGTCTTCACCAAACTATGATAAAAGAACAGATTTCTTGCAAGATAAGATCTCTGTTTCTTTAATGGGTTAGAAAGCAAAAATAGGGATTTGGGGTAAGAAAATACACCCAACAAAGAGGAAAAAGAGAAAAGACTATGGACCAGAAACAAAAGTAAAACAAACAAACAAAAATCAGAGGTTATTAAAGATAGGGAATCGTTTACAGATTCTAACTAATGAAATTGTCTTTACTGGTTATAATTACAATGCATTTCATTCCATTTGAATAAAATAAGGAGCCATCAGAAATAGGATCCTAAGAGATTTTAAATAGTAAGAAAAGATTCAGAAGAAAACACCATAAACCCCAGTTCTGATTGATTCTTGGTCCCTTCATATATTTTTAAGAACACATTTCGGAAGCATTTGAAACTGATAAGAAATTAAGGATTACTATATAGTATTTAATTGCATATATATTTTAAAATTTTTCTCTAGACAGCATCATTTACACAGATTCTTGCTATTGTATACGAATTACTGAAATTAAACCAGTAAAGTAATAACTGGGCTTTTCACACCTGAATTCACATTTAATAAGAGGCAAATAATATATTTTAATTGATTTTAAACAATAAAGAAGATTGAAGTGTGTTTGTACAAAATAAAGTGTTTTGTATTAAGGTAAATCATTAAGACGCATTACTTTTTCTACTTAAATGTAATTTTAAGTCATTTCTATATTTTTATGATAAATAGTTATAAATGGAATTCAGAAAGGAAAAGAAGGAAGTGAAAAGGTAAAAGAAAACAACAAAAATAATCCCAACCAGATGTTTTTTTATTTCTTTGAAAACAAATTCATTAAAAATATTAGTCATTTAGTGCTTTGAGTAAATAAAATGAGTTTAAGACTAAGGTTCAAAATCCTGAATGATAGATTTGTAGTCAAAGTGGTACTAACGGCTTACACGTGAACTTAGACCTTTGATGTTATTTAGCTTGCAAGCGTAATAGACATAAAGTGAAGACGAGCTCCTGGTGGAAAGTGAACTGCGTAAGTGTTACAAAAAATGGGCAGCGAAACTGAGTTAGTCTGTTTCCTAGATGAACTGCCAAATGGAACACACACATAGACCTACACACACACAAAATTTCATATGCATACACACACACACATACACCTACACACACACAAAGGTACATATGCATGCATCCACACACACACACACACATAGACCTACACACACACAAAGGTACATATGCATACACACACACACATACACCTACACACACACAAAGGTACATATACATGCACACAGACACACACAAAGGTACATATGCATACACACACACACATACACCTACACACACACAAAGGTACATATGCATGCATCCACACACACACACACATACACCTACACACACACAAAGGTACATACGCATGCATACACACACACACACACACACACACACATATCAGGAGACAGACAGTACCTGTGTTTATTTAGGGAAGGGGTTTCTCCAGCGTTCTGACATTTAAAGGAAGCACTATCCACACGGGTTCAGTTCATTCACACTTATGTAACTAAAATACTGCTATATTTTTCTAGATAGCTAATAAAGCGTAAGAAACTGACAAGACAGTTTCTTAGATGTAAAAACTGAAAAAATTCACTATTACATTTTTATAATTGTGAATTATGCTTTGATATAAAAAAGCAAATTTGAGCCAAGCACGGTGGCTCACACTTGTATTCCTAGCATTCTGG
The DNA here is from genome assembly GCF_000181295.1 of Otolemur garnettii. Taxonomy (NCBI): domain Eukaryota; kingdom Metazoa; phylum Chordata; class Mammalia; order Primates; family Galagidae; genus Otolemur; species Otolemur garnettii. The sequence goes on along the minus strand of NW_003852425.1, from coordinate 2,915,031 downwards.
GAGGCCAAGGTGGGTGGATGGCTTGAACTCAGAAGTTCTAGACCAGCCTGAGCATGAGCAAAGGCCGTCTAAAAACAGCCCAGCATTGTGGCAATCACCTGTAGCCTAGTCCTAGCTACTCAGGAGGCTGAGGCAAGAAGATCATTGGAGTTCAAGAGTTTCAGGTTGCTGTGAGCTATGACCTCAGGGCACTCTAACAAGGGGGACAAAGTGAGACTCTCTCTCCAAAAAAACAAATAAATAAATAAAAGAGAGCAAATTTTAATCTCAAAATATGTGGACTTAGGGCTAAAGTGAACAATAAGATAGTTCAAACAGTATTTTCTAGGGCACTATTGCAGTTAAAGAAATTATGTTCTATTAGGTTGACCAAGGATAATGTATGTTTTAAAATGTTGAAACAGATATTGAGACTATAGATTTAATGGCTTACTAAAGATGTTACAATCTAGCTGGTAAATAATGTGCATTTTAAATTGCTAAAATATTTGGGTAGGATGCACTCCGATGAGCCTGCAGCCCCTGTGGAGACATTGCAATCTGCTGTGCAATCCTGAGTTGGTGTTTGCAAGGGAGTTTTTTCTCTCTCTTTTAAAAAATGTTAATTTTATAAACCCAAAGAGCCCTGAATCCAAACAGTAAGTACATAAAATAATGATTCTGTTTACAACTTTTAGCCATGAATTCCTAAATAAAATTCAAATGCCTCTGCTTTCTGAAGGGTGGGAAGGTGTTGCCATTATTTTATGCTTATTAAGTTGCAGGAGCATTCACCAAAGGCTACAGGGAAGTAGCGTAACTGGCTACGCCAAGTCATTAAGTCATTATTTCTGCCACAGAATGTTTAAGACAAACTGTCTTGCCACGGACTTAATCTATCCTTCAGAATGTCTGAACTCTGAGGTCACAAACTGGTACCCTGTTTGCCAAATGTACTCCCAGATACAATTTCTGTGGCCTCTATGGTGTGATAAAGTACTCGACTGGTTGCCAAGATTTAAGAATCAGGGTATCTTGAACCAAAAATTTAGATTTTCCAACTTTTTGAAAAATCCAGAGGTCTGGCAATAAGTGGGTGTGTATCATTTCAGGGCAATAAGCATGAGAAGCTGAAAGTGACTCCCCATTTTACAAGGTTATTCACTCTGCAGTAGACTGTAGTCACCACCCTTCCCTACTGTCACACGCACTGAGGGAAGGCCAGTCCCTATGCATTACAAAGCTGTGGCATTACCCTTTTTCACCTTAGACCCTTCTTGCTCCACTAACCTCTATTACTGCCTACTCCATTTGAGGGTATTTAAGACTTTGTTTTATCTATTCAATTTCTTCACATAAACTCTATACAACCTTCTATGACCCCTTAATGTTTTCACTGCTCCTTCATAAAATCTTTAACATTAGCTGACCTGCATTATCAAATTTCTAATAATATGTGCTTTCTTTCTCCCCGAACAAGTGGAATTGTACCTTCTCAGGCAGTTGTATCCCTAACTTTTGATGTCTCTCCAAAATTGATTCTTAATAAGTACTTAGACGATAGTATTATTGGTGACACTATTAGTGGAGAGAGTTGAAATCTGCTTCAGTCATCGTATTTTCCCATAAGCTTGAGTGATAGGAATGTCAGAACCACCTAGAAACATGGGGACTTCATAAAAGGGACAAGTAAGGTGAAGCGATACTCGTTTGAGAATATAAAATATAGTTAAACTATA
>NW_003852425.1:2911227-2913116 GCF_000181295.1 Otolemur garnettii | reverse complement strand
AAGTCTAAGATTATGATATTTGAAAAAAAATTAAAAAGACACAAAGTGGATCTGTACATTCTGCTTCTTCGTGAGGGAGGGATTTTTGCCGTATAATAGAGTAGCAGAGTCCAACTAGACCATCGATTCACTGACCTAAGGAACAGAAACCTGACACTAGGACCTTGGTATGGTGTGGATGGCGGTCCCCCCAGAAGGCTGTGGAAGAGAAGTAATACATTCCCCACACGTCTAGCTGATGACCAAGTTATGCATGAGGGTGGGAGACCCAAGAGACTCCAGCAAAAGTGAAGGCAGAGGAGCTGAGAAACTGTGCCTCATCTGATATGTTCCTCAACTTCTCCACAGCCTGGATGGCAGAAAGGAAAAGCATGAACTTAAGATGCCTGAGCACCCATAATTCCTCCCTAATTAGTAACTGGCCACTAAACCACCCGGTTGCAGGGGATGTCTGTAGGGAAGCAGGGAAAACCGTTCAGCAGAGGAATCAGTGGCTATCACTGTTAGTAGGAGAGAAAGTCTGTCATTTAAGTCAAAGCAATTTAATAAAAACAAAACAAATGAAGAAATACTTTCAGAAAAATAACAAGAGTCTGGTGTTGCTATAACATACTATTGACAAAACCTAAAATTTATAAATGTGAGTTTATCCCCATATGCAGAGACAAAGTCATAAACAGAAACTCATCTCTACTTTTCCTCAACTCCGTGAAACCACCCTGGATAAACTCAGATGTTGGATTTAGCAAGCAGAATCTAAAGCAACTAATCTAAGTATGTTAAAAGAACATGTTATCTTTGTGCCCAGAAATGGGGGAATCCAACAGAAAAACTGAAAGTAAAAAAATGAAATTTCAAGAGTTTAAAAAATGAAATTTCGAGAGTTTAAAAGTTTCACTAGATGAGGTCAATGGCAGATTCAAGATGGTGGAATGAAAAAGTAAACAGCCCCAGGAATCATAAGCATTATCCTGGTAACCTGTCCTCCCCAAATGGAAGAATTTTGAAAGCATCAAAACAAAAGCACCACATCTAATGAACAGAGGAACAGTAACATGAATCATTGCAACTTCTCATAGGAAAGTATGACAAAAGGCAATCAATAACATATTTAATGTCTTGGAGAAAGAAAATTATCAAACACGAATTATATACTTAGTGTAACTGTCCTTCAAAAATAAAAGTGAAATGAAAACATTCCTAAGAATATCTACATATGTGTGTTATTAAAGTACATATATTTTTTTCTTTTTTAATGTTCTTTAATAATTATATATAACTGTTTGGAATATTTATGGAATAATACTCAGCCATAACAAAGATGGACACTTTGCATCTTTTGCATTTACCTGCATGGATTTAGAGAATATTCTCCTAAGTATCTTACGAATGGAAAAACAAGCATCTCATGTACTCCATACTATTTTGAAACTAGTAGATCAACAACTACAGGCCCACAAACTATAGATCAACACCTATAGGCCCACATGAGAGAAAAACATAATTAAATTGAAGAAGGGTAAGGGGGAAAAGAGTGGGGGAGTGTGGTAAGTTCCCACCTAACAGGTACAATGTAGGGGTATATGGCACACTCCCTGGGTACAGGGCTCAACTACAGCTCTGGGTTTACCTTACAAACACAAACAATGGGACCTAATCATGTATATACTCTTATTAAACCAAAATTTAAAAACAATTTTTAAATAATAAACATACACTTAAGCCCCAAAATGCATGAAGCCAAACTAAAAGAAATAAAAAGTACAGAGATAATTCAACAGTCGTAGTTGTTAAATACTTCTGCCTCAGTAATCGATAGGACAAGTAGACAGAGAATTAGTAAAGATATTAAATGAAACAACTCTCTTAACCAGCACAACCTACAAACA
>NW_003852425.1:2887972-2911015 GCF_000181295.1 Otolemur garnettii | reverse complement strand
CTGTCTTGAAAACAAACAAAAAACCCCAGCACTATGAGAATAAACTATACAATAAACTCTAAACAAGTCTCATTATGGTTAAAAGAATTAAAAACATGAAAAGCATTTTTTGACCACACTAGAATTAAATATCAAAACCGGAAATTAATCTAGGAAATCCTAACACATGGAAGACAAAATAATGCATGACTAAATTAACCACAGATCAAAAACAAATTATAAATATTTTGAGATATACAAAAGTAAAAACATGAACTATTCCAGTGTTGAACATTTCTTCTAAAAAGAAAAGGACTAAAATCAGTAATCTAAGTTTCCAACTTAAGATGTTAGAAAAAATTAGAGCAGATCAAACCCAGGTAAGTAGAATGAATAAAATAATAAAGACCACACTAGAGAGCAGTAAAACTTCTTTAAATATAGATGAAATATGTGAAAAATATTTAATTTAAAAGATGAATGAAATTGATAAACATTTACCCTGACATGTCAAGAAAAAAAGAGAGAAGAAAGAAGACACAATTATAAATATTAAAAATGAAAGCTGGGTAATATAACCACGGGTGGCGCCTATTAACACATATGCAAAACTATAAAGCATTGCAGAGAAAAACTGAAGATCTCAGTAAATAGATACACATACCATTTAGTGGGTCAGACAGTTTGATAGTGCTAACATGATGATTTATCCTACATTGATATTTAGATTCAATGTAACTCCAAACATAATCCTAGCAGAATTACTGAGAAATTGAAAACCAGATTCGTACAAATATATATACGGAAAATCAAAGGGTCAATGATAGAACAAAAATTTTGAAAAAGAGAAGTTCAACTATATATACACAGATCTCAAATTCTATAAAACTATAGAAAAAAGACTGTGCTGTTGTCTTACGAACAGTGGATATGGATAAATCAATGGAAAACCACAGAGCATTTATAAACAGACCCACACACATGTCCAATTAGTTTTCAGAAAAGGAAGCTATAGTGATTGGTTTGATGTAACTGTGCCAGATTGTATTAAAAAAAAAAATCAACACATTGTACCCCACATATGCATTAATGTGTTCATAATCTATGTGTATTTGACTTAATTAAATAAATAATAAATCATGCCAACCTTTAAAAAATCAAAAAAAAAAAAAGGAGCCTGGAAATTCAATGGAAAACAGTAGTATTTCCAATAAATTGTGCTGGAACAATCAGATATTCATGTACAAAGAAAAACAAAAAGAATAAAACTTACCTGAATTTTAACATCAAGACATACATAAAAATTTCCGAAAAATGGATGACAGGTTTAGTTATAAAACATAAAATAAGAAATCCTGAAGAATGTAGAAAAATGTTATGATCTAGGTAGATGAAATTTTCTCACATAGTACATAAAAAGCAGGAATTATTAAAATAATAATTTGAATTTTATAAAAAATTTTTAAAAATTGCCCTTGAAAGACACAATTAACAAAATAAAAAGGTGTGCCAGAGGTTAACTAAATATATTTAATGGGGTTATTTTATGTGGAAAATAATGAGAACATATACAAATGAAAAATAGAAAGAGAACTCTTAAAAAAAATGGGCTAATGATTTGAATAGACACTTTACCACAGAAGATACAGGAACATCAAGAAAACACAGTGAATATTCTCACCATCACTGTCCATCAAGGAAACATGAGTTAAAACTACAATGACATATCACTAATCTTCCACCAGATAATCCCAAATCAAAAAAATTTTAAAAACTCATGCTACCAAGTGTTGGCAAAAATGCTGAAAAACTATTAACACCCATAAAATGATGTTTAGAACGTAAAGTGGTGGAGCCACTTTGGAAAACATTCTAGGAGTTTTGTTTAAAGTTAAATACCCAGCATACAACTAGCAATTCTGCTCCTAGGTACCAAAACAAGAGGAATGAAAGTATTGTCCACAAACTCTTACATGTGAGTATTCATAGCAGAAATATTCGTAATAGCTGAAAACTGGAAACAATAAAAAAACTCCATCACAGGTAAATGGATAAACAAACTATAAACGCACACAGTGATGAGCCAAATCAATAATAAGAAATAATGAGCTTTTAGGGATCTCACAGAATGTGCACAAGGCAAGGGTACGTGTCCAAGCAACTAAGAGTATGTTATAAATATCTTACCACAAAAAAAACAAGCAAAGTGATGATTATGTTAACCAGTTTGATTTAAGCATTCCACATTGTATATCAAATCATCACTTTGTACCCCATAAATGTATACAGTTATGATTTAATAAAAGTTAATTTTTTTAAAAAAAGAAAAGAATTAATGAGCTTTTTGTAGGAAGAGGGAGAGTGAGAAATTAAAAGCCCTAGAGAAGGGATGGAGTGGCCTGACAAAGGCCCGATTGTAGGAGCTGTGGTCTTTATTTCACGACCATTGGCAATCCAGCAGGAAGAAGGAGAAAGGCACTAATCCCCCCTATCTCACTTTCTTCCTTCTGCTGGGTTTCGGTGGGTGATTTCTTTTGATTGAACTCCACTAGAATACAGAGATGCATGGCTGCCTGCACAGGCCAGACTCCCAGGGCACAAAGTGGTGAGAACACTGTAGAAGCTGGATACACGGGGACCAACACCAGATAACCTGCATAGGCACACTCCTGCAGGAAGCGGTCATGTGATTTTCAAAACCTTACACGGGACGGCCAGGCAGGGTGCCTCACACCTGTAATCCCAGCACTCTGGGAGGCCAAGGTGGGTGGATTGCCCAAGCTCATAGGTTGGAAATCAGCCTGAGCCAGAGTGAGACCTTGTCTCTAAAACCAGCTGAATGTTGTGGCAGGCACCTGTAGTCCCAGCTGCTTGGGAGGCTGAAGCAAGAGAATCACTTTAGTCCAAGAGTTTGAGGTTGCTGTGATCTGTGAGGCCACAGCACTCTACCTAGGATGACAAAATGAGACTCTGTCTCAGAAAAAAACTTAAATGAGGTAATTTGACAATGCACAGTAACAACCTCCAAAACATAATTCTCTCAGGCTTTATACACCCATTTCTAGGAAATAGGAAATAGTTAGGAAAAACTTAGATACTTAGAATGTGTATAAAAATCTATATACAATTATGCTTGTTGAAGAACTGTTTATTATAAAATATTTGAAATGGTATTTCAACATCAAATATGTGTAAATAATATCATTAAATATGTGTGCTTGGCAAAACGTATTTAATGACATAGAAAACTGCTTAGGAGAATTGTTAAATTTAGGAAGCAGGAAACAAAACCATGTACGCAGTACATTAGCACCCTGTGGGCAGAGTTTGTTCATTCCTGCACTTTCAGCATTTAGAGCAATATATATGCTATGTGCAAGTATATACACATACGATAATATTAAGGAACATAGATCAAATTGTTAACAGAGGCTCTCTCTAGATAGTAGAATTGAGAGTGATGTTTAATTGTTACTTTGCACTACTTTATACTCTTACTTTTAAAATTCTCCTCTTTTATGATAAAAAGAAATAATTAAAACCTTTTCCAAACTTTGAAGTGCCATCATAGGAACACTATGAAAGCCTACAGGATTCTGGTAGGCCTGAGTTGTTTCATCCCATTGGGGTCAAGCCCTATCAGGGGGAAATCCACTAGGGAAGTGTAGACAAGAAGACTAAAATCTCAGGAAAAATAATAAGAAAAATTCACTCCTACTTCTATTAGCTTTGGGAGCAACTGTAAGATTTTTGCTCTTTTGATAATTGTAATTCCACATTTCCTGGGGCTGTACTGAGTCATCTTATGTCATAATAGGAGCCTTAGCCTTGAGTCTCTTTTCTATAAAGAGTATAAAATAGTTCACAATGATGGAAGTGAACTACCTTTTAGGGCCGTTGAAGATTGTTAATGAAACCATTATAAACACTTTGAAGGATAAAGGTTAGGAACTCAAAGGAGTCATAAAAACCAAGTGCAAATTCTTCATTTTATCCTACAGATTTGGAAAATGAGATTTGGAAGCGTAAGCAATCTTCCCTATTATCGTGATACAGATAGGACAACAATCTCGGTCTGCTGAGTCCTGGTGTAGGATTTTAGTATTTGGGGTATATAAAATCCATCCATTGTCAATTCAAATCCCCACTCATGTCAACCTGATCGAAACAAAAGAGTTATAAAAGAGTGAAGAAACTAAGTTGAAATGCCCATTTAGAATTAATTTGCTGTGTGCATTTGGTGTATATAAAATATATTAAAATATATATGAATATATATAAAATCATTGGTATATATATTTAAGTCACCAGTTTCGAACTGTGCTTGGGAATTTTTGGTTTCTTCAAAGGCATGTGAGAGGTCAAGAGGAAAGTCTATCAATCAGGTCCAACCAGGAGACAGAAACTACACATGATTTAAATAGGAGAAGTTTAATATAAGAAATTATTAAGATATGATAAGGAACAGCTATATGAGTAAACAGAAATCTAAAAGGGCACTGTCTGTCTGAGACAGAGCACCCAATGAAGGGCAAACTTTGCAAGGAAATGCTCTCTGCAAGGCTGAGGTTTGGCCCTCATTAGAGAAGGCATGAATTCAGCCCAGTGATCGCACTGAAGTTTACTGAGGTAGTGGGCAGGGAATGGAAGATACCAGTCAAAGGATACAAGGTAGACTGGCGTCTCATTAGATGGAGTAGTAAGTTTTGGAGTTCTATTGTACAACCTGGTGACCAAAGTTAATAATGATACATTGTATACTTGAAAATTGCTGAGAGAGTAGGTTTTAAATGTGAAGTAATGGATGTGTTGAGTAGCTTGATGCAATTATTCCATAATGTATATACATCAAAACATCACTTTGTATACCATGAATATATAATTTTATTGGTCAATTAAATGATATGAGTTAAACACAATAAATATGTAAATAAGTTTAGAATGTATGAAGGCATTTATTCAACTAAATGTTTAAGGTGATCAAATGTTATTTAAAAGTTATATGATATATCATTTTAATATATTATATAAAAGTTATATATCATTTGATCACCTTAAACATTTAGTTAAATAAATGCCTTCATATATATGTATATGCCTTCATATATATATATGTTTAAAATTAGTAAATAGGACCTTAAAACTTCCAAGGTGAATTTTAAAGCTTAAGAAAAATTGAGCTTTTGAAATTTATAACTTAAAGTTAAATTTTAATTTTAATAAATAAATCAAATCTCAAAAAAGAAATTGTTAAAAAAAATTGCTCATATTATATATGATGATTCTTAAAATTATATTACTTTTAACTGACTAAAGCATCTGAAACAAAATGAAAAAAGAAATGATAAAGTTGTTAACATTTTGATGTGAGATTCAATTTTATACTTCATATTCAAAGTCAATAAGCACAATGAAAAGTTAAAACAGCACAATCCTTACTTTAAAATTGTGTTGTTGTTTTATACCAACACAGAAATTGCTAGATTTCTAATATTTCTTATTGTGAAGAAATTCTACTTCTCCACAACTCTCCTCTGCTTCTGAGTGTGACATTTTTATATGTCACATGTAATTGAGATCAGGCAGTAATTGTCTTTCTGCATCCAGCTTATTCACAGCATAATGTACACCATGGTCACCCATATTGTCACCAATGACAACGCTTCTCTCCTCTTCAGTGTTGAATGGTATTCCACTGTGTATATGTGTCACATTTTCCTTACCCAGTCATTTCTCAGGAGACATTTAGGTTATTGCAAGAATGCTTCAATGATTTTGAGAGTCCACATATCTTGTGATCCTGTTTTCAATTAGTTTGAATACATACCCAGAAGTAGAACTGTTGGTTCATATGGAAGTGAGTTCTACTTTCAATTTTTTGAGGAACTTCCATACTATTTTTCATAATGGCCGTGATAATTTACATTCCCACTAACAGTTTTCAAGAGTTCCCTTTCCTCTATTTCCTAAGCAACATTTATCTCTCATCTCTTTTTTTTTTCTCATCTTTTTGATAATGACCATTCCAACATGTGTTGGGCAATATCTCCTTGTGGCTGTAATTTGCATTTCCCTAATCATTAGAGATATTGCACATTTTTTCTTATACAGCAGAACCTCCCTACATTGACAACCTCCCTACACTGACAACCTCATTACAGTTACCTCATTGTCATAGACCAGACGTGCACTACACGTACATATCAGTACAGGAGGCCTGGTCCCTATGTTCACGACCTCCATATGTTGACCAGTTTGCTATAGCCCCTTAGGTGATCAGCTTACAGAGATTCTGCTGTACTTGTCTAGCCATTTATAGATTTTCTTTGAAAAGATGTCTATTCTGGTCTCTTGCATATTTTTAATCGCATTGTTTTCCCGCTATTAGGTTGTCTGAGCTTCTTATATATTTTGGATATTAATCTTTGTCAGATGGATGACATGCAGACATGCCCTCCTTTCATGTAGATTTCATTTCTATTTGTCTTTCTGTCCTTGAGTATTTATATAGAATTGTCTGAATTCCGGGACATCAAATATTAATAATAGTCATTCTTGGATAGTGAAAATTAATGGGAGAGTCTACATTTTATAATTTTTCTGCTTTGTCTTAATAATTTTATAAAAATAACAGAATTATTTATCATAAAAATGAATTAATCCTTTAAGCATCCCTTTTGAAATCTTCCCTTATACTATTTAAACTGAAGAAACACATTCAGGTAATAATATTTTACTCCATGTTTCATCATTACACAAAACTCTAAGACTTAGGAAATTTCACACTGATTACTAAAAAAAGAACAAGAATGGGAAATACTAACATTGGAAGTTAATCATATACATCAAAATAAGGGATTATCCATAGTCTTAACTTTACTCTATTTTGTAATCATTTTTCAAGGCACATATAAATGTCATATATTGTTGCCTTATGAAAGAGTAGATAAACAATAGTGAACTATTTTTAATATTCTTGAGAAAAATTAAATTATACATGGATTAAAAGCAAAGAAATATTCCTAAAACAGTACCAGAAAAAATTTTCACACGTATCAGCATTTCATGTGGTTTTTGTTTTTGTTAATGGTAATACTTAAAATACCATTGAATTTGCTCACCTGGTTAATATTTACCCTGCAATTATCTCCGCAGGCACCATCTCTTCTAAAAAGGCCTCTTGAAAACTCTGCATTAGTCCAAGTGCTTGTGCCTCTATGCCACCCCATTTATAGCCCTGTAAGATGAATTATCTTTATACTAAATAATGAATTTTTGTGGGTATAGCCCACCAGTCTGTGTTTTAAGAAGATTTGCAGGAAACTCTGATAGATGCTAGTTTAGGAGCCCCAGTCTACTGTTTTTCTAATAGAAGATGAGTCTGTAAGGACAAGAACTTGTACCATTCACTGTTGTATCCCTGAATCCAAACGTCATGCCTGGCACACAGTACATGTCCCTTGAAGGCTCATTCTAACGAAGAGTCTACAGACAATGAAAATAGTAGGTAAACTTTACAATACGCTCATGATGTTTCAGGCTTGTACTAAGCATCTCAAATGTTCTTTATGTAATTCAATATGCCTACGGGGTATAGGGTCTCTATGATTACACATTAAAAACATAAGGCACAGAAAAATTAGGAAAAGTCCTAAACAGACACAATTAGAAAATAGCATAATCAAGGGAAAATCTCAGTCAATCTATATTTAGGGCCCAGCCCTTAAACACGAAATTATACAGATCACAAGAGGACATACTCAGAATAATTAGTTGGATAATTTTTCCTAATCAGGTATTTGTATTTATTGGCGTCTCTGCGCCCTTTGTGATAGTTATTGGTAAATTTATAACATTTCGGCCCTACAAAGAATATGTTATATGTAGATTTCCACTGATGACTTTAAATAATTAAACGGGTGTGGATTCACTCATAGACATTTTAGAAATCTGTCTGAACAGTTTCCTAGTAAAGATCTAGTTCTACTTTCTGACTTACTGCAAAACCCTTTCTGAGTTTGGGGCTCACATCAAAATCCTACAGATACTAAGAATCTGTTGAATTATTTTGACTTGGTTCTTAATCAAGGATAAGTTTCATCTCAAAGGGAAAGTGCGACAAAGCCAATGTATTCTTCACCCAATACTTTAACAGGCGTGGCTCAGATAAAGTAAATATGAGCGTGTTTTATACATTGTATTACTTGAAATTTAAGCTGTTACATGTCAATTTATCACAATATTTAAGGAAAAAAGACCACAAATTATCAAAGTCTAAAATGGCCATTTTCATAATGTAAGTTTACCTTTAGGGACACGCGAATATAACAGAGTATTTTGCTGCAGCAGAATTAGAACAAAAAGTACGGAGGTTGCTAAACAACCGCACTTTAATCATTTCTACTGAATTTTCCTTGGGGGCATGCCTAATACTTGAGTTCTACACAGGCTGAAATTTCTATGTGTAAAATTATGTCAATTTATTTTCATTTTGAAAAAATTGCCATTACCCCCAATTCCTTAAAATGACAAAATCCCAACAGATTAAACCATTTAATATCTATTGCTAGAACATCTCAGAGCACAACAAGGATTTAGTTGAGTAATTCAAATTACCACAAGGCTAATTACCATTTTTATCTTCATTATGTGAGCTGACTACAGCACTTCTGACTTCCATCATTTCTTTTGGTGTTCTGGCAAAACCGCCAGCCTGCAGGTGTGTGACTGCGGCTCCTGGAACTCTGCCTGATCTCCATCTTTGCAAGTTGACATTGAAGCCAGAAAACACATTAGGTTAGGCTGATGCTGACAGTGGCAACATGGCTTAGTCCAATCATCTATGACAGGACAACATGTCCATCAGCGGCAGCCAGGCAGCCTTAGAGGAGGGTCAGTTTGAAGCAAGTTTGAATCCAGCACATCTTAAGGTATTGGCCATGTAAAGAAATTAATCAAGTGAAGAAAAGGGTGATAAAGAAGATTAAAAGCAATGCAAATTGTCAAACATGTAAGGGAAAAAAAAGAAATGGGTCAGAAGGTATATAAATACTGTTTTCCTTACTTTAGCCAGTGTATCTTAGCTGAATACCTAAAGAGGAAAAAACCCTCTACAGACCTATTACCAGGTCTGTCTATCACTCGTTGTCAAAGGAAGAATTGTCGAAATATGAAAAGAAATGATTCTTCAATTGATCTCTATGGCAACATATGGCAGGATTCTCTGCATGAAGAGGAGTCACTCTCTTCTGATTTCTTGACAGGCTCACTCTGAGGTTCATACATCATCTGTCAGAGGCTATGCAGAGAAAAACACGGGCTGTGTGCTGAATCACTCCAAGAATGAGTCTATAAGTCAGCATCTGTTAATTAGACGCTTGTATTTCCTACCAGCTTCTCATTACTCTAAAGGGAAACCAGCCCTGAGAGATAACTCTCTCTTTGGATCTTGTCTCTGCTTCACGGGCAGATAACGGGCACTCACAGGCGAGCAGGGCAGCTGAAACAGACAAAGGACCATCACATTTTGAGGTGGCTACTTTGGGTGAAAACAGTTAAACCAGTAAATAAACGAAAACATGAATGTTGAAAATTCCAAATAATTTATCACTTACTTATCTAGTAACTTGTATAGTACTTTTTCCCTTCAAAAAAAAAAAAAAAATGTTTCAGGTGCCATGGCACGCAGAATTCTAAGATTCCCCAGTCCCTGGCATACACGGCCTCTGCAATACTCTCCCTTCAGGGGGAAGGACTTGTACATGGGATACTATTGCCCTAATTAGGGTACTAATCACTTGACTTCCAATTAATCAAAACAGAGATTTGATTTTGACCTAATCAGGTGAGTCCTTTAAAAGAAAGTGAAGTGCCACCTCCTGCTGGCCTTGAAGACACAGCCTCCATGAATTAATTCCACAGCTGCAAGGAAGTGAATTCTGCCAACAACTATGTGAACTTCTAAGAAGATTTCTAGCCCCAGACGTGATCTCAGCTCTGACAACTTGTTTGCAGCGTTTTCAGAACATTAGCAGAAGACCCAGCTAACCTTGTCCAAACTCCTGATACGCAGGAATATATTTATGTTGTTTTAAGCGACTGAGTTTGTTGTAATCTGCTATGTATAAATAAAAAAGAAAGACTGGAGGCTCAAAATTTGTCTCTTTAAAGAATATTTCTTATATCTTAAAATTATTTTTTATATGGAATGTTTCCCATTTGATGATGCTTCAGAATCATGTTCCTCACAAATTAACTGAATTTTGTTTCTAATTCTTACTCTTTTCCATGGGTCACACTCCAAATATCCCATAAAATTCTGCGTTTTTTGAGACAAATTTCAAATTCTCTGGCTTGGCTTCTATTTTTTCCATCATTGGGTAAAACTTCTCCCGTAGTCAAAAGAAAATGAGAGAAAATTCACTTTCTCCATTCAATCAACTTCAATCAACATTGTCTTCCTAACATTGAGAAAAAGGTAAAACTTTTTTTTAAATAATCATTTTAGAATTTATAGTTATATAAAAATTTGAAAATGTAGGTTTGATTCTTAAAGAAAGCTAAAGGTAACATTCAGAATTTTAAGCAAAAGATTTTAGATGCAAATTAACTTACAGACAGAAAGTAGAATCAATGACCCAAGAGCCACATTTTCTATTATATCAGATAAATCCAGAAAGAATCAAAAGTTCGATCAAGTTTGTTCCAAACGAGTAAAGGCCAGGGAGAGAAATATGTTCCTATTATAAACTTAGGAGCACTCAGGCGTAGATCTTATCCAGGGCTTCTTACCTCACAAAGAACTGTTAATTTTTACTCAGCCGATCTCACACAAACTGGCTTCATATAAATAATGTAATAATAATCAAGAATTGTTGAACCCTCAGCATGTGAGAGGATCCTGAGTGAGTTGAACCTCACTCTGCTGGTAATGTGGATACGTTATTGCCTTTCTTCTTCAAAACACACATGACAGCAATATGATTATCTTTGTATCACTCATAACATGAAATGCTAATAACAAGTATTATAGAACGGCACTCTGGGCTCCAAGCCATTGATCTCTCTTTTGGGGGGCTGGGAGCTGAGACAATTCTATGGTTCATGACAGTAAAGATTAAACCAGGCCAAGTTAGGGAAAGAGAACGTACCACCCTGGGAAGGGAAGAGCAGCTGGAGGAAGCAGAGGCAAGCTAGGAGCTCACGGGTCTCTCCGAGCTTTCATTGCCTGTCTTAGAAAGGATTCTTCAACAATGAGCTTGAACCTTGTGTGTAGGGTGGCAGGAGCTTAGACTCAATTCCACATTCTTACTCCCCATGTGCTTTGTCATCAAAGCCAAATAGGGAATATTAGATGTTCATAGATTTTCACTAACATGACGGCAAAAATACACGAACACACAAAAATTATAAATCCAGATATTTCAGATTTTTTAATTTATCTAATAATTTGGGATTGTTTCCCATTTGTTGCCTTCCTTTGATAGTGAGTAATAAAGGACAAAATAGAACATAAAGCATTTCCTTGTCGGCTGAAGCCCACGTTCTGAACCAGGGATTAACACCCACTCCTACATTCTCCTGTCCCCATGCCCTAAGTGGCTACCATGGTACATAATTTTACTATTTAGAACACAAAATGAATCATTCCAGATATATGGTCTGCTAAATCATAATAGCTTCTTCAAGTAGTTTAAATAATATCTTGAGAAAAAGAAACGAGGGTGTTACTGTGTGGTTCCAAGAAATAGAATTGAGATAATGTGTCAAGTTAGATGGAAACAACATCAGGAAAGTTTTCCAATGTGCTGGTCACTTAGGCCGAGTTCCTCAATGATGAAGGCATCAAACCACAGCTAGATAAGCAGCTCCCAGGAGATCCAATAAGCCAACCAGCAGTTCACCTTTAGTTTAAGCAACTTCACTTCTCCCACCACCACACATAATGTCTTAGAACGCTTGCTGATTGAATAAACATAAATAGGAAAAGTTAATGTGTATGAAACGCTAGTTTCCATTTATGTTTATATTTTCAGCACAATAAATAAATGATATAGTTTTATACTATAGCATTCCACAGTTCCATAGAGAGTAATAGCATGTAAAAAATACATAATAGATGGAACAACGGATAGATGGAATAGTCATCTCTTTATGAAATGGAAATGCACAGGTAATGCTTTATTTCCTGATGACGATACACTCTCCATTTTAATAAGCTAAGGGACAGCCTCTGATTTTGCTGGAGAGATGGGTGTGTGATTAACTACACTCTGGACAAGATTTTCCTCCTGTTTATATGTGACTCCCTAATTTCACCACGTCGAACTTGTGATATGCTACGAAGTAAAGGAAACAGGAATAAAGAATGCCAACTCCTAAGGAGAAAAAACTTTCAGAATTGGCTCAAGATATAATTTACAAAGTGTCATAAAACTCAAAATACCTCCCTTGACATTCAAGGGTTATAGGTTATGAACCACTTGCACCATGGAAAAAGCATGAGGTTTGTTTGTGTAGAGCAAGAGCCTAGAAAGATCTGTACTTGCTCATACTGTTTAGAACCAGTTCCTCCGGGATCTCCAGTTTCTCTAGACTTGCCACACTTTCAGACACTCACCCTGCTATAGAGTTAGACTGCCCTGCAAGGCTGGCTTCCTCTTGCCTGCCCGTGCTACTGGGTTTTCTGAGATTGCGTCTAAACACAGACCTGTCACGTGTGTCCATCCTTCCTTGCAACAGACTTCAGAAAAGTCACAGAAAAACTGCCCTATGTTACCATTTCTCCATTTAAGAGACTTGGAAATCTTTTGACATTTGTGCCACGGGATCATGCCTGCTCTTGCTAAGATCACACTCATCTCACTGACATTCATAAGAATCTCGCCAGTGTGGAAAGAGGCCACCATCAAACCTGCCTGATACAAATCTGGAAATGCAGAATTGAAGACACCAATGAAATGATTTCAACATGTTTTAAGGTCAGGAACATGCAATTGTGAAATTAAATAATTCAAACTCAAAGCTGTCGGAACTTCAAATCATTCTAAGCCTTAAGAGGAATATGGCTATGGCACGGCACGAGTCATGTAGCGTGCAGTTGCAACTTCTGCTTTTTCCCTGTAAATGATTAGAAATGACCAAGTGGTGCCAGAGATAAGACCCCTCAGAACATTACTCCTCCTTGAAGAATGTTAAGGCAATCTTCCCTGGAATGTAGCAAGCTATATTAATCACATTGTTGAAATGTACATACTGGCCTTGTACAGAAAATGTTGCAACTCTGCTAAAATTGTTTCTATTTAACTGAAACCTTAACTTCCTCACTTGGGAGAACTGACCCCATCCATTTGGAGTCAATGTTTCCAGGGTGGCTGCCCCCAAGTTTTGTACTCTAATTAAAGTCCTATTCTGAATCTCATGGTTCAAGGTCGACACACAGTATATAATCCATAGTTCCTTTTCCAACAACAATAGAATATTTGTTCTATTGGAGCGAGATGTTCCCTGGATCTTGGGTCCCAGTGTCAAGGATGAGCACTGGTGCCTGGACAGTGACAGAGTGATCACAAACACAAAGCAATCACCATCAACATACATTTATTGTAGAATAAAAGCATAAAAATTACAAGGAAAATACATGTCAAGAGCAAGACAGGTCCCTCTCCATGAGTGGAAAAGGGACCCCGGGTCTGAACCCACACCATCTTTTAAGCTAACTGTCTACTTTGTCCTCCCTTTCCCCTGGAAGGATTGGCTATTGCCTTCCACCTCTGGGGTAACTGACAGGTTTGGGGTTACATAACAAACTTCTTAACATGTATGTTTTTCCCAAAGCCAGGTAGGAAAGGTATAGGCATGAGGGGGAGGACCAGCAGTCCCAAGGCATCATGAGTTAGTATACCGAGGAGGGCGTCAAAGTGGAAGGTGGCACAAGGGGGTGAACTGAAGTCTCAGCAGAGTAAGGAGGGCCTCAGAGAACAGAGTGGCCTGCACAGCCGGAGGAACAGAGGAGGCCAGCCCTGCATGGACTATTAGAGTTAGGGAAGGGCAAGGAAGCCCTCCAGGACTGTCGCAGCAGCGAAAGCCCAACACTGGACTCTGAAGCCAGAGTAAGGAGCATATCTGTATGAGGAATGGTGGAATAGCAGCTCAGAAGATCAATTAATTAGAGTTAGGGTGAATGTCGACATAAATACTATGAACCAGTGTTGAAAGGAGGCAAGAGATTGGTCATATGTGGGAGGATTCATCAAATAATTAAATATGTTGAGGGTAAGAGAAATTGTTAGAGTAGAGATATATAAATATGGGTTTGGATTATAATTGGAGATACTGCTATAAATTCATAGATATCGTCTCAGTGCCTGTGTCTCAAGTGGCTAAGGCGCCAGCCACATACACCTAAGGTGGCGGGTTTGAATCCAGCCCGGGCCTGCCAAACCACAATGACAGCTGGAACCAAAAAATAGCCAGGTGTTGTGGAGGGCGCCTGTGATCCCAGCTACTTGGGAGGTAGAGGCAGGAGACTCACTCGAGCCCGGGAGTTGGAGGTTGCTTTGAGCTGTGATGCCACAGCACTCTACCCAGGAGGATAGCTTGAGGCTCTATCTCAAAAAAGAAAAAATCATAGATATCAAAATATACAGATGGATTTAAAAATAAAAATAGACATAAACAACACTGTGTATACACATGCACATATACTCTGGAGCTCTGTCCAGTGGGAGGGCCTGACTACAGTGACACCCCAGGACCAACACATACACTTATCACTTATAATTTTATTCTTCACTAAAAGGTATTTAGAGAAATGTCATCTAGGAGAAATGTAGTCTTTAGGGAAATGACTAATTCAAGGCTATGGAAGAGAATATATAGGACAAATTCCGGACGTATTTCTGAGAATAAGCTAAGGGAAGCTCAAGAATGACGGGATGTACCAGAGAGCACAGAAACCAGCTGGAGAGGGTTTCACTGATCAAATCCACAACAATTCGGTCAGAAATATAAATACGTGGTGGTAGCAAATTAAAACCGATGCACGAAATCGGAATTCAGGAGCACATATTGATATTAATGAATTTAAAATTAAAAGTAAGATATTTATTTAGGTTCAAAGCATCACTGAACCAAACATGTATAAATCACAGATGAGAAAAGGAATTTTACTGTGAACATGCTACTCAGATATCAAATTAGGAAATGAGCAATGGAAAAAGACAGTAACTATTACGTGATAGGATGCCATGAGTAAATACAGGATTATTATTATTATTTTTTTACATTCCTTAGAAAGATAAACACTATCTAACCAAAATCTAACTATCCAGAAATATCAGATAAACATTCTGCAAAATAAATTTTCCATAATCTTCAAAAGCGTCAGTGTTATGAAGGTCAAGGAAAGACTGAAGGATTGTTTTAGATTACAGAAAGCTAAAGTGCCTTGATACCAAAATGCAGTGAATTGAGCTGGGTGTGGTGGCTCACACCTGTAATCCCAGCACTCTGGGAGGCTGAGGAAGGTGGATTGCTTGAGCTCAGGAGTTTGAGACCAGCCTGAGCAAGACCAAGAAGCCATTTCTACTGAAAAAAAGAAAAATAGACAAAAAAAATAGCCTGGCATGTTACTGTCATGGTATGTGCCTGTTATCTCAGCTACTACAGAGGCTGAGGCAGGAGGATCACTTGAACCTCACTTCTCTCACTTGAACACAGGAGTTTGAGATTGCTGTGAGCTATGATGACACCAGGGCACTCTAGCCTGGGGCAGCAGAGTGAGACTCTGACTCAAAAAAAAAAAAATGAAATGAGTCATTCTGCATTGATAATTTTTCTATAAAGTTCGTTAGTAGGGCAACTAATAAAATGTGGATGGAACCTGAGGACTATGGGGTAGCAATATTTAAATGCCAATCTTCTGATTTTGATGGTCACATTAAGGAAATATAGAATGCCCTTGTTTGTATAAAACACACAAAGTTTTTAAGTGTGACAACATATTCTGTGGCAATGTGTTTTTAAATGATTCTGGAGAAAATAATTATTTCTACTGTTCTTGAACATTTTCCTCCAAAGTAAAAAATAATTAAATAATAGGATTTTATAACTATATTGCCTTCCAGATTATAAATAATGAAGACTCAAGTACTGTGGGCTGGGAAACAATAAAAACATCGGGCGTGCTGAAATAATGAAGTTGTTAAACTTTCACGGAACTTGAACGAGGATGGTATGTCAATGAAAGGAACGGACTGAGGGGGGTAACACCACAGGCAGTCGAGAGGCTCAGGAGTAATAATTCCAAGAATGCTGGATTGCGTGGCTGGTAATAGGTACTATGATTGCAATGAATAAAGGTTAAAGTCAAGGGTAATTAATTATCGATTTGAGGCCAGGTAAGAAAGTCAAGGGCAGACTCCAGTACAGTATTATAATCCTGCCCCAGGGCCAGGTTAACTCTCCCCAGCTCAGGAACATCACAGGACAAAGAGAGGGTTACCTGAATATCTCACAGAATCACGTTATTCTACTATGCAGTGGAGAACCTGCATATCACGTGAAAAGCAATTCCTGGCATGTTACTAGGCCATGGTGGAGAATCTAATGATGAGGCTTATGATTGGGAGCAGGTTTCTATTAGACTCACCACGGATGCCCATTGGAAGGGGCTCATGGCCAGTTGATGGGAGGAAAAGGCCATCCCAGTGTGAATGATGGGTTAGCGCAGTATATCAGTGCAGTTCCCAAAGGGACTGCTATTAAAATGTAGCCAGACTTCGGTCACCTCTGAAGGACAGAGACCAAGAGAATCTTCCAGGGAGCAGGGATGATAATATTAATGGACTTAGACTGCTGGGCAGTGAAAGAGTTTATCTGGATGGCCAGAGATCTGAGATAAAAAGATTGGGATGTTAGAGACCAGGATTTCTGGGGTGGATACAGCATGAAGATCTTTGTGTCATGTGTTAATGGCCATCAGAGGGCACCCCCATTGATGTCAGCCAGCCTCTGCCAATGGCCACCGCAGAGCTTGCATCATGAGCTTACAAAAGTAGTAACAATGGTGGCGGGGAGGGAAGCCATGCACGGGCCCAGATGCAAATACCACTCAGCACGGCTGATCCAGGTACTAATGCTAATAAGCGTCAAACCTCCCGGCAATAGAGACTAATGCTGCATCCCAGATAACACACTATTCTTTAACGAGTCAAACTAGGCACTTGGTGGCAAATTGACTACATTGGACAACCGCCATCCTGGGAAGGGCATCTATGCACTTTGCTGAGGTGCAGATGTATCATGGAGGTGGTTTGTCTCAACCAGCAACACTGTCTGAGTTCTCTCTGAGTTTTTGATCTACTCACATGGTATCCATAACACCATCTTATCTTTTAAAAAAGGGTCTACTTGATGAAAAGTTGGTGTGACAGTGGTCCTGTGGCCATGGGGTCCACTCATTTCATCCAACACCAAACCAGTCACAGACCACAAATGAAGGAAGGAGGGAGCATTCTGAAGGCCTGGAGCACCAGCCGAGGGGAAACACACTGCAGGGAGGACACAGTGAACCCCACGATTCAGTATTTCTTAAACCAAAGGTCAAGTATGAGGCTGCATCTCCAACAGGTAAAATACCAAGGGGAACCAAGGGTTAGAAGTAGAAGTGGGCCGCTGACTGTTGCTCCAAGTCACCCTGTAGGATTCTCTGTACTTCCCAACTTTTAACCTTCTAACCTCTATGGATTTTGAGGTCCTTATTCCCAGGGTAAATGCTTCAAAAAGAGAACACAGTAAGTATTCAATTAAACTTTAAGCTATGACTGCCACGTGGTTCCTTTTGCCAAGAGAATAGGAAGTAAAGAAAAACGACCTTGACAAAACAGTGAGACAGTTGACCCTGATCATAGGTGGTCATAGAACTACTGTTACGCAGTTGTTACCTAGAACAATGCTCTAATACATTGGTACCTTCATAATGCCTGTGGAACATAACTGAGCGCTTATCCCTCCTTCTAGCTCTGCCTAACATAGCCAGGTATTTACCTCCCCCCCAAACTCTGCCTGCCTAACTGTGCTTATCTTCAAGAAGGAGAATGCCTGGGACCCTTGGGACCAGACCAATCAGAACTGGCTGAGATCTAAGACAATGGTTCACTTGGACCTCTAGACACCCCAACTTAACTATAATCTAACTTCCATGATAAAAGATATTCCCACTGGTACCAGGAGAGTTGACAATCACCATGATGACCTTCGAGAGAGACCACAAAAGGACAAGAAACTCTGATAAACTCTCTACGCATTTGAGAAAGGACATGATTGTTCCATCCTCTTCTTTTAATACCCAACCCTTCACTAAAAGGAACTCTATATTTTAACCCCCTCACCTCTCACACATGAGAAGTCGATTTGCAGCCCATGGTCCTGCTTCTCCATTCCTCCGCCAAACAAATAATCCTGAACACTCACCTTCAGTTTCACACACTGGCTCCCCACACCAAATGGGAAAGGATCCCACCTCTGGGGAAAACTTGAGTATCACATTAACACAGTGGGGGCAGGTGATTCACAGAGATATCTCCAGAGACTTCCCTGCTTAATTTAGAGGGTAAATGGCCAAGCACAAGAGGAGGATGTCACAACCCTGAGGGACGAGGATCTGGGTCCACCTGCTACATAAGCCGTCTAGCCCAGAAGAAGTGCAGCTGGTGAAGACTTCAGAATACAGAGTAGAGAAAGGAGAAGCTGAGTGTGTTAGGTGCAGGGCTAAGTCTGGCTGCAGCACCAGCATTGCGGTTTCATTCTACTGACCTTCCTCTCTTGAGAGTAGTCAGGAAATGTTAGTATAAGGAGTAAATTATAGTGAGACTTTCTTTTTTTTGCAGTTTTTGGCTGGGGTTGGGTTTGAACCTGCCACTCTGGCATATGGGGCTGGTGCCCTACTCCTTTGAGCCACAGGTGCTGCCCAGGAGTAAATTATAGTGAGTGCTGTGGTGAGCCACTCTTTTCCCCAGTTATTGGGAAGTGTTGGTCATTGACGGATCAAAGACAGCTCCCTCTCCAGGAATTTTCTCCATCTCTGGTGAAGTCTATGTTCATTAATTAGTGGAAGAAAATATAAAGACCTATACCTTATATATGTGCAGACGGGCCTCTGGGAGGTCATTAGGTTTAGATAACGTCATGAGGATGGATTTCACATGATGGAATTTGTGTCGTAAAATGAGAAAGGGACTAATTTTTTTTTTCTCTCTCTCCTCTCTCCCTTGCTCCCTCTCTTCTTCTCTCATGCAGCCTTTGAAAAGGCTGTAGACCAGAAGGAAGACTAACCAAGAACCCAACCATGCTAGCACCATGATCTGAAACTTCCAGCCTCCAGAACTGTGAGATATAATACCATCCAGTCTGTGGGATTCTGTCATCGTGACTCAAACTACTGACTCAGGCACTGACACAGGGATAGGATGTATCTCATTCAGACACACTGAGAACAAGAGATACAACTATTTTTTAAATTCTTGGGTTCCATCCAGCACCATTCCTTAGAATCCTGTAGAACAAAATATAAATAATAACGAGAGAGAAGATCAGAAGCCAGAGGGAAAGTGGACAGAGGAGCAGGGGCATCAGCCACTTCTGTTGGAGACCTAATCCATGCTCTACTGTGGAGCCTTCACTTATTCAATCGTATTTCATTCTCAACAACCACACAAATAAATTATTCTAATTTCACAGTGAAAGAAAATGTAAGTTAGAGAACTTTAGGAACATATACAATTAGTAATTCTCCTGCTACCTGGATTGAAAGTTAATTGATTTAATTCTTCCTAGAGTTCCCTCTTCTGTTTATAAGAATAGGAGTCAAAGGAGACAGGATGGGGAAGAGTGGCACAATGTTTTGGCTTCTAGGCAATCAATTAGAAGTAGTGCAAGTATCACAGTATTACAGCTAATAAGAAGAGCTAAAATTTATTGAGCAGTTACTCTGTGCCATGTATTAAGTTACCCACATCGATTTTCTGATTTAATCCTTGGGAACCACTCACTGCCTGAGGAAAGGTAGTATTATTAACCTCGTCTTACCAGTGGGGACACTGGTGCTCAAAGGAGTTAAATACTGTATTCATGTTCACCTAAGTAGTGTAGTCTAATAATTCCTAACTTCAGCATGGAGAGTGTCTAGAGAACTTACTAAAATATGTATGGGGTCTTACCTGCAGAGTTTCTGATTTTAGAAGGTCTCAGGTGGAGCCTGAGAATTTGAACTTCTGACAAGTTCTGGTGTGATGCTGATGTTGTTTGTGTAGGGACCATACTGGGGAACCACTGGCAGAGCTGAGACCAACCCACAGAATCAAATTCAGGCCTCCTGACTTACATTGGTAACCACATCAGAGTGATCTGTTTCAACCTTTATGTAAAAAAGTTGTGAGTTGTTTTTCAGTTGCCATGGACCTTCAGGTTGAAGGTCACATAGCCTCAGCATGCCCAGTGAACCAAGCGTGTAATGAAACATGGAACCTAAGTTTGGGTCGAGGAGCAGGGATGGAGTTGAGAGGTATACATGGCAGGGAAGGATCCAGAATAGAGTCCGATGTCACCCCCGTGTCACCCCAGGGTGGGATCTGGTTAGAGCAAGCTCCTGGCTCACCTCATCACATGATCCCATTGTTCACGCCTTACTACCCTTTCCCTATAAAACCTGCCCCAGTTTACATGGGGGAGACATATCTGACCCTTGTTCCCTTATTCAGCTGCTTGGCAGTAACCTTTACCACCATAAAAGCCTTGCACTTTGGGGGTTACCTTTCCACTGTGTGGGGGAAATGAACCCAATTCAGTTTGGTAACACATCCTTTTCACTAATTCATATTTTTAGCAGAATAAGAGCCACTGTCAATACCGGTCTGGCTTACTTCAAAACACTAAGTAAGGCATTTTGGGTTTCAAATTTTCTATAAAATGATTATCAGACCACTTCCAAACCCATGGGTACTTATATAATACAAATTAATTAATATTCATATAAATTCTCTTAAGCAGTATAACCATGTATGTCTAAAGAGCAATTTATTTTCCAAGGGAGACACACTGCAGGCAGCATAGAGGTTTACAATCTGCAGAGAAAGCAGGTGGGTCACAGCGCAGAGCACTGAGACCGAAGGGGTGACAGGAAGCTGCTGAGGGTCCGGCTAAGAAGGGAAGCGCCAGGAGGTGGAGAGGAGAGGAGAGGAGAGGGAAGGCAGTCAGTAACCATTTCACCATGGCAATTTCTCTTAAGTTTGGCCTCACAAGAAGATGCATTTGAATTAGAAGAGAGATGTTTAGATCCCTGTTCTAAAAGAGGCATTTAAGTTACTTAGGTACCATTGCCTACCTCTATGGACGACAAATGGTAGGACATAGTTTTTTGAGAAAGATATGCTACAAAGTTGTATAACAGTTAGAAGACAGCACCCAACAGGACATGATGTATTTACTTGTCAGCACAGTCAGTGTTAGTAGAAGCCAAAAGAATCAAATATGGGAGTTTCAAGGTAGATGCATCATACTCAGCCCAGGCCTCCCACACCTCAAAATAACAAAATTCAACAACAAAGAAATTACTGAGGTTTTCTTCAGGCAAACACCCAAAACAGAAAAAATTCAATTCTCTCTAGAACGTTGGGAGGCCTGAAAATCCTGCTCTTAGTCACTAGTATACTAGCTAATTACATATAAGTAGATAGAAATAACTTATTCTAGAAGGAGAAGCACTACATGTTGTTCAACATAATTCTTCTGAGAAGCTGAGAAGACTTTCAAATGTCGTCTGAACCGTCCTTGTATCCCCCTGGGAGTAAGGCAAGCATAAGTATTAAATAGACACGATCTCCATTGCTTTTAAAGTGAGATAACTTTTGACTGATTTTCTGAAATATTCATGTATTATATATATATTTTTTCTCAAATAAGTTTCTAGTCTGCATTTGGTTGGGGGGTGGGGGGGAGAGTGGATAACCAAAGTTGTAAAAGTTGTAAATAAGGCAAAGAAAAGAGTTTAAACTTTTTTTTTAATATTATACTGGAGCATTTTCTAATGAGACTTTCTGAGGGCCATCTTATTCTCTTATGGAATGTAATTTTGATTTAGAATTCACAGTTGATTAGGACTCTCATGTCTTATGAGGCTATAAAGTTAGAGGTTGATTTATAGAAAAGGAACCAGGTGTGATTTTTTTTTCTATTTGATAGAGAAGATAACCCCCAAAGGTTATAGTTTTATTTCCCTATAGGATATTAGTGTGTTTCAGACTGAACGAGGCAATCTTATTCCAGGTTTCTTTTCCATTGACCTTATAAATCGGAATTTCTCATATCCTCCTAGAATTAGTTTTTTCATCCTGTAGGTTCCTGCATTACTATAATGAGCTCAATACAATTTTGACAGAGGCTACTCGTATATTATTTTTCAACAATTTGGGAATCATGCATCGAATGAACCCATGCTTAAGTATTTTTCCTACATTTTTTCTTTATATCATATTTAACTTGAATGAAAGGTGATGGCTTGAATGAAGCTCAAATTAACACAGTAATAACAACAATCATATCCGGGATATCAGGAAACGAGACTTATGCTTCTTGATACTTTATCCAGGGCTTTGAAAATTATAGGTTATGAATATTTTTATGTAAAGATTTAAGAAGACCAAGATCAGTTAAATCAACTAAACTGCTCCCTAGAAACAGAACTCTACTCTGTCTTGCAAAGGCTGGTCATATCTCTGCATATTTTCATAGTCACTAATGAAGTAAGGTTAATTTATTGCAAAATGTTAGCAAAGTTTAGTAACTCGATCTATGGCAGAGTCTCTGTAAAAGCATAAGAATTTGGCTCAGTGCCCATAGCACAGTAGTTACAGTGCGGGCCACAAACACCGAGGGTGGTGGGTTCAATCCAGCCTGGGCCAGCTAACCAACAATGATAACTACAATAAAAAATAGCTTGGTATCATGGCTGGTGCTTATAGTCCCAGCTACTCGGAAGACTGAGGCAAGAGAATCACTTGAGCCCCC
>NW_003852425.1:2887422-2887886 GCF_000181295.1 Otolemur garnettii | reverse complement strand
AAAAAAAAAAAAAAAAAAAAGAATTTATTCTACGTCAGAATTCCAAAGTCTGAGTATCTTGTTCTCCCAATAGACTTTTGCATGTTTTTAACTCAATTCAATAAACATTGTGACTGGTAATGGAAAACCAAGAAGAATCAGGCCATAGGCCACGAACTTGTAGGCCACAGAGTTCAATGCAGTCATGGACTTATTTCATATGTAGATACAAAGTGCCTTTGAAATGTCTGCCCTTCCGATAAGCAGTAAATAATTTTTCTCCCTTTTACTGACCATACTTTTCAGAAAAATAAAAATGAGAGACAAAAATAGATTCATAAACAAAGTCAGCTGTTGATAAGTACTACCTGGAAAAATTAAGGATAGAAGGATGAAAACTTTTACTTTACATATGGTTGAGGAATGTGTATGTGGGAGGGGGAATGGTCTCTAATTTTACATTTAAGCCTGGACCAGAACGAAGT
>NW_003852425.1:2858667-2887094 GCF_000181295.1 Otolemur garnettii | reverse complement strand
ACCTGGGCTGCACCTTGAAATCACTTGCAGAATTTTAAATATGCATTTATCTGGCTCCCAAAAGCCACACTCCAATGTACTCCATCCGGGATACTGCCTGAGATCCAGGACTCCAGTGGCACCCAGGGGACCCCGATGGGAACATCTATTTAGACCAGTGCTTTACCAGCACTTTCTCCCACAGCCTCCTCCACATCTAGAAGGAGTTTCTAGTTGTCCCCTTGATATGTTAACAGAAAACTCAAGCCTTGTTCATCATACTAATAATATTTTACAACTTTTAAAAGCTCGTTTTATTGTGAGAGTCTATTTAATTCTTTACACATGAAGTTTTTTGTGTGTGTTGGAGCTTAGAGGTCTTCTGTTCACTTTTTATACCTAATCCTTGCTGTCATCCTCAAATTTGTTTTCACTGAACTCTTGGTTTTGTCCCACAATTGCATTTAACACGTTCTTGGATCTTGCCAACCCTCCTCCTTTCCTATTTGTGTGTGTGTGTGTGTGTGTTTTATTTTGTTTTGTTTTTCTGAGATATACTTCAAATGATTTCCTTAGGAATGATGTACGGAAGTGTGGGCATCCTTTCCAAGCCCTTAAAGATCTGAAAATGTTTTAATTATACCTTCGCACTTGACTAATAATTTGGCCATCTATAGAATTCCAGGTTCAAAACATTTTCCATTAAGGATATTGTTCCATGTTACTCTAACACCTGGGTTAGATGTTTATCCCACCATCTATTCTGACGACAATGTTGTTGGCAAGGAGTATGTTTCTCTGTGCCTGCCGGGTTGATTCTTTCCTTCCTAAAACAATTGTACCATATTGACATATCTCTTTTTTGTACGTTCTATATTCTTTCATTACCTTTGCTAAATCTTTGAATAATCATCAATTTTAATTTGCCCATTACCTTCATTTTCTTAATGTTCCTTTCTCTAAACATTCTGTTCATGTTTTATGATTTCACCTGGAGTTTCTTCTCAGAGGATATTTATAGGGTTTTTTTCTCTTCTTTGCTCCTCTAAATTTTCCCTTTTTCCTTAAAAATCAAATGTTCATCTCCTTCTTTGTTATTTTTTTTTTCAATTTTCTGGTGATTCAGTCTTATTTTTTTAAGGACACAAATGAAGGCACAGAAAGTTTAGATGAGAGTTCTGAGCATGTGACCATGGCTGCTGACTTGTAAGGCTTTGCTACGGGTGACAGGAGGATGGCTTTGAAGGGCATCATTTGGGGCACCAATTCCATCTAACAGCCCTCGTCCTCTTTGGTTTGGTAAGTTATTCCTTACAGGGGAGCCTTCCTTTTCAGCAGGGTGTGGACATGTCAGGATGGTGGTGAGCTAGTGAGGAAGAGCAGGCGAGAGAGGGGTTGCATCCCAGTGTGTGTGCTTGGTGACAGACTTCCATTATCACCTTGCTTTTGGCCTCTTCTCCAACCATCATCTGAACCCCCAAATCTGGAGTTTCTCTGAGTGCTGTAAGGAGAGATCATCTGCCTCCCGTCTCTGTGGGTGTCCCACTGGGTATTCTGGGCTACACCTCCTTCCCCTCTATTAGATTTGTTAAAAGATTCCCATTTGATTTCCATTTTCCAGAAATTTGTCATCCACTAATAACCTCCTTATAGCATATTAATCTCCACTTACTTACTCCTTTTAAACTATTTCCCTGCTATTTTATCAACTGGTTCTTAGATGAAAGGAGACAAGTATAGTATGCTCGTGGTGACATCTGGTCAGAGAAATGGCAGCTTCATTCTTGGGTTTTACCCCTTCTGATTTAAATTTGACCTGGTCTTCTCCAAATCAATTGTTTCAATAACAAATCTCAATCCATCTACAACTGACAGATGAATCACATCAGGAGTTTTACCCTGTATGGACTGTACTCAATTAATAGCATCAAATCCAGATTTTCTGTTATATAAAACAGATGCGAGCACAAGAAGAGAGTGGTTTATGTTGGATACGCAAGAGGTCAGCCTGTGAGCCAATATTTGCAGAAAGGTTTAGAGAAACCAGATTCTTTTTTTTTTTAATTTCAGATTAATATGAGGATACAAATGCTTAGTTTACATTGTTCTCTTTTCTAAGGTGAAGTTCAAGTTGTAGTTGAGCCTTTCACCTAGGGTTGTGCTGAACACTCTTACAATGTGCACATTAGGTGAGATCCCGCCAATTGCCCTCCCTCCTCCACCATCCCCCTTGCTGGACCATCCTCGTGTTTATTCTTTCCTGTGGACATGTAGTTGTCTATATACTGGTTTCATATTAGTATTGAGTACATTGGATACTTTTGGGAGAAAACAGAGTCTTGGTTTGTTAGCCTGATTCTCCCCTACAGAGAAGGTCACTTGAATTCTTCTCTGGTCTCAGCCTTCTTCTCAATTCCTAGGACTAATTTGACAGGAGATGGGAAGAATTGAACTGTCTCCAAACTCCAATAGTCTAAGGCCACAGTGTCTCCGTGTTGAGCTCTGGGCTATCCAAGTAGCCTCTGCAACCATCTCTCTCCAGTAACGTTTTCTGCTCAATCACTTATTCTCTCCAGATCCAGACAGGGTTGGAGCTCTGCTTGGCTTGACGCCTCCTTGTCAAGGCCTAGACCCCTGTGCATGTGCTGGGCCCTTCCACTGATGCTGCCTGCCTGCCATGAATGAGTGGCCCTGGCTTTCCCACTCCTTGTTCCTCATATAGTTGGCATGGCAATGAATGCCGCCCCCAGTGCAGCCTCCAAGTCACTGTTCACAGTGATTTGATGATTCTCTTCCTCAAGCTACTTGACTGCCAGCCTGAATACCTCTATCTTCTGATGGTTATTTTCTAGAAATTGTCTGACCAGACCCATTAAATGTGATACAAGTCAATTTACACAAAATTTGATAGGATAAAGACACATCACATGAAATAATCTTAAAGCCTATTTCTCATAATCTCTACTGCCTCACCACAGTGCAAATTTCCTAGCTCTGCTGGGAGAGAGAGGACAGGGACTAGGAGCGTGAATCTGGAGAGAATCACTGCTTTCATAATTACACCCTGAGAATTATGGTAGAGAGTTTGTTTCTTACTCAAGAATGGAGAAATATAATAGTACTACTTAAGTGAGTTATTGCAAATTACAGATTATACGTGTTTAGCCCTTAGAATAATCCAGGTATCAGTTCTGATTCTCTGTGGTAGCCCCCTCTTATATCATGTGATTCTTGTTCCAATGATACTTAACTTACTCAATTTGTGTGTAACAATTTGAATGTGACCTGGCATGGGCACTCAGCTTGGTGTCCTTGATTCTGGGTTTTGTGTCTCCAAAGAAGAAATTAAGAGCTAAGCAGCTGCCACTGAATAATGTGCCATTTTAATAAATATAAATGGAGGGATATTTACACCATGATCTATATTAAAATGTAAGTTTATTATTTAGGGGAAAACGTTGCTTATGTTGAGTAAATAACAACTAAATATAAACCTATAAAATATATACCATTATTTTGGGATAAGAAACAATAGATGGAATTTGGAAAACTCCTTGTTAGCATTTGAAGTTCCCAGTACAATGCAGATAGGTGTATTTATTTAGAATCTACACCTACCCCAGCTTGTCTCAAAAAGTTGGATAAATAAGTTTCGACATCCATAATTATATTGGTAAAAGATATTCCAAAATTTTGTAGATAAATTATGACAATCCTGGGTAAGTTATGTTCTAAAAGAAAAAAAGAAAAGCAAATAAAAAAAATTTACATATAAACTTTAGAATAACTATTTCTTGTAATAGTGGCTGTCGCCCATCTAGTTGGTCAGTATGTTGAAGGGGGAGATTACTGCCCACATCAGTCATTTTAAAAGCTCCTGAGTGATTCTGTAATAATATGGAGCCATGTTGGAAGACTACTCTTCCATATAGAGCAGGTACTGTAAAAACTTATATCATGCTTTAAAAAAAGCAGGGGTATATCTTAAACCCAATTATGATGCAGGTTAAACACAGTGGATGTCAGAGCAGCTTTATTTAAATTATATTTACCAAACTTGCCTGGTCATAATAATCCCCTGGGAAATTGTTGAAAATGAAGATTCCCTGGCTCCTATCTTGATTCCCCAAATCTTCTGATTCACTTCACTTTCATTGGGAAATCTTCTGATTCATTTCACTTTCACTGGGTCTAGGAAAAGACTCAGGAATCTACCTTCTAAAGTGAACCAGAGCTGATTCATACGCTCCTATATATCAAACATGGGCTCACAGAGCTCCAATAAAGCCAAAAACTTCCAGAGAGTCTAAACTCCAGCATTAAGGCTGCAGGCATGTGCCGGAGTTCTGGAGTTTATCACACACTGGAAGGCTTGGATTCCTTGGATCACGGAAACATGTGTCTTGAGATAATGGAAACATCCTCAGAGGTACAGATGTTTGGAACAAGAAGCTTATGAAGCCCACATCACCACGTTGGCACCCAAAGGAAGTTGCACTGGATGGTAAAAGTGACAATGGATCTCCGCCTCTCCGTGGCCTGGTCCCCACCCCCAGTACATAGACTGCCTTTAGTGACCCTCTCCACATCCTCTAGTTGCTTGATGCAAAACCCCCTTTTATCACTTTTGATTAGTTTTGTGAGTATGCCGGTAGGAAGTCTGTGACTCATGCTTTATTCCCAGGTAAGGGATCACTGTTTATTCTGAACTTGAATGAAAGAGAATCAAAAGCAGCTACTCCACAGGTTGGCAGATGACAGCCCATTTGTTTTTGTAAACAATTGTTTTGGGGGGACACAGTACACAATGCTTTCAGGTATTATTTCATGCTGCTTGGAAACTAGAATGTCATAGTTTTGTAGCTCAACAGAGACCGAATGGTTTGCAAAGGTGAAAGTATTTATTATGCAGAATAAGAAAGAAAAAGAGAGAGAGAGAGAGAGGAAGGAAGGAAGGAAGGAAGGAAGGAAGGAAGGAAGGGTTTGCTAGATCCTGTGCTGAAATCACCTTGCTATTGTGAAAGTGCCTGAAATCGTGTCAATTGAAAACAAAAAAGAGCATAAAAGCGTGAGCAGTTGAGCACCGAATGCCACAGGAATCTGAAGCTATCATTTCCTCTGGAATTGTGACTTCAAGACCATAAATTATTGTTCTGTTTTGCTATGTTTTTACTTGACTTAACCCACTGGAGTTGGGTCTTCCTTTATTTGTAATAAAAATAGTCCTGATAAATGCAATTATGACAGTTGGAAAAAGAAGAAGAAGAGAAATTTGGACAGTATTTAAATATCTGACTAACTTTGAGTGACGTGGAGAAGCTAGGAACCTTTTGCCCTGAATATCAAGACTCCTCCCTCTAAGGGTCAAATACTTAACAGAAACAAGTAAAGACAAACCATTAGAATGATTTATATCCAGACCAAGACGGAGGGCACATGCTAGCCATTCTGTGATTAGGGCTTCACCAATAGCCTAAAGACTGGGGATTAATAGTGCATGCCTGTATCACAAGCTAGGTAACTGTGTTTCACATTTTGCACTTGTAGGTTTCTATTTGTTGCTAGTCGAAACTGACTTAGCCACATAGTTAACCTTTTTGCTACTTTAATTCAGAAATGTATCAAGTTCTCTTGCTTTTTTAGCACAGGATCTGATACAGGGTAGACTCCCAATAAATAGAACAAATGAGCCTAAATTAGCTGACCCAACATTTTCATTCTCAAATACAGACCAGGGTAGCATAGGTTAAAGAATGAGTCCCCTCAGACTGCATTCTTATCTGAAAAAGCCAGCCTCTAAACACTTTTACTTTTTCCAATGGATAAATCTCCCTAATACATCCAGTCTGTCTTATAAATTCTTAATGGCACTGACCTAAGCTTCTTAGGCTCTCTACAATCATAGGGCCACCTTATTCATGACCCTTGATAATTTTTCAGTTCAATGTTGCTGACTTTTCACCTTACAGAAATGAGGTAGCCACGAGACCTGGCGCGATGAGTTGAGTGCATTTTCTGTTCATCATGTCTTCACTTGGAGCAGATGCTCGCTGGGACCTGCGGAACAGGAAAGCCAAATTGTATGAAGCCATAATATTCCCTAGGATCTTGTCTTTGCAGAGGAAGAACCTTCAGTATATCCTGCTTCCTGTGTAAAACTTCTGTGAATCTAGCACATAATCCCTTTGTTTCCATTAGGATAAAACTTTCAAGTCCTTAATTGAGAACAAAAGGCCTTGGCTGAGATTTACTCCAAGAGTCTGAGTTTCTTCTTTTCGCTGATAACAACAACAGACCACTGGCCCAACATAAATCTCACTTGAGAGTTGGAGAATAAGACTGCTGGTTCATCTTCCCAATAAGACTTAGATTAATCAGCTAAAGAAACTTCCATTGGTTGAGGTTCTTCTTATTCAGGAACTACCTCCTAAAGCTCTATGCCCCTGACCTGCATCCTGTTTTTTATTGCTAATAATTACAGATAAATCTCAATGGAGGCGTGATGCCTATATTAGCTGTTTAGAGCTGCCTAACACATCACCTCCAAACTTAGTGGTCTCAAATAACAATGTTCATTACTTCACTGCAAGTCAGGAATCCAAGCACTCTTTGGCAGCGTCCTCTGTCTCTGGGTCTCACATAAGGCTGCAATCAAGGAGCTGGCTATAGCTACTGTCATCTCAAGGTTCACCTGGGGTTGGGGGAGGTCCACTTCCAAACTTGCTCATCTGGTTGTTACTGAACTTCAGTTCTTCATGAGCTGTTCCACTGAGGGCCTCATTTCCCCACTAGCTATTCCCCGGAGGCCTCCTCCCTTGGTTCCTTGCTATGTAGATCTCTCCAGGGAGCAGCTCACAAGAAGACAACTGATTATTAACAGAGTCAGCAAGAGAACAAGGAAAAGAAAGTGCCAGCAACATGGAAGTCATGGTCTTTTACAACCTAATTTCAGAAGTGAAAATTCATCTCTTTTGGCATCCTCTAATCTTAGAAGCAAGTCACCAAGGCGACCCCACATTTAAGGTGGAAAGACCACATAGGGTGTGAATGTCAGGAACGGGGGACCCCTGGGAGTGACCTTAGAAAACTAATCCCTGCAGTGTCCTTAAGAATCAAGCTGCACAGGGGACTGAAATCTTAAAGACAGAAAGGCCAAATTATGGGAACTTAGTCACTAGATTTACAGGACCTGTCAAATTTATATAAAGGCTTTTCCCATCCTTATCACTGGCAGCTCCTTCAAACGGTCCTCACAAACCTCTCCAAAGCATCACCCCCACCTTAATATTCAGTTCTGTTTTCACAGAGAAAATTAAAGCCATCACATGAAATTTTCCATGCTGTAGACAATGAAATGTAAAAAAAAAAACAACAACTATATTTAAGCTCATCTGTTCCTTTTAATTCTGATTTAAAAGAAACAGATACTCCTGTTTCAGGGTAATGCAGTTGCTGGCACAGTGTCCCCTGTCCTCAAGGACTTTCCTTCCCATTTCTCCTTCTGCCGTACCCTCGGCACAAGCACCTCTGATGGCTCCATGCAGGACTTGTCAGGTGCCCGAGTTTCTCCCCGTTCCCCACGTCCCCTTTGGATACCAGTCCATTGCTCTTCAGTTAGCTACTCACCTCCACTTCTCTTCTCAATACACTTGAATGTGAACACTGTTTGCACCAACGTACTGGTCCAACTCCAGCCAAAATGATCTGCTCATAGCTAAATTCTATTGCCGCTTTTCAGACCTTAGTGTAATTTGTTTCTATATTGCTTGGTACTCCTGCTTGTTCCCACCTTCCGGTGATATCCTCCTTCTCTGGCTTTTAGGCTATCAGGTTCTGTTGCCGATGTCTGTCTACTGTTCCTCAGTCTTCTTGGCAGAAGAATTAGTCTGAATCTGGATCATTAATGATCACTTTTTTCTTCTTTTTTTGCAGTTTTGGCTGGGGCCGGGTTTGAACCCGCCTCCCTTGGTCTATGGGGCTGGCGCCCTACTCCTTGAGCCATAGGTGCCACCCCATTAATGACCACTTTTTAAATTTCTAGGTTGGTCCCTCTTCCTTCTTTTTTTAAAATTATGTAAGTACTCCTAAGAAGTACTTTAGCTACTTTCCTGTTTTTAATCACCATTTATATGTGAACAGCTCCTAAAGTCTTATCTTTGGCCCACATTTCTCTCTACTAAGCCTCATGCTCCTGTCTAACTACATAGGAAACATCCATTTGCTAATTCAAGTCTAAAGGCAAATCGAGTTCCTCACCACTCTTAGCTGAACCTCTGGCTCCTAACAGGCCCTCATCCTGCTTTCTGCCAGCTAAGCCAGGCTCCTTGATGAATCCCAGACTCCACTCTTCACATAAATATGCCCAGCCAATCAACCATCAAGTTTAAAGGAAGAGGAAAAAGAGATTAGGTGCTAGGATAATTCTTACCTATTACATCATAGCCTCTACATTTATCCTCCAAATTGAATGAAAATTAGATATGCAAAACAGGAACCTTACCAATAAAGTCTGAGTAACCTATGAGGTAGATGGAATCCTGGCCCCTGCAAAGATAGCCATGTCCCACCCGTTAGCACCTGTGATTGTGAGATGTTATGTGGCACGGAAGAAATAGGTTACAGCTGGAATATAGGTTGCAAATTAAATGAGCTGGAAATGGGCTGATCATTTGATGCTATGTGAGCGGCGCCCAATGTGGTCACAGGGCTCTTAAAAGCCTAAGCTGGAGCCGTAGAAGAGTTGGTGTGAGGGGGATGCAATTTGATAATGACTAAGGCAGCTGCTGCCGGCTTTGAGCTTGGAAGAGCCTCCCACGTTAAAGATGAAGGAAGGCAACTAGTAGCAGGAACAGTTAGGAAAACAGATTTTCTAGCCTAGTGTTTCCAGAGAGGAGCACAGCTCTGCCGGTCCCTTCCCTGCAGCCCAGTGAGATGCTTTCCAGACTTCCCACCTCACGAGCTTGAAGAATACAGCACATAGTGCATTTGCATTTTTAAGCCATGAAATTTATAGTAATTGGTTACAGCAGCACTGGAAAACTATTAATACAGCCTATTTTTTCATTAAGTCCTTGTTTATTCTTTATGTCAGACTCTGAGTGTTCTAAGTGCAACATCTCACTCTGGTCAAACTGTCAACTCTGAGAGAAATTTCAGACTGTTTTTTTAGCAGGCAAGGAGGCAAGCAGCAGAGCTGAACCGGACCTCGGAATGCGGAGCTTCTCTCCGAGTCCACGGCTGACTCGTCTGATTAGGTTTTAATGTTTCCTGAACTGAAGTATGGACCCTGTGTTCCTTTTGATTAGTATTCTTTTCAGCAAGCTTTCGGAACCAGGTCTTTGTCATTCAAAATGTATTCATCTTGATGCCGATGCTTTCATTTTTATCAACCCAGCTTAGGAAATACTACAATAAAAACAACTTCTTCCGAGAGAAGGGAAAATATATAGCTCAGAAACCAGATCTAACTAAAGAAAGGAAGAGCATGAGGGAAGATATAAATAAAACTTTTGTTTTATTTTTCTTATTCTAAGTATATTAAAAGATATTTGCTTAAATGCATGGAGTGATTACAGCATATGCAAAAATGAAATGAATGACACCAGTACCATAAAGAACAGAAGTGGAAATACTATCCTATAACCATAAATGAAGTGCTGCTGGGTTATATGAAGGTGGATATTTTAAACTCTTGTACAACCAGTACAAAATTCAAAAACGAAAAAGAATTGACATAAGTTAAATAGGCTACTCCTTGTAATACTATGAAAAAAATTTTTAAAAATAGTATAATAGGGAGGAGATAAAATGAAACAATACAAAATGCTCCAATAAAGGAAAGGCCAAAATAAGGGGAAAAAAGAAACAAAAATCAAACAGAAATAGAAAACAGTTATGAACACAGTAGATATTCATCCAACCACATCATTAACCACATTAAATGTGAATTTTCTAAATACACCAAATAAAAAACAAGCTGTATCAGAGTCAATTAATAAAATAAGAACAAACTATAAGTTGTGTAAGAAACCAACTTTACATGAAAAGAATCAGAGAAGTTCAAAGTAAAAGGAGGCAAACGGATATATCACACCCACATTAACATTAATTAAAAGAAATCAGGAATACCTATATTAATCTTAACAAAGCAGATTATGGAACAAGAAAAAAATGTCAAGAAAAAGAGAGGCATTATATAATGGCACAGAGTTTAATTCTCCATGAAAACATAATCCTAAATGTATATGCACCTAACAAAAATGCATCAAAATATGTAAAACAAAAATGAAGAGAACAGCAACAGAAATCAACAAATCCACAATTATTGTTGGAGGACTCAAGACCCTTTCAGTGATTGAAAGATCAATAAGGATATAATCAATCCACATAACACTATCAATAAATTGCTCTAACAAACATTTATGGAATTCTCCATTCAAAAAACAGCATAATGCACATTGTTTTTTTTCTTCAGAGTATCGGCTATTTCCCTGGCTACAAGAGCAGTGGCATCATCATAGTTCACTATAACTTCAAACTCCTGGGCTCAAGAGAATCTCCTACCTCAGTGTCCCTAGTAGTTGAGACTAGAGAAATGTACTACGCTCAGCTATTTTTTTCTATTTTTAGCAGAGATGGGGGTCTTGCTCTTGCTCAGGCCAACCCTAAGTGCCCCTGGAGTGCTAGGATTACAAGTGTGAGCCATCATGCCCAGCCAGAAAGGCACATTTCTCTCAGGTCATACAGAATCTTTACCAAGATACATAACATTCCAGACCATAAGACACACCTTAACAAATTGATAAATTAAAAAATAGAAATCACACAATTTACATTGTCAGAATACTAAATAATTAAAGTAGAAACAAAAGAAATAATGAAAAGATAGTTGGAAAATTCCTAACAACTTGAAAATTACACAACACACTCTTGTATAGTGCATAGGTCAAATAAGAGTTCCAAGAGAAATTGAAAATCTTTTGAATTAAATTAAAATGATAACATAATATATCAAACTTCATGGGGTAAAGTGAAAGCAGTGGTTGGCAGGACATTTATATTACTAAATGCACACATTATAAAAGACTAACATTCTAAAATCAGTAACCTATGCTACCACCCTAGGAAATTGGAGAAAGATGAATGTTTTAACCCTAAAGCAAGCCAGAGAAAAATAATAAAAATTAGAGCAGAAATCAATGAAATTTGAAAACAGGAAACCAAGACAGAAAATCAATGGAACCAAAAGTGCTTGAAAAGATCAATAAAAGTGATTAACCTCCAGCCAGTCTAACCAAGAAACAAAAGAAGAGAAAACATAAATTGCCAATATCACAAATGTAAGAGGGGTCATTACAACTGATCCCATGAAGAGTAACAAAATAATGAAAGAATAACATGAGCAAGTCTACCCTCAAAAATTTGATATCTCAGATGAAACAGATCAATTATTTGAAAGACATATCAAAACTCCTGCAGTTTTGAGGGGCAAACAGATAACCTGAATAACTCTACATATTAAAGAAATTAAAGCAGTAATTAATAACCTCTCAAAAAAGAAAGCACCAGGCCCAGATGGGATCACTGGTGATTATTCCAATCACGTGAGGAAGAAATGATAATTCTCTACAATCCCTTCTACAAAATAGTAGCCAATACTTTCTAATTCATTCTAATTCCAAAACCAGATAAAGACATTGCAAGAAAGGAAACCTTTGAACC
This sequence comes from Otolemur garnettii, assembly GCF_000181295.1. Taxonomy (NCBI): domain Eukaryota; kingdom Metazoa; phylum Chordata; class Mammalia; order Primates; family Galagidae; genus Otolemur; species Otolemur garnettii. The sequence goes on along the minus strand of NW_003852425.1, from coordinate 2,875,394 downwards.
AATATTTTTCATAAATGTAGATGCAAAACTCCACAATAAAATCTTAGCAAATCAAATTCAATAGTGTATAAAAAGAACTATATACCCCAACCAAGTGGGATTTATTCCTGGTAGACAAGGTTGGGTCAACATTGGAAAATAAATTAATGTAATTCACTAGCCAAAGAATAAAATTGTATGCCCTAATCATTTGATCTAGAAAATATATTTGAAAAAATTCAATACCTATTTATTATAACAACTCTTAACAGACTAAGAATAAATGGGAAATTCTTACAGTTGATAGAGAACATTTATAAAAGAAATCTGCATCTACCATCACACTTAATAGTGAGAAACTGACAGCTTTTCACCTAGTACTGGGGACAAGGCTAGGAGGTCCTCTCTCATTACTCCTGTACCACATCATCCTGGAAGCCCCAGCTAGTGATAAGGAGAGGAAATGAGAGGTACACAGACTGCAAAAGAAGAAAGACATAACACTGCCTTTGTCGATAACATCGTTTATATAGAAAATCCCAAATAACTGACAAAAAAACCCCAACATTAATAAGCAAGGACAGCAATGTTATAGGGTAAAACATTTTAACCAGAAGTCAGCTGTTTTTATTACTGTATTAGCAATGAAAAACTACAATATAATTTTTTTTAATTACCATTTAAAATAGCACCCCAAACATAAATGTGTAGGTATAAATCTAACAAATTATACAGGATCTCTATGCATAAGAATAAATCAAAGATTTAAATATCAGAAATGAAATTTGCTGAGGAATCAGAGTTGAAGAACCATGTTCACTGAAATAACCAGGATCTCAATGGGATCCTGACCATTTATCAGATACATAGTATGCTTTATCTTTCTTTTTATTCTTTCACTAGTTCTTTCAATCACTAATTTTTCCATAACCTTCTTTATTCATTGTTCTTAAGTTAATATCCTTCATCTTTTAACAAATTTACTGAAACATAACTCTGAATCATTATTAATTTTACTCTGTGCACACGTGGCAGTGTAATGTGTATGTATGCAGAAATACTTTTGAAGAGAAAAATACATTTGATATGTAAATTTTTTATTCACAGTGACAAACCTATGTTGTACTAACTTTCTTTGTTTAAAAATCTGTGTTCAGTAGTTATTAATGTTATAGGAATAATTAAATAGCACCACTCTCCTGTCCACAATACCTGTCTTATCAATGGGATTTAACCATAATGAATGCTCTTCAAATCAATTAGGAGATAAACAACTTCTCCAATGATGCCAATATTATACAAAGTAACCCTTTGCTTCTCCCCCTCTACATTTAGCCCCATCCAATTTTTAAATGCTATGAAAAAAAAGGAAAGAAAATTGGAAGAACTACCAGAACTTGATATGATACATAATAGTTTTAAAATATAAGCTACTTTCTCACTTTTTACATGGTAAAAATTATTTCTTATCCATTGCACACACAGATACATAAAAGCTCAGCAAATCCGATTGTGTCACAGAACCAAATAATACTTCCCATGAGCTTCCAGCTGTGGTGAATAAGCAACGTTCAGAAAGATATCACAGGCTCAAAAAGAAAAAAGTCAAATAAAATACCCCCAAGACTTTTAGAGACACAGAGCAGTACAGGATTCATCTACTATTTCAGAGGTCAAAGGAGTCATCTAGGAAAGAAACCACAAAATTAGATGTTTTAAATAGCATTAATAATGTTTTAAATTTGTTCAAATCTAGTAGTGCTTTTCCTAGGAAACATCGGTTTTTCTCATGGTGCAGGATAAATGCTACCGGGCTGAGTGTCTTCATTAGTTCAGAACTCCAGATTAAACATCAGAAAATTGGGAATGAAAAAGTGTAAATTGGAAAAATAAAAAAGATTTTTCACATGAAATAAATTTCCAAGTGATACATACACCCTGATGGTCTTTGGGAACTAGATCATCTATAAAAACTATACGCTTGGTAACAAGTGAAAATTTGAAAAATTACACAAAGTTCTTTATCAGCTTCAAGTCATTCTTGGAACAGCAGCCAAGAATGAATTTCCCTTCTCAACAGAAAAGCCACCTGTACTCAAGTGCTAGTTACCTACATTCCTAATCAATTATGTCATCTTTGACTTTGCCTTCTCTTAAACAAAGTAAGTTGGGGGCCAGAAAACAGTTAGCGTGATCCTTTCCCCTGCCCAAAGTGTAAGGCAACCTGTTTTAGTAATCAAATCCACGTTTACAAAAGACACTTCAAATTTGGAATCACAATAGTATTTACTTGCCAACACTGAAACCCAATTCCAAGTTTCCTTCTTGGTCCTGGGACAGTTGGGCATCATACCGTCTCCATCCAGTGCTGGTCTTCCTAGTTGGAATGAGTCATGTACATTTCCATAGCTCCACAGAGCACAGAGAAGAATCACTTTTATATGTAAATACATTTAGCGTAACCACCCTGGAGACGGCAATGACTGCTGCACTTATTAACGAAACTGCACTTAATTTGATGCTCATCCAAATTACTCTGCAGGAAAAATTCAAGAGACTGAACCTTATCCAAGCTGAAATACCACACTTGCCACGTTTGATCAACGAGGCTAGAACCAGCAAAATGGCTTACCCATCAGAATGACGACTGTTTTTTGGTGAGGATGTGAAATCAGCACTTCTTCAGCCCTCCTGTGTTTTTCGGCTCTCTGTTTTAGGTACGTGGCTTGAAGCTCCTAATGTCCATATCTGTAGGGTCATTGGCTAGTACTTGACCACAATACATGTGACAGGAACCCCAAATCAACAGTGAAAGCCAAGGTGAGGGTGGCTGGCTGCTGCCAGGGCACAAATTTGGCTATGTTGTCACCACTGTCCTTTTGTCACTTGAAAAACTTCTACAGACATGCACACACACACACACACACACACACACACACACACATATGAATGGGGTTGTACCTTGTAGTAAAGTCAGATCATTTGGTTGACTAAATCTTTATTTTTTATTTATTTATATATTATATATATTTTTTGAGACAGATTCTCACTTTGTCACCCTTGGTAGTGTGCCGTGGTGTCACAGCTCACAGCAACCTCAAACTCTTGGGCTTAAGCAATTCTCTTGCCTCAGCTTCCCAAGTGCCTGGGACTACAGGCATCTGCTACAACTCCTGGCTATTTTTTGTTGTAGTTGTAGTTGTCGTTGTTTGGCAGGCCTGGGCTGGGTTTGAACCCACCAGCCCTTGTGTATTTGGCCAGCACCCTAGCTGCTGAGCTACAGACGCCCAGCCTGGTTGGCTGCATCTTAACATACAAACTACAGGTTCGCAGGCCCTGGGTAGATCAAGACTCCACTGAAGACCACAGGGCTGCTCGTGATTCACTAGGGAAATTTACAGTATGGTCTTACACACAGCCAACCCTCTGACTTTGCAGTTAATGAGACACAATTTTCCTCATCTTGAAAAAGTCTTTCTGTGCAGACCTGGGCTTGTTTGTTTCCAGAATACCTTGACATCCTTAATCCTACCTTTCCTATCCTATTTCCCTAACTACATAATCCATTAGCTAATTTCCTCCCTCAGTTATGTTTTGTGTTCTTGCCTTGTTGCCATCTCATCTCTTGAAGTAAAGACCTATGTCCATCTATGCTTGATCAACTGGTATTTTGGCAAATTAATCCCTTTTGCTTTGACTGTTCCCCTAAGAAAATCCAGTGGGGAGGTCGGTTGAAGCAAACACTGCCCAGGATTGACCTAAGAAACCCTATGCTTCTCCAGCCTAACCACAACTTCAGCCCTTGCTTACATACGTAGTTGGAGCTCACAAATGTGATTACTGAATTACCTTCTTCCAAAATAGGCTGGACCTGGGGCTTTGACAAAGAAACATTTTACTAAGTATGGAAATTTTGCTGGCTGAATTGTACACAGAGCTGGCTTAAGAAGGACCCTTTTCAGTTGAGCTAAGTAAGGACTAATTTAAGAGCTTGAGTGAGAAAGAAGAAAAGTTACGAGATGCCTTTGGAAGAATCTTCTACAGGGTCAGGGTTGGTTATTTCCTAAATCTTCTCCAATTTGCCCAAAGGCAGCAGCTTATTTCTCATTAGGAATTAAGTCCAAGAAAATCCAAAAAGGATGAGACCTCCTCTGTGCTAGGTAAATAATACAAAATAGCACGGGCTGTTCTTGCATTATAAGGTGTTTGTGTTGGGGTGTGGAGTGGGATTCCATTTTGGTCAGAAGAATTAAGACTGTACATATCTGTATTTAACAGCACACACTGAATTTTTAATCTAGTAAAATAAGATATTCTGCTTTTTCCCATGAATTTATTTCAAGTAAAGGGAACCAAGAAGCAGACATTTATTGTAGCTCAGATGTATCATCCAGTCTTTCCTGAGAGCTCAGTGACCCTTGCCAGGCCCCATGCCAGCTGCAGAGAAAACTAGCCCTTTCCTCATTGCAACAAGAAATCTGACCCATCATGTTGTAATTTCAATAGTCTTTTCTATTACAGAATCACAGGAGCATTTTAATACAAATCTCCAGTAAATAAATCTGTTTTCTTTTAGGAAAACGATCCTCCTACTCAACTGTGGATTTTCATTTTCTTCTACAAACTTTTCACCTGCACAGGAATTAGCCTCCCTCCTTAACCCTTCATTGAGTAAAGTGTCCATTCTTAGAGCCCTGTGCAGATAAACTCCCCTGCAGTTACTACCCCAAAATTTGAATATGAAAATTCATCCCAACTCTGTGCAAAATAAAACACACTTTCATTTCAAGACACCCTTTTTTGAGGACACTTGAGTGGCCCGTTTGTTATTTTAAGCAGCCTTTCTTGTCTCCTCACTGAATCACACCCACCATATACCCACACCCCTGAAAATTGCATTTTTTCCAAACTCTGCAAAGTACTATTCTATATACAAATACCAGTGAATCAAGTTTTCTCCACTTCCTTATACACATGAAAAAAGACAATATTGAGTGCCTTTCAGTCAGCTGAGAAAGAGGAATTCTCACCGTATTATGCTGGGCCCTTGTCCTTCATAGCAGGTCTGTTAATTTGTTGAAGACTTTATTCTTTTGAGAACGTATTACTGTATTAAAAAGAAAATACTGAACTTTTTTTTTAGCTACCATCATTATATGTTTACTGATCTTGAGGTGCAAAGTAAAATTCTTCACCCCGGTTGCGTGCGTCCGTCCCATCTTCTGTAGACACAATTAGTGACAGACCAAAAAGCTAAAACTGGAGGATGAGTACAGAACTCCCCTCACGTACCTGAAACCCTGTATTTTCTGAGATCCTAGGGAAGAATTGGGCCCCCATTTGTTAAACTGCCCTGTAGTAAAGTTCCACTCTATGAATTATACATCGGACTGGGGCTCATTCACAACATCGAACTGGCCTTAGAATTAATGTTCACAACATCTGGGATACTGTCCAAATTCTTTAGGAAAAGAAAAACACATCTTATTGCAACACTATAAATTATTAATCAGTTAAAGCATTTAAAATGTCATTTTTGTATGTTGTCTTTCATTAGCCAGTGCCCTCTTTGTCACTTAAAAATACAAATGTCTCTAATTCTCAATTTAGAATTAAATGTGATTACCAAATGACATTATCAGTGCCCTCTAATTAAAAACATAGATTTTGAACATCCAACCTAGCATTTTATGCCTTTGTGAGCCAGTAATTGTGAGGCTCGTGATTTAGCAAGGTTTCTTTTTAGTTCTTTATCAAAACATAGGCCCTAGCTTATTGAACATAATTTAGAGTGATGCGGTTTTTACAATTTTACATCGTTTGATCACTATCAGTAATGAAATGTAATTTAAACCAGGAGATAGCCATTCATCTCTAAAACAATGATCACTGACATTTAATAAAATATATTACACAAAAATCATGGCTTAACTCTACCTCTAATATACCCTATCACATCTGTTCTCCTATATCCCTCTCTTATAAAATAAAAAAAGAAAAAGAAAATTACTACTCTTTGGGGCTTATGGCTGTCCAATGAAATTGATATGTTTCGCTAGTTTGGCTAATGAATGGCTAGTTTCCGATTATAAGTCGAGATCTAGTGTTAGGTCCGAAAAATCCTCCCAAATTAGCCCCAACAAACGAACTCTAGACACGCTCCGATGTAAAGGGCAGGAGGTGAGATTTTATTCAGACCTGTCTGGACTCTCCTGGCATGCAAGCCTAGGACGAGCCCCGAACCCGGGGTGGAGGAAGTTTTTATGGGTATAGAAAGCAAGAGGGGTAGGGTCCAGTACGAGTACACTTTTCATTGGTGGTTGGTGATTTCATTAGTAAAGGAGGAAGTAAAGGAGGATTTGCATTGGTAGCTGATGATTTCACTAGTAAAGGTGAATTTGGATTGGTACAGGTGAGGGGTGGGGGGTCCCTTAACCGAGGGCTAGAGTTGGTGTAACCTGATTACCTGTATTTCAAGGTAATAGAAACTTATTGTTTATTATAGCAGCTGTTTGCCTAAGGTGACTCAGTTTATGGCTCAGTGACTGTGCAACCTCAGGTGGGGGAGAGGCAGCAAGGAGTGGCCCTGTAGGTTTCACTGGCAGAGGTTGGGGCGGAGGGGCTATGAATGGAACTTATTCGGTAAACAGCCGGGAATGGGGCTTGTGCTATAAACAGCCAGGGATGGGGCTTGTGCTGTAAATAGCCAAGAATGGAGCTTGTGCTGTAAACACAGAATGGAGCTAGTTTGGCTCTCACACTAGCAATGTAATATAAAAGAGTTATACAATTATAGTTACGTGTGTTTCCGTTATATAACTCTGAGTGATAAACTTCCACCTGAGGAGAATGCATCATGCCACTGGACTCAACATTTTCCCCTTTTTTTGCATCCTATACCCCAAAATAAATCAACCACATTTCTCTTAAAATTGGCCTTACCTCCTGACTTTCCTATTTCTTTAAGCGTAAGTATTTCTCTCCTAGTTATCTAGAATATTTCTTGTTTTCTCCCTTATATTCAATCATTCTAATGCTTAGGTGTCTTTTATATCATTTGTTTTTATTTCATTTTCTGTACGAAAATGTATGTATGTTCTCACTTTGACCTTTTTTTTTTTTGAGACAGAGCCTCAAGCTGTCCCCCTGGGTAGAGTGCTGTGGCATCACAGCTCACAGCAACCTCCAACTCCTGGGCTCAATCGAGTCTCCTGCCTCTGCCTCCCAAGTAGCTGGGACCATAGGCGCCCACCACAACGCCGGGCTATTCTTTGGTTGCAGCTGTCATTGTTGTTTTGGTGGGCCCGGGCTAGATTCGAACCCGCTACCTTAGGTGTATGTGGCTGGTGCCTTAGCCACCTGAGCCACAGGCACCGAGCCCTCACTTTGACTTTTAATCCAAGTGTCCACTCCATTCCTTTGAACTGTTCTAATCACTTCTGAGCTAGTCTCCAAATTCTACCTTTCAGTCCTCTCATCCAAATTTCTTGCATCCTGTACATTCATTGTCTTAGTATCTTAGTATAAAGTTCACATCACGTTCTTTGTGTTTCCAAAGCTGCATAACACCTATTGCTTAAAATTAAAGAACAACCTTATTACCTAGCTCTCAAGGACCTCTACAATCTGCGCTGGAACTCCGTCATATTGTTTAGATGCTAGGCATGCCAGGCGAGGTGGTGCATGCCAGGTCCCAGCCACTCCGGAGGCTGAGGTGAGAGCATCACTCGAGCCCAGGGGTCCTGGGTGGTCATGTGCTAAGCCACGGGGTGGGTGCTTAGCATCAATAAAGTGACCTACCAGCAGTTGTGGAACACCAGGTTGCCTAAAGAGGACAGACGTGGCTCAGGTCAAAACCCCTGTTCTGATCAGTAGTGGGATCGTGTCTGTGAGTAGACACTGCATTCAATCCAGCCTGGGCAACACAACAAGATCCCATCTCTAAAAAGTCAGTAAACAAACCAACAAAGAAACAAACTAGGCCTGACGACCTTTCCTTCATTGTATCCTTACTTCTCCTCCTTTCTGCTTTGTTCTGTGTCACTCCCCAGCACTCAGTCTCTCTATGCTCTTCTTTTACAGCCCATTCTTCAAGTTTCGTTTAGATCTTGCTTTCTCACGGGGCCATGTCCTTTAAACTTAAAGTCTCTCCTCTTCAGACGCTTTCTGTTGGCTTTCCATATGCGACCCAACAGCTCTCCAGGCTTTCTCCCAGGCTTTTGTGTGAGACTTACAGGCCTGCAAGCTGCTGACATCATCACATCCCTTTCTGTATCTAACACAGAGCCTGGCATACAGGTCAGGAAGTATTTATGGATGTTATGTGTACAACCATAGCCTGCATACAAGGCAGAGATGGTCAAACTCTGGCCTGCGGGCCAAATAGGAGCCTCCAAATCATGTTTGTAAATTAAGTCTCCTGGGGACACGGCCGTGTCTACCTGTTTACATGTTTCTGATGGCTGTTTCTGTGCTACAATGGCAGCCTTGAGTCATCACCACACAGACTCCGTGGCCCACAGAATCTAAAATATTTACAGCCTGACCCTTTACAGAAAAAGGACTGACTTCTGATAAAGTACACTGCAGGCAAGAGGGGGAAAAATAAACTTGGTTTGGTGCCTGAAGAGATTTCACATGAAGTGCTTACCTGTGGACCTGTTTCCACCCATCCGCGGCACTCCCTTAACTGCCAGCACCCTTTCAGGTCCGTAAGTCAGACGATGTGGGGCTAAGCCATGCGGGATTTTTGTGAAGTGTCTCTCAGGAGCACACCTGTTTCAAAGCACTTTCACTGAGAAACCCGAGATAAGATCCTCCAGTCAACATAAGGCATCTGCCAATCCTTACATACGCCGCTGACAGGTGACAGCCAGCTGCCAGTCAGTTGGAGTCAGTATCTCAATTGCACCAGTCCCACACACAAGCCAAGAAGAAGGTGACGGTGGTGAGCACAACAATGGCAAGCGTCCCAATGAACCATTAGATGCCATTTCAGTAAGAAAAGTTCTCTCCGTGTGCCAGAAGAGCACATTTAGCTGATTCATTTTGTCAAAATAAAAGTGTTTTTTGGCAATTTAAAAAACTTTTAAAAAAAGTCTTCTCTAAGAATTTAAAATAGCACTTTTTACATGGAAAGTGGACTAATTATTTTTGTACTTTTGTATTCATAGCCCCCCAGTATGCCACAGTGTATTCATATGCATATTTATATATCTATCTAGCTAAGTATTCTCATTTTCAAATCTAAAAATTCATAGGTTTACATATATTCCCATTTAAATTCTGGGTAAAAATTGCCTAGATCCTTCTGGATTACCCGAGCTCCATATAGTTGGATACTCATGTATTTATTCAGTGATTTTTTCTTAGGAACTACCACGTTCCAGGCGTGATAGAAATAGCCCAGTACAGTAGAGAGAGCACCAGATTTCCGGCAGTCATAACTGGGTTTGAATCCTGCCTCCATAAGCTGAGTGACTATAGATAACTGACTGAATGCCTCTGAAACAAAATTAGTGCTTTATGAAATGGGCAATGTGCTATTTTCCTCTATGAAGGTTGTTGTGAGTATTATGCGTGTAGCTAACTTAGCCTGCCCGGAGGATGTCCCCTTTAGATTTCTGCTGCCTTCTGCTGGGAGCTGGCAGTGTGTGCTGACCATGGAGTGACCACTAGGGCCAACGTGAACCATGCAGAGGAGACTCATGTCCCTGCTAAACTCCTGAGGGTGAACATTTGCCCCAGGTCTGGACAGTGACCACTTCTTCCAGGATATTTAGCAACAATAGCTGCGGTAAATATCTCTTCACCTATCAGATCATAAAACAATCAGATCAAGAAAAAGTCTACGAATACTGATAAAAATATCCCCACAAGTGGAGAAAGACTCTACATAGTACATAACAGAAAAGATAGCAGGAGAGAGACTGAGTTCCCCCAGTTCAAGTCCCGAGGTCACTAGGGCTGTCCTGACGCCTAATGCTTCCAACACACTCCCCTCCTGCTAAAGCTGCAGTAGTTGCAGCTACCGTCCTAACTACAACACGGCGATGCTTAGCAAACCCTAAAGTAGCTGCACTGCGGATGTGCACTGCCTTATTTTATCTCCGGCACCAGAGAATAAGAAGCTGACTCTGGTTTAGAATTGTCACTTCTTGGACAATAGGGACCTCTTTCTCTTCTTTACCCCTCACACCTATAGCAGTGTTTAATATACACTATGTAAACAGTAAATATTTGTTGAATGGACAGATGCTTGATTAAATAACTATAATACTGACATAATGAGGATTAGTAGACACATAAAGAAAACCAAAGGAAACTCACCCAAAAAGGTTTTTACAAGGAGTATATATAAAATATATATGAGCACGTAACAGGAAGCTAATTAAACTGTCGTTAATGCAACAGGAATTAGCTGCCCCCGAATACTCAAGGAGCAAGAAACACCAATATTCTCCACTTTTTCTATATTCAATAACAGCACATGTGGCTCTGAAATACTTAATTACAAGATTTCATGAGGCCTGGCCAGGTGTTACTTGGGTTCCTTGCCCTCTGCATTAAATCACAAAATACCTGGACTCAGAGTATTCTGGAAAACTAATAGAGGAGGGCCCTGGCCTCAGGCACAGTGTCACAGATTCCTCCAGGTCCTGCTCTGCATTGCCTCTGTCAGCCCTTGCCCATCACCATCTCTGAGAAACTGTCACCTGGTTTGCCATCACACCGTCCACTCCGCAGTCCCTTTCAAGTTGTGCTAAGAATGCTCTTGGCATAGCACCCAAGGTCACATTACTGGGTGGCCAGGTCTCCCCGATACCCTCTTTCCACATCTGCACAAGTAGCAGCTCTGGGGCAGAGTTCTAGCCTACACCACCTGCAGAGTCATCCCACGCTGTCCCTTGCACGTTCTGATAGAAACCGCCCCTACACTGGACACTTTTTCAACTTCACATCCTATCTTTTTTCTTCTCTCTCTTAAGTAGCATGAATATTAATTTCCCAAGTTTGGTTCAGCAGCCAGACCTTCAAAAACAGTCTGTTGCCTAGAACACAATGCCAAACTTTTTTCTTTTTCATTGTGATCTCACTGGTGATCAAATAAAAACACTTTCTTAGGCAAAATTTTCTGGCAGTTTTGCTTGTGGAAAAAAATATTGCTTCTACATTAATGTAAACATTTATGTCATCATGAGGATGATGAGGATGATGGTGGTGGTGATAAAATGTCAGAGAGGCTGAACATAAATGCAGATTGGCCTATATTTTTTTGCTTATATATTTGGAAGAAAATACTGGTTGTGATGCATTTTCCCCAGGAGAAATATTGGTCTAAGGAATTATAATAATTGTCAGTTTGAGTTCAGTAAAACAAGAGTCTTCTTGCTAACTCTAAAATTTGAGGAAAATGTGCTCCTGTTCGTTCAGGCGCAGATACGCATCATTAGTCTAAACCCTCCCAAATAGAAGGGAAGAGGCCTGAAGTCATTAAAATAAAGGTGACATGAGCAGAAAGCATTACACGTAGTTACAGAGAGAATCTATATGCTCCTTGTTCATTCAAAGTCTGACACAGTGGAGGGCTTGCGGGTGTCATCCCAGCTTTAATACTCTCTCACTGAAAGCATCTTTAGTGAGAGGTTCGACTGCCAAGCCACTGGAAGTCCATCTATTTTTCATGTCACCCGGCGATGAGCAATTACTGACACATTAATCTGGTGTCGCTCCCTCTCAGATCTGACCCATCACGGGTTTCAGTAGCATTCAATGAGCTGGATGCACTATTCCCAGGCTACCTGTGATAAAATAGAAATTGAAGGACCAGAGTACACTGAAAAAGACTACAGCCTTTTGGGTCATAATGTATTAGGATCAAAGGGGACATTACCATCATCAGATTTAATGCCTACTTCAAGAGAAATACATTTCTAAGAAAGAGCCGCTTCTTCGGAGATATTTTCCTCTAGTAAGAAACACTGGCAATTAACTCCGTAATTATAAATGCAAGGGAGCCAGTTGTAGCATCACAGCTTCTGTATCTTCTGGGTACAGGAAGTTCTTTAAAAGTAGAGAAAAAGAACTCAGTGTGCAGATGCATAGAAATTCCCAACGCTAACCGCGAGATGGATAATATTCCTTTTGACCTAAAGTTTAACTCGTTAGTTACGGTGCTATAAAAATGAAATGGAAATATCTAGTCCACCAAGTGAATGTTCCTTTCCTAAAACTACGGTGGCCTCAGATAGCATTAACTGTACCAGCCGAATAGACGATTTTCTTCAGGGGGTCCACATGAAGTGACGTTCCCTGCTTAGAATGTTTAATGATCAAGTTAGGGCTTGTAGGGTACCTAACACCCAAATAGTTATCATTTCTATGCGTTGGGTACATTTTAAATCCTGTCTTCTAGCTTTTGTAAAAAAATACAAACATAGTTAGCCACAGTCGCCCTACTCTGCTATCAAAAGTCAGAATTTGTTCCTTCTACCTACCTGTTTGTACCAATGCAACAACCCACATGTCCTGCCCATCCCCGGTAGCTATCCTTCCACCTTCTACCTACGATTTTCAGCTCGCACATATGAGTCAGGACATGTGTTCTTTGTTTTTCTGTGTCTGGCTTATTTCACTTCACATAATCTCTGGCTCCATCCATTTTGCAGTAAATGATATGCTCTTGTTCTTTTCCAAAGAGCATTCTAGTATGTATAGATACCACATTTTCTTCATCCATCCATCCATTAATGTTGAGGATGGAGAGAAAGGGAAGCTCTTATATGTTACGGGTGGGAATGTAAATTAGGATAGCCACTATGGAAAACTGTATAAAGCTTTCCCCCAAAACTAAAAAAAGAACTATCCTATAACTCAGCCATCCCACTAATGTACCATTTTCGTATTTTATTATAGTTAGCAATTTGTCAGATGTGATTAATCCTGAACTATTTTCTGTCCTCTTCAACATATACATCATGAAAATGAACTATCAGAGCTTTAAATGTCTCATGTACCTTATTAAAAAAAATAGCATTTGCTATTACTTTGTCCTTTAAAACATTATGTAACTTGATTGGGTGGTGAGGGAAAAAAAGGGATCACTGCCAAATCCTCATTTAGCATACATAAAAAATTAAGAAAGCGTTGTATCTCACCAAATACGCTGGCTATTAAATCTTACCACTTGTTCTTGTCCTGAAAGTGGCAATAAAATAAAGAAGGCATGGAATTATTCCATTTTCTAGACAAGATTTATGGGAATCTTAAAATTATGCAAAATTGGCAGAGTTTGCTAAAACTTGTAAGACAACTTTGAAAATAAAAAAAAATACTTATTTGCAAACATCATATTCGAATTGTCTAGCATGCTGGATGATGATCAAAATAATATACATTTTGATAGTAATTCCTTATAGGCAAAACCAACTGTGTAGTCCATGAACCAAGCAACTGTATTTTTTTAATCTATAATCTGCAAGGGAAATTGAGTCATTAACTAATACACGTGCTACATAAAGCAAAGTTTATAGTCATTGTTTTTATTCAATTTGAAAATATGGCTGTAATTCATATCTATAGTGACAAAATAAAGTAACAAACATCTTTTTAATTCAGTCACCTACATGCCTTAAACACCTAAATGCAGATGTTTACTCCCTGGTAAACATATCTTTACAAAAATGTTTGCTCAAAGTACTAATAATGAAATATACATTTACTTTGACCATTAATGGTGGAATATTTGTTTGGCTAGCATCTCTACAAACCTCTGCTAATTACTAGACCTTAGTAATTATACAACTTATACAACTGCGGGGAGAAAGACAGAAATATTTGCCTTGCAAATAACACTTTCTTTATGAGGTTGACTCAAAAGTTTATGAAGGTCCTTTTATACTTTTATAAATTTTAAAATTATTTCTCCTGTCATTGTAAATACAGTCCCCTTTTTGCCCTAAACTTAAATGATCATGGTGTGTGTGTGCTTGTAAAAGAAATGTTTAGCCATGAAGAACATTTCACTACTCATGTTCATCCAAGTAGGTTTTAACTTAATCAAAGATATGCTTATTGAGGGCCTTTTAATATCTTAAATGAAATTGTTCTACCTTCAGAATCAGCATTTAGATTATGCCTAATAACTTTAATCTACACTAAGATGTGCTACTTTATAGCTTGTTCGGCAACTTTCAATTTCCATGTGAAATGCAGAAGCCCACCAGACTGAACTGGAAGCAAAAAGACTGTGCCTCCCTCCAAGGTCTCAATCCCTGTGTTAAAAAATTTCTGTGTGCCTGGAGAGTCCTGTGTAGGGGAAGAATGGCTCAATTTGATTGTATTGCAGTGTTATGAGTAGGACAGTGGCTATTCACTGCTGAGTGACAACTAGTCTTAGCAGATCCTGGCTGGCATAATGACTTACCCAACATTTACTTCTTCTATTGCTACACTTCTTAGTCCATTTTACATTGCAATAAAGGAATATCTGAGACTGGGTAATTCATAGAAAAAGAAGGTTATTGGCTCAATGTTCTACACAGGCTGTACAAGAAGCATGGCACTGGTATCTGTTTCTGGGGAGGCCGAAGGAAGCCTTCACTTGTAACAGAAGGCAGAGAGGGAACAGGTGCATCACATGACAAGAGAGAAAGGAGGTGCCCATGCCCTTTCAACAACCAGCTCTCCCTTGGACTAATTAGTAGAGCAAAAACTCAGCCATGACCTTGCACCAAGCAAGCTGTTCCTGCAGAATCTGCCTCCATGACCCAGACACCTCCCACTCAGCCCCACATTTAACATTGGAGATCAAATTCCAATATAGCATTTGGAAAGGACAAACATCCAAACTATATCAACTTGTGATAGGGCAGCATTTCCCCCATAGAAGTAGCAATTCTTAAGAATTAGTTTTAATGGCAATTAACTCATTGGCAAATTGATGACTGTTCTCTGGATCAAAAGTCTTACATTGTCTCCTCTGTACCCCCTCAAGTCAAAAGCAGTGGTGGGATGCAATAAGGAAGAGTTATCACATAAGATTCA
This sequence comes from Otolemur garnettii, assembly GCF_000181295.1. Classification (NCBI taxonomy): domain Eukaryota; kingdom Metazoa; phylum Chordata; class Mammalia; order Primates; family Galagidae; genus Otolemur; species Otolemur garnettii. The sequence continues at coordinate 2,860,370 of NW_003852425.1, read as the reverse complement.
TTTATAGATAAGAAAGCCTGGGTTGGTGCCTGTGGCTCAAGTGGCTAAGGTGCCAGCCACATACACCTAAGGTGGCAGGTTCAAATCCAGCCTGGGCCCACCAAACAACAATGATGGCTGCAACGAAAAAATAGCGGGGCATTGTGGCGGACGCCTGTGGTCCCAGCTACTTGGGAGGCTGAGGCAGGAGACTCACTTGAGCCCAAGAGTTGGAGGTTGCTGTGAGCTGTGATGCCACAACACTCTACCCAGGGGGACAGCTTGAGGCTCTGTTTCAAAAAAGAAAAAAAAGAAAGCCTTAGGACGTCAAGAGCTTGATCTATTCTATTGTCTGCTATAATCTCAGCACATAGAGTAAAAACTATTATGCAGCAAATACCCGAGTATCTGAAGGAAGGAAAGAACAAAGAAATGAGGGAAGAAAGGAATTTGTTATATAATGCCATGATGACCATCCTCCATCCAAGGAGAAGTATTGGTTCTAATGAACAAAGACTGTGGTTCTCTATGAAAGGTGCAGGGAGAATGTGCTGGTTTGGGACCCAATCTCCTAGCTCCAGGCATAATGAGCAATGCCAACACCTACTAATGCCTATTAATGAACTTATTTATTTCACATCACCTCCAAAGTGGTGATTGGAATCCCTTTTCAGTGCCTACCAGTGAGGTTACTAGAAACTTAAACATACTGATTCTCATTTATTTCTTCCAACTCAGTACAAAAGTCACCCTATTAGTCAAATCTGGTGTATAATGCCCCTCAGCCAGTGAACATGATAATCTAAATGCATCTAAATAATTCTAGATCTGATTAAACTTTCTAACTCCAAACCTCAGAGAGAAAGGATTCCCTTTCTTTGCAAATAAACCCTGGTTTCCACATGCAACATAGCCAAGCTTCTCTCTAGATCTTTATATACTGGAATAAAAAGACTGAAATTCCAAATTAAATCAAAGAAATATTTTACACTTAATAGCTTAGTCAGTTGGCACTCATATCTATATTAGTTATCTACTGCAGGATGCGGAAGTTACCCCCTAAACTTTATGGCTGGATTCAAGAAATGCATTATCTCACTTACTTTCTCAAGGTTAAGAAACAATTCATGAGATAGAAATGAGAATCTGCTAAGTTAAGCCTTCAGATGAGACTGCAACCTTGGCCAACATCTTGACCTCAGTCTAACTTGTACTTACTCACACTGTTGTTGGCAAACCATGATCCCCACCACCTGGGGCTTTCCATAGAGCTACTCGTCAACATGTCAGCTGGCTTTTCCCATAGTAGACAATCCAAAAGAGGCCCCAAGAATGCTTAAGGTGGAAACCATGGATATTTTACATTTAATCTTGAAAGTGGTCTGCCATTGTAGCATCAGCACAAAGCCAGGACTCAACATCTAAATCAGGTTTATGTTTGAATAAGACTCCTTGGATAAAATTACTTAAGTATAGCTTCTATCTATATGCAGACCTATGCAACTAAATTGATAAGTTGTTTTCACATATACCCATAATGTACAATGAAGACAGAGGTGCAGCTGGGCACAGTAGCTCACACCGGCAATCCTAGCACCTCTGGGACGCCAAGGAAGTGGATCACCTAAGCTCAGGAGTTTGAGATCAGCCTGAGAAATAGCAAGACCTTGCCTCTACTAAAAATGATTAAAAAAAAAAAAAAAAACTATCTGGGTAGTTTCTGG
>NW_003852425.1:2852135-2858309 GCF_000181295.1 Otolemur garnettii | reverse complement strand
GAAAGAAAGAAAAGAAAGAAAGAAAAGAAAGAAAGAAAAGAAAGAAAGAAAAGAAAGAAAGAAAAGAAAGAAAAGAAAGAAAAGAAAGAAAGAAAGAAAGAAAGAAAGAAAGAGAGAGAGAAAGTAGAAGGCACAAGGATGTTACTACTGGCTTGGCCCAGTGGCTCATGCCTATAATCCTAGTACTCTGGGAGTCTGAATCAGGTGGATTACTTGAGCTCACTTTTGAGGCCATCCTGAGCAAAAGCTAGATCCTGTCTCTAAAAATAGCTGGGCATTGTTGCAGGCATCTATGGTCCTAGCTACTCAGGAGGCTGAGGCAAGAGGATCACTTGAACCCAAAAGTTTGACATTGCTGTGAGCTTTGCTGCTAGGGCACTCTATCAAGAGCAACAGAGTGAGCCTCTGTCTAAAATAAAATAAAATAAAATTATATATATACATATATATATAAAACTACTCCATTGAAAGTTATAAATACAAACAGGAAAGTGTTCTAAGTTCCTTGATTATGTTTCAAGACCTAGTAAGTAATGCTTCTCCGGAGCTGATGAGTCTGCCCTCTGGGATCTTGTTGCTATTCCCCATACCTTCTTTCCTTTGTCATGAAAGGTATCATGTATTGACAGTTGACCAGTTGTCAGCTTGCATTTTGCTATCAGAGTTTGGAGTCCAAGGTTATTTCTTTATCCCTAACATTTTGTCCCCCTGAATTTAATTTGGCAATACTTTTTCAGATTTCTAAAAGAACAGTGCAAGCCTCTGGTGAATTCTCTTAAAGTTCACACCATTAAAAAAAAAAAAAAAAGGCCATATCCACAAGTTTCTGTGAAATAAGCTCTTCTTATAGGGTCTGATTTTTTTTTAATTATTTAAGCTGTACCAAGAAGATTAAGAAGCTCTCATTTTTATTGAGACTTGAGAGGAGCACCCCTATTTTCCTAAGAACCTTTTATCTGTCTAATATGCTGGTATGCTACCTTAGATTTATCTGATATTTTTTAAAAGAATCTCACAGTCACACCCTGAGCTTTATTGTGATTTTCTGGCAATGCCCAAGATTTGATCCTTGTTTGGAAGCCAGTTCTTAATTTACCACAAAATTCCTATCTAAGGAAACTGAGAATTTTTTCAACCATCAATTCCTGATTCCTTATACTTAACAATCCTTCCCTCAATATACCTTTCTCCTTTTGGATTTTACCAAAAACATCAAAAAGAAACCATATAACATCCCCCCCTTGTAAATTTCCTTTGCTAGATTATTCAACTTATTAGGCACATTTTCTACTTTCCATGTTTCTGCAGACATTGGTGTTGCTGAATTTCTTCCATGAGATACCAACTGTCCCCTTTCCTCTAACATGAAATAGCATGTACCTCCTTTTTCTATAAGCATTCATGAGCGACCTTATCAAAGATCATAACTCTTCTACTAATACACTTTATACCTTCCCTACAGTCTCATCAAAGTCCATGTTTGTTCTAAAGCCTCTTCCACATTTCAGGTTTTTGTTTCAGTAGCACCTCACTTTCAGGTACCCAAATCTGTTTAATTTATCTATGTCTTTGTGAAGCAAATAACCTACAAATTTATCAGGTTAAAACAACAAACGTTCATTACTTTACATGTCTGAGTGCCAGGAATCTGAATGTAGCTCAGCTAGAGACCTCTGGCTTAGGGTCACTCATAAACTTGCTATCACCTAGCTGGCTCTGGCTGCAGCCTCATCCAAAGGCTCAAAGGGGGCCTTCTTGCTCACCTGGTTACTCACAGACCTCTCTACAGGGATTTCTCACAAAGGTCAGCTTCTTTTCTCCAAGACCATAAACCCCACAGAGCGCATTCAAAATAGAAGCCATGCTGTTTTTATAACCACATGTCATCAATAACGTCCCATCATTTCTGCCACCATATATTTACTAGAAGCAAATGTAGCTCAGACATGTGAAGAAATGATTCCATGGGGAGTAGAGATCATTGGGAGTCATTTTAGACAGCTCTCTACCACAGAAGTCAAAGGACTTCATAAATAATTTGTTCACTAAGAAATGGATTTTATTTTTAAAAATATAATCACTAAGGAACTTGAAGAACTTAGTAGTGGGAAGAATAAGTCAAGAGAAGAACCATTGTAAAAACAAAAACAACATAGAAGAAAGAAATGGTCTAAAAAATTATAATTTGGAGCAAAAGTTTGCTAAAGAACAACCATTTAACCTGGACGCTGAAATATTCTTATTCATGCAACACGTTTAATGACACGATTGTGTTTTTTTCCTGCAGAGTTAAAAAGACCATTTGGTTCCGAAGAATAACATTTATACAATTATAATACACTAAACAACTTTATTCCCTTCCCCTACAAACTTTATAATACATACACATGGAATTGAACACTTAATTATATTTATGGACAGAGTTTAAATGCTTCCAACCTTGACATGTAAACATAAAGTCATTAAAGTGAAGTTTAAAGTGAGAAATGGTAAAGTATAATAATTTCCCCTATTTTAATAGTGGTGAGCGAATAAATACCCTGTACTTTTAATTAGGCATATAATAAATATATTGCTAAAAATTATGAAAACAGTAAAACAAGCAAAATGCGAGTATAATAAAATTTGGTTTGGAGTCGCAAAGAAGCCCGAAGGTCATAAATTTATCCATTTTTGAACACAGGAGTTTGAATATATTATCTAAAGTGATAAATCAGCAACAGAATCATAAATGTTATTTTCTTTCGTGATTATGGTGAACACAACCTAAAAATGCTGATGAGGGAAGTGGAGCTGGGATTAGAGAAGTTGATAGTCACAATGTTTACCTTTCACTTAATGCCATTAAAAAGTGTTTGTGTTATTTTGAACAGTCTGCATTTTACATCTGACATTTAAAAATGTGGAAATAGATGCCCATAACACAAAAACTACATATGACTTCTTTTTTTCCATATGATTTCTTAATTAAATGCCTCAATACATTGCTCCAGCTTTTTACCCTTTGTTATGTACAGTCTCCAAAGATGGGCCTTTAGCCGGCATCCTGGTAGCCCCTTACAGGAGTCTGGATTGTGTCTTTGACTTGTTTGTGCCTGATAGAATGTGAAAGAAGTGATGGTGCAGAATTGGTAAGGCTAAGCCACAAGGTCTTGCAGCTTCCACCGGGGTGTGTGGGATGTCTTTCTCTAGAAGTTAGCATCCATATATGATGCCCGACTTCCCCGAGACGGCCATGGCCTAAGGAAGCCCAGGTAAGCCTTGTGGAGAAGTCACACGGAGAGAGAGGTATTCAGGCAAATCCCCAGCTAAGTGTTAGACATGTGGCTGGAGAAACTGTCTGGACATCCAGCCCCCCAAGCCTTCAGCCATCACAGGATCTTACGTTAGGTTCACGTTTACAATCCACACAAAGCAAAACCAAACAGAAATGCAGCAAAATACTAAGTGTCATATTAATAAGCAGTGTCACATAATTCAGACAAATTCAAAGAAATCAAAGAACCCAAATACAAATCAAGAGATACCAATTTTTTTTATTTAGAGATAGAGTCTCACTTTACTGCCCTCCGTAGAGTGCCAGGGCAGCGTCACACAGCTCACAGCAACCTCCAACTCTTGGACTTAAGAGATTCTCTTGCCTCAGCCTCCCGAATAGCTGGGACTACAGGCGCCTTCCACAACACCCTGCTATTTTTTGTTGCAGTTTGCCACTGCTGTTTTAGCTGACCTGGGCCAGGTTTGAAACTGCCACCCTCAGTAGCTGGAGCTGGTGCCCTACCCACTGAGCCACAGGTGCTGCCAAGAAACCAATTTTTATTCAGCAAAAATAAAATAAAATGAAATTTCACTAAAATAAACTGCTGTGACTTGGAGATACTTATTTTAGGTATCTCTATAATGAAACAATTCATTAAAGCAAGCAGTGAAGGATCTGCATGTTGAAATATTTTTATTTCAAGATTCAGGCCAATGTACTTACTCAAAACAAGGGAATTTGGTCATTGAAATGATGTAAAACATCACATGATATTTAAATGTTGTATTCATTAATTTTGAATTCAATTACTGTGATCGAGGTGAGCTGGAATTGAAGATGTGGGTGCCCCTTTCTTTTTTTTTTTTATTAAATGGTAACTATGTACATTAATGCACTTCTGGGGTACAGTGTGGGGTTTTCACACACAATCCGAAACACTTCCATCAAACTGGTTAACATAGCCTTTGTGTCATTTTCTTAGTTATTATTTTAAAATGTTCACATTCTGCTCTTAGATTCACTTGTACCCTTGTAAGATAAACCTCAGAAGTGATCCTTCCAATCCCCCTCCCTCCACCCATTCTCCCCTCCCCTCTCCTTCCCCCCTTCCCATCTTCTTAGGCTGTTATTAGGTTATAGCTTACATATAAAAGGTATAAATCAGTTTCATAATAGGGGTGTGTACATTGGATACTTTTTCTTCCATTCTTGTGATACTTTGCTCAGAAGACCATTTTCCAGGCAAGCAGACAGCCCTCAGAATGGGAGAAGATTTTCGCAGGTTATGTCTCCGACAAAGGTTTAATAACCAGAATCCGTACAGAACTTAAACGTATTAGCAAGAAGAAAACGAGTGAGCCCCTTTCTTTCTGACCAAGCAAATCTTCACATAGCAAAGTTACCATGAAGGATGTCCCACAAAGCACCAAATTCATCAACGCTTTTTTCGTTTGTTTACTTTGTTTTCCAAATGTGACATTAAAGGTTTGGTGCTTTTATTACATTGAACAGAGGGGAAACTAGCCTAGAAAATTTCTCTTTTTTCAGACCGTTCTGTAAAAGGCAATGCAAAAGCTAAGAAAGCAGGTCAGTGTCAAGTGTATTCGAATCATTCCAGAGAGTGTTAGTCCCTCACAACACAGCACAGCTGAAACCCGCAGGTGATTTCGAGATGGAGAATTAACTCAAGGCATTCAGAGTGTTGTATAGAAGCTATAGTCAGACATCCTCAAACCTCAGCCTGCCTAGGACATTTATCTGGCCCGCTGGGTGTTTTTGCCACAGCTGCCCGTCCTGCTTAGCAGCCGACTTGTCCCGGGGCCTGCAGTTCGACCCTCCAACAGTGTGAGGGACAGTGAACTGGCCCCTGTTTAAAAAGTTTGAGGACCCCTGCGAGAGCCATAGGGTCTCAAAGTTCCCTTCTGTCTGCAGTTCATTCATACATTTATTCCTCCCTCACTTTACTAAAGATTTGTCAAGTACCTTCTATATGTTAGACACTAACTGAGAAGCTGGAAATGTAAAAAATGGACAAAACACACAGTTGGCCTTTAAGGAGCGAGCGGCTTAGTAAGGGTTATGAGCAAGTGGACAGCCAATTACAACAGAGGGAGGGTTAGGGGTCACAAAGGGAACAGTTTTGGTGGGCAAAAAAACAAGATTAGTAAGGAGCTGCCTAAGAAGTCAATGAGGTTATAAAGTTAGATGTTAATATTTTTATTGCATATATGTAAAGTGTAAAATATAATATTCTGATATATATATACACACACATACATAGTGAAGTGATTACTGCAGTCAGCAAAGTAAAATATTCATGTCCTCGCATAGTTACCCCTGTTTGTAATATTAGAATGGATTTAGAAATTCTTCAGATAAATTCTCATTATTGTTCCAGATAAAGTGACCCACTTGTCCTCTCTCATCCCCTGTCCTATGAAAACAACAAATTCTTTCCTTCTGCATAGAACATTCTCAAATTCCATCTCTTCCCACCTTCCCTGCTCTCAGCATTCCAAGGCTCTTGCCTAGAAGAATATCCAACAGCTCTGTGGCTGCCCGGCCCATGTTTTCTCCTCTCTCCAGTCAGTTCTGCACATCACTGGCAAGTGCATTCTAAAAATGCAAATTTGGTCACATCATTTTCCTGCTGTAAAACATTCTACCAGCTCAGCTATCCAAGGGATAACACCCAAACCAGCAGTTTTACACATCATGTGCTTACTTTAACTAAATGTCTTTAATATTCACCCATCCATCCATCTGCCCGTATATATATATTCATGCTCCCCTCTGTCTGTCTATCTCAAAACTCTGAACTTCAGGTGTAGGCTCCCTGCGGGGTACTGACAATGTAAACATAACACGAGTTTCCCATCTTCAAGGTGTGCCTGGTTCAAAGACCTCAGACTACT
>NW_003852425.1:2814190-2851894 GCF_000181295.1 Otolemur garnettii | reverse complement strand
CCTCCCCGATTAGCCCATGAGTTGGGATAAATGCTGTTGTTTTTAGGAATATTTTACAGATTAAGAAACTGAGACCCAGAGATCAAAGCCTCATCTAAGGCTACACAGCTCATAATTGGTACAGCCAGAATTTGAGCACAGATCCTCTAGTCTCAGATCCAGTACACAATCCTATATAGTGTTACTAAACCCACACTTCATTCTTCAATCTGAGTCGTTCCTTGAGGCACCTGGGATTTCAGTTTTTCCTAAGGTTCAGAAGTGGTTTTGAGAAGTGTCTCTGAATTCTTTCAGTCAATTAGAAAATACTAGCTGCACTGAAATGAACAGTGGTCCACACTCAAAGACAAGACCTGCGTTCTGCTCCAGTCCCTGAAAACAAGTCTTTCTTTGTTGTTGCAGTTTTTGGCCTGGGCTGGGTTTGAACCTGCCACCTTTGGCATGTGGGGCCAGCGCCCTACTCCTTTGAGCCACAGGCACTGCCCGGTGCCCCCCTTCTTTCAGCTAATGCTCACCCCTCCTCCCCATCAATCTAGCACAAGACTCAGGGCAAACATAGTTTCTGCAAATATATGTCAAATGAATGAAGGAAGGAAGGTCCTTAGCAGTTTTCATGCGAAGTTTCAGCTTACCGTGAGAGAAATGCAAGGGCACATTTCATCTCTGCCTTCAAATACCATCCACTAACAAGATCAGATGTGAAAAGAGTCACTTATAAAAATAAATGCGGTAAAGAGGCTAGGGACCTTATCTGCACAGCACATATCTAATAGAAAATCCTCAATTCTAAACAAGAACACACTTTCTAGATAAATCTTTGCATCTAGAAATTTTAAGTCTGACTTTATTATAACTGCATTCTGTAGTTTAGTGGGAGTTTTTGAATTTGTTATTCAATTTACCTTGGATAAAACATCAGTAAAATTTCACATATCTACAAATAGAATTCTCTGAGGACAATAAGGCTTTTGGAAAGATATGACTGCATTTTACAAGCCAGCACAAACTGCTTAAGGGAAATTCATTAAAATGTACTTTTAGCTTCTCTAAGAGGTCTTGCTTTGAAAGCAATTAATTTTACTACTTGTAATTGTTTTCTTTCTAAGTCCACTTAACATTTTCATCCTTAGTGGAAGCTGTCTAGGGCAATGCTATCTGACAGTTTCCTGTGATAATAAAAATACTTCGTATCTGCGCTCTCCAATGGGTAGCTACCAGCCACATTTGGCTATTGAGTGCTTAAAATATACCTACTGTGAGGGATGGAGAAAGTTAATGTTTAATTTTATTTAATTTTCATTAATTTAAATTTAAATATGAGTAAATGCTGTATTGAACTATACTTACATAAGTAATTAGTACCTTGGTACAGAGAATATAAAGTGGGTACAACTAACTGATCACTAAGTTTCTCATATGTCATACTTACATATCATATCATTACTTCTCCTCCATGAAATCCCCACCACCACCACTACTGGGCTTTGACTGGGAACAGCATTGCAGGCTTCGTGACCTGAGTGTGCCGAACTCCTCTGATCTCCACAGATGGCACAATTGTCGATCCAGCTTCACTGCTCATGCCAGAGTGTGGAAGATCTTTGCACAAACACTTAGATCTGCTTAAACTTTGTACTGCAGATGGCCTCCAGCCAAAGACCACGGTAGTCAAAACTCTGTTGTAATCCAATAAAGTTGGGGCTATTGGCTTGTTACAATAGGGAAATGGCGTATCATGGAGACCTGTGGGGTGAACTCCGTGAGGGAGAGCAGAAAGGGACTCTTTGGGGATATGTGTTTATGTTATATGATTTCCAAAAGTAGTCAAGAAAGTACAGTTTTACTCTAGATTGTGCTGTCAGTTATATGACTAGGTGCCTTATTTTTTTTTTAATTCAGGAGGAAAGAGAAATGGAACAGAAGTACTGCCATATTTGATAAAGCAGTATTCATTCGCATCAGGCCGTTAGAATGGGGTGGATGGTCATACCTTTTTGTGAAATTTTGGTCAATGTGTTTTTGTGACTGTGCTTAGGGCGTGATTATAAACTGATCTTGTCTGATAAATGATGTTACATAAAATTGTTATGTTCAACAAGACAATGCACAGTCCAGTGGGTCGGGCCAGAACAACTGAGCATATAATGACCAGAAGAAACTTTTTTCCTTCTGCCCCTTTTTATTCAGTGACTTATTGACAAAGTTCCAGATGACACATCAGGTCCCCTATTGCACTTCACTTCCTTTTCCTAGATAGCTGGTTGTTCGCTCCTGTGTCCTTCCGTGCTTCTACATACTATATATACACATGTGTGTGTATACGTAACATTCACTAAAGCACACATACTGAAGATCTGTTAGGTAGCACCATTGTTGTAAGCCTTGAAAATATACAGTGAACAAAGGAATGTAATGCCAATCTCACACACCTCGAGATCTAGTGGAATAATAAATTAATGTATATTGAATTTGCAACCATGAAAAATGCTGTGACATAATGGGTTCATAGTACCATGACGATCTGTAATAGGAAATTTGACTTGGTCAGGAGAAACATGAAGGATGAGACAGATTTATATTAGGCAGAGAGGGGAGATTAAAGACACTCTAGGCCGAGAGAACAGCATACGGAAACGTCCTCTCACAGGCAGGACCATGAGGAGTACGGGCAAAAAGCAGAGGGGACCCACCCTGCTAGTGAGGCTGAGACATCGGAGGGCCTCACGGGCCACGTTAAGGAGTCTGATGCCATTAAAGTGCTGGGAAGCTATTGAAAATGTTTTAATACCAAAATGATTAGTTTCTTTTCAGGCGAGGAGTTAGGTACCAGAGCTTACGCTTGTGGGTAAATCAATTAGGAGATGATTTGAGAAGTGTAGAAATGGGCTGATAGATGCCTGAACTAGGATGCTGGTGGGGGATGGAGAAAAGTGTATGGATCTGAGGTTAATCCAAAAATGGATATAAGGAGGGCCATGAAGGAAAGGTAAGCATCCAGGATGACTTCTAATTATCTAGCTGAGAAACTGGGTGAATAATGGCATCATTCACTTAAAGAGAATAGTGATTTTATTTTATTGGTGGGTAGAAGTAGAAATAATAAGTGAATTGCTGAACTTCCCCTATGAGATTTCTAGGAGGTGGTTGATACTAGCTTTACACTTGGAAGAGAAGACCGAACTAGCAATTCACTAGTAAATTGTGAATTGCTGTGGGTGAGTAGAAATTAAAGCTGTAGATAGCACGGAATAGACTAGGGAGGAGAGATTGTCTCCAGCCACGTGAAAATCTACATCTAACACATAGTTGGAAAAAGATGAGTCCACCAAATTCCAGAGAAGTCATCAGAGCTTAGGAAGACCGTGAGTTTATTGAATCACAGAAGCCAATCAAGAAAATCATATTCAATTCCTACCTTAGAAATAGAATTTGAGGCAGTTAAAGTGTAAAAGTACATTTAAGGAAAAAGAAAAAAAAAAAACAGAATAAAGTTAAAAGTCCATAGGGCCCAAAGAACATACAGGTAGAAAATAAAATAACTTTAGGAGGTCATCTTTTTATTTCATAGAGAGTGCAATGCAGTTGCTTAAATGTAGATAACAAATTGGTTCTGAGTTCCTTTGTCTCCTATAGCATTTTATCACATGTAAAATAGAAACGACATGGAACTTATAGGGTTTTATGTTAATCAAATGACTTAATGCACATCAAGCATGCTCATCCTCAGACGTAGGTTCCATTAGAAGAGGCAGTTCTGGAGCAGGGCTGCTGCCGCTAGTTAGAAAACACATTGTCTCAGCCTTCCTATAAAATACGCTGATTGAGGCTGGCTTCCTCCTGGAGGAGAGGGTTTATTCCTTCTCTTTGTATTTCCAGCGCCCGATACACTGCTTACCACTTAGGAGACAGTGATACTATTAATTAATGCTCCTCACGTATGCCTTTGAATTTGTCTTCCAATTATTTAAAACATCTGCTCAGCCATTAGTGAACAGGATTGATACAGATGTTTAAGCCACCTACGTTGGACATTGGTTTGGAAACTGACTCATAAGCGAATGTGATTCTGCACAGCACCATCCACTGATGACGATGAAGCCTGCCTCTTAGTTCTTTTTCAGGAGCCATGTGCAAATGAGGTGACATCTTCTTATTAGAGGAAATCCTAAAAATCACCTTGGGTCTTTTCCAAGACTTATATATTACCTGATGAACTGAAATTGAATTCTGTATTAGTGGTTCAATTTTATGCCCAGATATTCAACTTCTCCAGATAACTGTGTAGAAGATGCTTAGTAATTTTACATGCTCTAGGCCATGTCCACGAGTCTCAACACCTATTCTACTTCTATTTCTTTCAACCAGTGAAAAATGGGCAGATCAATGAGAATAAACTCTTAGTCATTATTATGATCACCTCACCTACAATATTTTAACCTTAGTATTCTATTTAGGAACTGACCATAGCAAAGCCAATCCGTGCACTTCTGTGCTTTTGTGAAAGTTATGAAACCAGCCAGCCTAAGCTATAATCCGTTGATCGATTGATGAGTATTTAGGCAAATATTCAACACACGTGAGTAGAAAAGTAACCTAAAATTAAAAATGCTTATTAATAAGTCATCATTTATTATTTACATTATTTAAATAATATTTAAATTTCACTGTGATTTACAGACATTATAAAATTTAATTTGAACCACCAAATCTGAAATTTATGTCCCAAGGTATAAAAAAGTTGAATAACATGATCAGAGTTAAACCTTAATAAGCAGTAAAGGCAGCAGGCAGCCCCAGAATCCTAACTCTGCCGCAGTTTTAGCCATGGCCTCCCCAGTCCTGAGTACCTGTCCACATTTTACCCTCATTATATTGATACGATGTTCTACATCAGAAATTCAGATGATACACGCATTTTACCTAAGTCCTAAATTTGATCTTTCCCTTCCAAGATATAATAATTACTGAGTATTTCCTAAATCACATCAGTGTTTTTGTTTGTCTGCTTGTTTATTTAAAGTTGCAAATCTTCAAAGGAAGAACTTATTTTTCTTTGATATTTGGCTCTGAACTTGAAATCAAAGTACGTTAATAATGACAAATACCAGTCTCTGTCTGTGACCTAAACTGGAGCTGGATGTATGAGTCTTCCAGATGCTTTGCCTATTTTCAGTTCAAAAATAGTTCTTTATGTATTTATTATGTGTGGGCCACACATCATAAATGCTACTTGGGTATGAAGATTGCAAGCATCAATCATAATTTTGTTTTTCTGTCAAACATCTTGTACAGGCACCGTAGCTTGACTTCCCCTGTTATGAGGTAGTTAATGGCATTGGAAATCACACAACATACAAATTCTGCTTAAAATATAACATATTTTTACATTACATAAAAGGTAAGAACATACGCCACGTACAGCAGTACCCTCCCCATTCCCGGAACCGTCACCTGATGATGCTTTATAGATGCAAGAGAGAGGCAGTGTGATCTGTTCATTATTTACAGCCTGCAACCTGGACCCTGCATGTATTCAAATGTTATTCCTCAGAATAGGAAGATTAGTAGACATCTACAACTAAATACAACTTAAACCTGAAGGCACTGGAAACGCTGCTTCTCCATGTAGGATTTTGAAAGGAACACAGGATGTCCATCTAAATTCATACAAATTCTAGAGAGTGTGTATTAGAATCCTACAGAGTTTCCATTCTGTGAAAATAATTCTCTTGAGAAATATATGTTTCAAACCTGAAACTGAATTATCTTAGTAAAAAACCATGGTGAAAAATAAGCATACATTACGTTTTCAAGACACTTTTAAAACCAGATTATAGAATTAGTCAATAAATGTGCTTTAAATATGTTCTTACATATTTGCATTTGCTTGAAAGGGATTTGTGAAACAACTGAAATGATATAATGTGAATACATATGCATACCTGGAACAAGGTAACATGCCATTGCAATTTTCTGTTCTATTGGACCAAACACTCTCTTAAAATTGTTAATGCTACCTCATTCTCAACAAGGGTAACTGTTTCTCTATTTTCCGTGTTAAGCTACTGATATTAGAATTGGGTTTTCTAAATACCTGTATAGTAAAATTCCAGTTGCAATATTCACCTGTTATCAGCAAAGGGAGAAATGTGGTTTTGCTATACATATGGTGACTGAAAAAGCAATTTAGATTACAAATAGAAAATGTTGACACCCTCCAAGTCTATGTTTTCAGTGCTGTTCTGAAATTTTCCATGTTCTATATTTGGTCCCACAAGCATGATCCCAGAGAATCTACCCTAGAGTTCATTTGCCTAAATCATGACCCTTTTTACACAAAAATGTTTAAAGACTAAAAGGTCTTTGAATTTGAGTATGGAATTCTATATTTCTTACCCTTGTAGCTATTTGGACAAAAGGTATTTCTATAGCAGTGTGTATCCAAAGTGCATAAGCATGCTACCAGTAGAATGCCAGATGATTTCAGGTAGTATGAAACCCCCAATTTTTAATTCATTCAACAAAATGCTGTATTATTTTTGCTAAATTTTAGCTGTGATAAGATCTTGGCATGTATGTGTATGTGTGTATACATGTGTGTATGCATATATGGACAAATACATAGGTGGATATCCATGTATATACTCATTCGAATTCAATTAAGAAAAAGTTAGTCATTTTTTAATTAAAAAATAATAATACAGCCATTCATAATTGTGTGAAAAAAATTTGTAGTAGATAGGAAACACCTAAATTTGTACAAAACCACCATAAACCATGTCACAGTGGATTTTGCTTTTGCTTATTCCTGCTATGATCTGTTCTTTATAAAATCTCCAAATAAAATGTGTTGTTTCATAATACTTATAAACAAATATGCTAAAGTGCTACTAATATTCTCTAAGGATAATATAAAAGGTACAGAAAAATTGAAGAGATTGGTGTCTATTTCAAGAATAATTTGTGTATATTTAATGTTACTATATTACGTATACTTTGGTCTCCCACACATTTTCTTTTTTTTTAAATGATGATTATCAGTTCATGCTCTGCATGTATACTTCTGCTTTAAAAAAAAAAACAATTTTATCATCAGCATAAATGTATAAATTACATGGTATAATACAAAGGCAATCATTTCGCTAGAAGCCAGTGCCCTAATATAGATTTGTAAAATTTTGAGACATTTTTATTTACAGTCTAAAGATAAAATTACCTATTAGTAGTTTAGTATTATATTGTTGAATTTATTATTTCCTTTTCCTTGGGTTTTCCAGGCCAGATAATCATTGCTCTGTTTACCAGTGACTTCTGTGACTATGATGATGGTTACCTCAATTTAGCAAACTTTATTTCCTCATCAAAGTCTTCATATAGATAATAATGTTTTATTTGAAGGATAAAGTAGCAATGAAACCATTCAAGTATTAAAAATAATAATTTCTCACCAGCAAATAATATAATAAGGTCATAACATAGAAATTTAGAACAATTTTTTTTCTCTTGAAAGACAAAAAATAGAATGAGAGAAAACAATAAAAATTAGTTTAATATCCTGAAAGACTTAATTAGCATAGAACTTATTTTGATCCTAATTTTCATAACAGATTTATTTCTATTTTAGAAAATTCACGCATACATATTAAGCCACATAAAAAGCATATTTGCATGATGTATTGAAAAGAGCATGGTAGACTGGATCTAAATTTAAAATTTACCAAATTACATAACTCTTGGTCATTCGTTCTTTATCCACATTAAAAAAAAAAAAGAAAGAAAGATAGCAATATCTACCTCACAAGGTTAAAAGGAATATACGGTGCAGGATAAGTGCAAAGAAAATGTAATCCATTACTTATTACGGGCAGGTTACACATGCAAATTAATCAAAAGGATAACAAACTTAAATGTTCCCCCAAAAATCCCCCCCCAAAAGAAATAATAGAGGGCAAAAAAAGTGAGGGAAGAAAATGTCTCATGGAACTGAATAGATTTTTTTCCTATAATCATTTTGTTTAAAAATGTTTGCAGAACAGTTATGCAAGACATAAAAGTAAAAGTCATCCGCATTGGATGGGAAGGAACGTTGTCTTGTTCATAAACAACATAATCTTTTATATAGGAACTCCGAGGGTCTGCCGCAAAATTCCTACAGCTAATAGACAAGTTCAGCAAGGTGACAGCACACAAGTGAACTGGATTTTATACACTATTAATGAGCAATCTGAATACAAAATTAAGAAACCAATTCTATTACAAAGAACATCAGTAGAATAAAAAGATTTGGAATAAATGTATCAGAAGTATAAGGCTTTTCTTAGACAACATTGTTAAAAAAAGTTAAAGATGGTCTAATAATTTTTATTGCTTTGACTTCATTGTTTGACAAATTAATAGGACATTTTTGAATAAATATTTTGGGTATTCTATCCTTAGTGCTCTCAGAAAAACATGACCATTACAAAGCTACTTCTAAACATTAAACTATTAGATTTAGTCTATAGTCTTAGATTTCTTACAACTAAAATTTTTATTTGATTCAAATATACCCAATCATGGTCAATGTGCTATTATTGATAATTAGATGTTTATAATCACAGTACTAGACAACTAGGTCAATGCAGTAAAATTAAGAATTTATAATTAAAAATACAGCTCTATTTTTCAGAACAAATCATATCTTATATATTCCAGAAAATATATCTTACAACTTCCGTCTTATGGTTATTAGAAATTAATTCTATTCCAAGTCTCTCCACTCCCTCGTTGTGAGACATCATTATCTTGTCTCAATCCTCCCGTTGGTATGATCATCATAGGATCTTCCTTGTTCTTTATAAGTGTGGCACCGTGTGCTTTCATAATGATTTGTGATCGTTATATTTCTAAATTGTTTTCCCACCAAGAGAATGTAAAAGTCGACCTCCTTCAGAAATTCTGCTTCCAAATTTCAGCAGCTGAAAATTACTTTTCCTGTATTATCTCAACTACGTTTCAAAATCTCTTAGGCTTATCACTGACATTTCTCTTTTCTAGCTCACGCTCACCATTTCGCTCTTCCCATACATTCCCTAAAACATCCTTAAATTGGATCTTTAAAGCCACAACGTCTTTATCCTTTGAAAACTTCCATTTTTCTCAGCGTCAATGGCCTTTATCAGCTCACTCGACTTCGTAATTCTCATCATATCGTCGGCCACAGCAATTTCGTATTTTCTCATGATCATCTGATTTTCTCCAAGAACACTTGGACTTTCGTGTCACACCCAAACTTGTTACCTTTTCTCCTTCGCTTTCTCAGAAATGACTATGTACCCTTATGAGGGTCTGCCTTGATTAATCGATATACATCTTTCAGGCCATGAGTTAATTAGCAATTGCACATCATTGTTAGGAAATAATATGATATTTCACATTTTTTTCTTTTTTTTATTAAATCATGCCTGTGTACATTAATGGTATCATAGGGTACAGAGTGCTGTTGCTATATACATTTGAAATACTTTCATCCAACTGGTTAACATAGCCTTGATGTCATTTTCTTAGTTATTGTGTTAAGACATTTATATTCTACATTTAGAGAGATTTACATGAACCTTTATAGGATAAATCTTAGGCGTAATCCTATCAATCATCCTCCCTCCACCCATCCTCCCCCCTTCCCTCCCTTTCTTCCCCTCCCTTTCCCCTAGTGGTTTATTTTCTAATGTAAAATAGAAGGTTATACACTGTAGTCTCAGTATGTCTGCTGTACAAAGTCCTCAGGGAACCAAGCTTCCAGTGTCTGTCTTTCCACCATCCTAACCATGTGCCTTCTGCTCTCAAAATCATAAGATGGTTGCAGGCTGCTGGATTTCCAGCCATCACATCCCTTTTTTAGGAAGAAAGGCAGGAGAGGAAAGGTAAGGAGAAGAAGCCTCCTCCCAGCCAAGTCAGAGCCCTTTAAAGAGACATCCTGGTAACCTCGCCCAATGACTTCCATCTGTCATTAGCCACTACTCAGGGCAACTGATGCGAGGACACATAATCTCGCCAGACACTTTACTGCTCCAAATAATCTCTGGCTTTGCTATTTCATTCAGGCGGGCAGTTTGTGCCCAGATAGCAGCCCATTTCCAAGTCATCAGATTAGGTTTGTATGAGTAAATCCAATCTCCACCCTCACCAGAGCCAAACTGGTTTTTTAAACTACTTTTTACTAACCTTAATTGCAGTGTGTTTTCCTTAAAATAATAACAAAATCATGTTTGCTTTTGTAATCTTATTTAAAGTTTGCCATATGAGTGTCCCTTGAATCTATGTTACACAGTCTCTTTATAGAAAGCCGATTAAATACATGCATGTTAGCAAATTAGATGCAGAAGTTTGTTAACCTCAAAACTAATTTTATGAAACCTAAAAATAACACAAGTTTGCATGGGATCTTATCTCAAAAAATAAAACTATATTAAACTAGTTATATTTCATTGATATTAGATAAACTTTAGGTTATAATTGCAATTGCGGACTTATTTATTCAGAGGAAGAAAAAGGTACTCAGGTCTATAGTTTTTCCTTGTATGTTTTCCCAATAAAATTGTATGAATGCATGGATGATAAATACCTTTCACATAATATTTTAAAGACAGCATAGAGGAATGCTGTTGCAACAAGTATTGAAGGTTTCATCAATTTCCTCAAGAGCCTCTTACACATATAAGGTGAATGTAAAGTTCATGTGCAAGTTAAAATAGTTGTAATTTTAACACAGAAACTTCATGTCTACCCTACATACCTGCATGTAACATTTTTAAAGTCTAGAAACAATAAAGAGATTTTAAAAACAGGCCTGCACCACATCTAAGACCAAAAAATGTTAAATTCTCCTTCAGATATTTTTTAAATGAATTAAACATTACAGATAAACTCTTCTCTAGTTTGTGCATATTTAATATGTGTGGATCTATAAAATATATATTATGTCAGCATTCCTTTCAAATATCTTCATAAAAGTTTCATGTTGTTTATATGATTTTATAACTTATTTTAAAACTCAATATTGTTTTTGAGATCGATCATTATCAATACATAAATTTCATTCATTATATAACACATATAGCATTTCATTACATAAATATTCCACACTTACTGATATCTTGCTGACGTGAGCATAAACATACTTCATATAAGTTTCCCTAAGGTATATATTCAGATCTAGGATTGCTAGGCATAAAATATTTACATGTTTTACCTTAATATTGCCACATTTCTAACATGGCTGCATCTGTCCTTGGTTCTTCCAGCCGTGTGGGATAATTCCTATCTCCCCACAGAATCTCCAGATCTTGATGTTGTCATCACCCTTCCAAATGTTTGCCAACCTCCTGGGTTTGAAATTATATCTATCTCTTAATTTTAATTTGTATATGCCTAAAGAACAATGCTTATTTATTGTTAATGTTTTTCTTGGACTTATTTATCTATATTATTTGCTAACCATTTACTGTTGTTTTTTCTTATTGATACGTAAAAAAATTGATTACCTTAAGACATACTTATTTGCCTGTCATGTGAATATTATATTACTGATTATTATCCTTGAATTTTACTATTTTCCACTGTATCTTTATCTTTTAAAAATATATGCATAACATCTATTTAGCATATATGTTAACTCATGAAATACAAAATATAACCACTACCTGCAAATTTACCTCTAGAACATTATCGATGCCTATATATTGTTTCCCTATGATCCCAAAGTGAATGCTCTTCCCCAAAGCTAACCACTGTCTCATTTTAGTGTTTAATATTTTCTTGCTTTTTAAATTATTGCTTAATGGTGTAGCTTATTTGCTTTTGTACAGATTAGACCATGTCCTATACATTACATCTGAAACAGTATTTGCAGAAATAATTTAAGGTCCGAGATTATCACGTCATCATCTAGAGCACACCTCTGCTACCTTCTGCCCTTCCTTGGGCAGAGCTACTAATTCAGAGCCACATCACTTCATTATGAGGGTGGAGATTCCTTGGACACTCAGATATGGGAAACCAGACTTCAAGCTCCCCCAAGACCAAGTAAACCAATAGTTGATTGACATATGGAGGTGTAGCCTGTATGGTGGAGCCCTATGGGGTTCCAGCTCAACGTAATGGGTGGTCAAGGTGTTGACTTGGGTAAAGTAAGGCAACTAGGGTGCAAAATTTAAGAAGGCTCCTATTTTTCGAGTGGTTTGGGTTCAGATAGCACCCTCAGAAAGCTACTAGGCTTCAACTATACCAACCCTAGAAAACCTCAAGGTGTACTTTAGATATAAAAATTTCTTATTTTCTAATATATAATCAATTTCCTATCATTTTTTATTGAGAAGCCTTCAAGTTTAGTGATTTTTAGTGCATGGTTGTCATATATCAAGTTCTAAAGCATATACTAAACCATTTTTTCTTTTCTTCTTTGGGTGTGATTTTTATTTTGATTCCTTTGGGAAAACACAATACTTTAAAAAAATACAGCATAATTTTATACTTGGCTTGTTTTTAAAATTGACATCAATACATTTTTGGTCTATACTGTTTTAAGTATTTGTAAAATTCCTCTAGAAAAACTGTTGGAATTTTAACTGGAAATGCAACCTCAGGTTTGAAGAAGTTAGCATCTTTTCAATGTTGAGTTCTCCTATTCATAAATTTGGTATTTCTCTCCATTATTCAAACCACTATTTTGATTTGTCTTACAGCTTTAATTTATCAATAATGTTGAATGAACTGGACATATTTAAAGTGTACAAAGTGATCAATTTTGACAAATGAAATCATCACCCCATTCGTGATGGTGAACATCTTTCTCGCTACCAAAATCTTTCTTCTGACACTGTAAAGCACCTCTCTCCCAGCCCCAGCCATAGGCAAACGCAGATCTGCTTTCTGGTTCCACACATTAGATTACATTTTCTAGGATTTTATATAAATTAAATAAGTCAATATGCACTCTTTTTTTGGATAAGGTCTCTTTTATTCAGCATAATGATTTTGAGATTCACCCATGTGAAGGAGATAGGTTATATGGTAAGATGATGTTAAAATTTTAAGAAACTACTGGACTGTTTTCCAAAGAGGGTTTAATATTTAATATTCCTCCCAGCAGGTTATACAAGCTATAACTACTCTGCACTTTTGCCAATACTTGGTATGTCCAGTCTAATTTTATCCATTTTAGTGGCTGTGCTTTACTGTGGTCATTGTAGACCACGTGTAGTAGTATCTTGTTGAGATTTTACTTGTATTTTCCTAATGACCAATAATATTAAGGATTTTTAAATTTTACTTGTATTTTATAATGACTAATAATATTGAGGATTTTTTAATATGTTTATCGGCTTCCTTTGTGTCTTTTTCGGTGAAGTGCCTGTCAAAATATTTTGCCTTTTTCATTGGGTTATCCTGCTATTAATTAGTTATAATATGTTATATGTATCTAGTCCTTTGTTGGATACGTGTTTTGTGAGTATTTTCTACTTGTCTATGACTAGCCTTTTCATTTTCTAAATGATATCTTTTGGAAGGCAAATATTTTTCATTTTGATGAATTCCCATATTTATTTTTTCTTTACTACCTCATGCTTTTAGTGTTTTATCTAAGAAATCTTTGCCCATATGAAGTCCAAGGATTTCCCTCTGTTTTCTTTTAGAAGATTTCTAACTTTGCTCTTATAATTAAGCATACATTCCATTTGAAATTGGTCATTGTCTGTGGTGTGAATAGTCAAGGGGCATATTTTTCACATGGACATCCAATGTTCCAGCACCATTAGTCGAAGAGACCATCCTTTCCCATGTTGAATTACTTGGCATCTTTTTCCTTGTTAAAAAATCAATTGTTTGTTTAAATTCTCTCAGCCAAGTTTTACAGATTTTAGTATGCAGGGCGAGTAAAATTTGTTCCCCAAATTATCCCTATTTCATATTTTCACTAAGTGGTTTTTATATTTTAATTTATGATTGTTGATTTTTTTCCTACCAAGTATCTTATTGTCTGCTACTGCCAGTGTATATAAAACAATCACCCTTGTGAAACAGAAATTCATGAAAATTCAGAGATGTAGATGTTAAGAACTGACAAAAATAGGAGTTTATGTGTTAGGTATGGCACACGTGTTACAGGGATAAGCTTTCCTACAGGCTTCAAAAATTTAGCTCTCTGGAATATTCGAGGGTTGATGAGAAGTGATTTGAAAAACTTTTGGAAGATCCACTTTACTACAAAAAGGAAGACTTTCTCGGGTTTGAAGGGATTTGTACTTGAAGACACTCCAGTCAGGAGAGGATTATGCTGAGCATTCTGCAGACAGAACTGTTTCAGGTCTGCGGCTGCCTGGGAAACTTGAACGTGGGTGAGCCCCGCTCCAGCCTCAGCTGCTGGACCACTTTCTTCCTTGCAGGGAAGCTGGAGCAACCAGACACAGAGCACACAAGAGCTAGCCAGGACCCTTGATTGTTTATTTTTGGAATATAGAGATACTTTTATTTTTGTAGAGACAAAGTCTCACTTTATGGCCCTCCGTAGAGTGCCCTGGTGTCACACAGTAGAGATACATTTTTTACATATTGACCTGTATCTTGAAACCTTTCTAAACTCACTTCTTAGTTTTTATGAAGTTTTTACCAGTTCCTTAGGATTTTTCTGCATCATTGATTACATTATCTGTGAACAGTTTATTTTCTTTTTTCCAATCTATGCCCTTTACTTCGTCTTGCTGTATGACTGCACGAACTAGTACTTCCAGAACAATGTTAAATACAAATGGTGACTGCAGAGATCCCAGCTTTCCCCCAATCTTCACGGAAGAGCATTCAATCTTACATTATTAAATATGATGTTAGATTTTATCTTGTAGATGCCCTTTATTGGGTTGAATAAGATCCATCTTATTCAAATGGATATTTTTTACCACATGTAGAATAAATTTTGCCAAATGCATTTTCTTCAACTATTGAGATGACCATATCTGATTTTTCTCTTTTAGGTTTTAATATTGAGAAGTACGTTGATTGACTGATTGTTTTTAAATGTTAAATTAGTCTTATATCTTGTGACAGATGTCATTTAGTAATAATAGACAATCTTATTGTTGGAAACTACAATATACTAATGACCTAAATAACAAATTCTCATCGAGAATTTTCACATCTAGTTTCATGAGGCATACTGCATTCTAGTTTTACTTTTTTCTATTATCTTTGTCTGATGTTGGTCCTAGGGGATGAAGCTAACTTGGGTAAAGCTGACTCACTTCTTTCTCTCTTGACCAACCTCCTTCTATGCGTACAGGTGTAAATAGCTCACATTGTTTCTCTTAGAAATTTTGCACACAGACACACACCCCATAGCATGCTTTACTCTTGTGACTTAAGTAAATATTAACTGAAAATATAAGCAGGAAACGTGTGGGACAAACAATAATAATAATAACAGTATAAGGTGTTAGTAGGAAGTGCTGTATTTATCACGATTACACTAATAGTCTTATACAATTCCTCAGAATAAGCTTCTACATAGTTCTATTTGTTGGCATTGTATAGATGAGAAAATCAGGTTTAGAGAGCTTAGGTAACTTGCCAGATCTAGCAAGCAGAAGGGTAGGCTCAGGCTAGAAGTGGAAAATACTTTTTTTTTTAGCACCTATAAAACTATAAAATTACACTCTCAGTTTTAGTTTTCCTAGTAAAAAGTGAATAAAAAGAAACTTCCAGGTAAACAAAACAATTTAGAACAGTATATTCGTAATCTACTGCTGTCTCAACACCATATTTTAAGATTCTAAGATTTCTCATGTAAACTGAAGTCGTGCAATGCCCTTGAATTCTTCTTGATGGGAATACTTACAGAACAGGAAAATAGAAACATGTTGACCTAACTGACAACCTTTTTAATCTGATTGTGCATTGCTGGAATAAATGAAAAAGCAAATAAATGTAGCAAAGCAGAGAAATTAGACCAGATAGAACCAGACAGGGAGTTAAGCAGAGCAGAAGAGACAAAGGCAGCGAATGGCCGCCCTCATCACATTTTTACACATTCCTTTCCTTTTTCATGTTTTTAGTTCTGTACCTTTAGTAACTCCAATATATTATATACATTCATTCAAATCAGTTCGTAAACCAAATCCATTAGGACTAATGCGCAGTCTAAGACTGCTACCTAAGGAAGATGGGAGAGATAGGAAAAGACAAAGGAAAAAAGAAATAATCTTCACAACTTGAAGACGGGCGGGCCATTTTGTGTAACTCTTGCATTTTTCTTTTGATTGGACAGACACAGTGTACCTCTAGCCAGGGCCTCATGCCTGTCAACGCTCTAATACCTCATAATTTATATAACAGCTTTTCCCTAAAAAGCTCAATTTGCTTTACAGCTATCTCATTGATGCTCACAATAGTCCTTCAGGGAACTTAGGAAACAAGAATTATTATGTGTTTTACTGGGAGCAAAAAAAGACTGAAGCAATGAGAATCCACCATGACTAGTGAGTCACAGAGAATGGGGAATTTCAAATCTAATGCCACGACTCTGGCTGTACAGACAGCGAGTGAGTCCCGCTACTCAGGATGTCACTGGGAAGAAAGGGAGGTAGATAAGTGGCTCTTAAATTCCTATTTACCTTCTCCACTTGGACGTCTAATAGTCAACTCCAAGTGAGCATGGCACCTAGAACAAAATCTTTGATTTTTCTCCTGAAACCTCTTCTTTTTCTAGTATTTTCAGCTCAGGAATAGCCCTTTGGTCCACCTGGCTGATCAGACATCCAAACCTCTTCTCTCTCCATTTCCTCATCTGCAAGTTCTACTACCACTACTATTTCTGGGGGTGTGGGGGGGGGAGTCTAAGTATCTTTTAGTTAATTACATTTTTTTTTTCATTTCTTAAGGAGAGTACAAGAAGTCAAACAATAGCAGCAAACCCTTACAGTATTTGAAGGGTAAGTTTCTAAGGTTTTTCAAGTATATTTGAGCCTCGGTAGTTAAACAAATAAGATAGATTTTCTGTTTTGCAGGTGAGTAAAAAAGTCTGGAGATGTTGATGAGTTGGAACACAGTGCTTACTGGTAGATCTGATATTGGAATTGGAGCCTGCTGGCCACCAAGTTGCAGAGTCTTTTCCAGAAGACTGACCATTCCACTGAGGCTGAGGGAGGGACTCCCTGGGGAAGAGCCAGATCTGGTTAGAAGGCTGCCAGCAGAAGTCCCTGGTCCTCAAAGTCTCATCCTCCATCCCTGGCCTGTGCAGCTGAAATTGCATCAGGAATTCATAGCTTCCAATGTCTTAAGGCCACTTATTAGGTGAGCCCCCTGGGAGAGTCCCTGATCTTTTACCAGCAGCACTTCCAAAGGATGATGCAAGGAGCAGCCAACAACCTTGTTAATAACTGAGCCTCCTGAGAACTTCAAAAGTCTCTTCAATGCACTTTTCTGTCTCTTCTCTGTACCAGGCGTTGCTATACACTCAACTACGCTGCTTCTGGTCCTGAGGTCAGACCAAACCACCCTGCTTCTCTTTGCCTACAGGTTCTCAGCACAACAAAAAGCTGTTGAATTCTGTGCCCAAATTCAACAAATCCCCAGAAGCTTCTGATTTTTGCTCATCAGTGAAGTACTTATCTCACTCCAAAAAACAAAAACTTTATTCCAAACAGATGAAGTTCTATTTCTCTCGTTGATACCTCTCTATCCCACATGCCACCATCCATCGTAATGTTGGGTAGATTGTCAGGATTCTAGCTCTCCTAGGGAAAAGGATGGGCTGGGGCCCCCATTTTGGTGCTGCCCATCTTGATCCTGTCCCAAACAATTGCCCACACCTGGAAGGGAGGGAGGGACTGTCCTACCTAAGCCAAAACTTAGCAGGCCAACTGCAAAAGGTTTCAGAAGACTCTCTAGCCCACAGGCCAAGCAACATAGGTAAAGTAGAGTCTGGAAGGTGACTCAGAACAATGTTAGGTCTAATTACCTTGTCATTAGCAGTTTACAGCCCCCAGTGGGCAGAGAGGCTCATGGCAAGTCCACATGCTCAGGAAAACTGAGTGGTTCCAAGGTGACCTCTGAACCACAAGGTGAGTCCAAACCAGGCAGTATAAAGCAGAGCCCCAGATCATAAGCAAAGCCTTTTTTCTGTGACAAGGAAGGCCCACTTGTTGTGTATAATGAACGTATCTTGCTCTATAAACTATATACACGTCTTGCTCTATAAACCTATTTTTCTCTTCCTCAATAAACTTTGCTTCATCTTTGCCTTACGTGAGGGTGTCTAGTCATTCTCTGGCCAAGGGCGTCCCAAGAACTGAGAATGCAGACAGCTGTGTGAACTCCAGCACTAACAGTCTGAAATCAGGCAAATTGGGAAACTTTCCCACACCTACCACTGTAATGTTAAGATTCATGCCACCATTATCCCCCCACGGCTGCCACACCTTCCCATCTTCCATGCTTACTCTCTCTGAACCACAACCCATTCTTAACAAAATGAAAAGAGAAATGGCTGAAATAGCTTGAAAAGTTCACTTGTAATTTTCACCAGTTATATGTGTAAATGGTTTAAAAAATAAAGTTTAATCTTACCAGTTGTATTACAAAAGAAGTCCCCTACTTCATAGCCATATCATGGTACTTAGAATTAATTGCTTTCATTAATTCTTTCATTAATTTGGTATTTACCTTGGGTGTGTGTGTAAATCATGCTACATTTATATACTTATATATAGATGAGTTTATTTTTCATTCCGAGTTATTATCTGTTCACTTTCTTCTATGGAAGTTGATTTGGCCCTTTTATCATTTCCCTCTGGAAACCACGAACTCCCTTCCTAAAGTTTTATCTTTCCAACAAATTTTATTATAATTTTTATTATATATTATACAATTATGACTGTATAAATGCTATTTACATTTGATCAATGTATGTTTTTAAGGGAAATAAATATTCTAGATAATTATAATCAATTTAACCTGTACTCTCTCCCACCTAAGTGACTCACCTTTAAATATAGCCAAACATATTATGTAATCTCTCAATCTGAAACTATGTGATTCAGATAATTAGTGTAAAACTATTTTGTTAATTCTGATCTTTCTGAAATGTTCCAAAATTTTATGGTAATGCACCTTGTCATGGATAATTTCCATCTCTAGTGCCAGTCACATGGTTAATCCTTTGAGTCTGCCAATTCATAACATTCAGTTCTGAGAAATTTATTTCTTTAACAATTCTTGCTCCTCCATTTTCTCTTTCTAGAATTTGTATTATTTGGAAGGGGAGCCTGCTAACACAGCCCTCTGAGTTTCTTGTCTTTTATCTCCTAAATTCATATCATTATCTTTTTGCTCTGTTCTCTAGGAGATTTCCTCAACTTGATCATCTAATCATTTTAGTTTCCATTCTATTCTAGTGTCACATTTTAATACTGTAAGATCTCTGTTTATTAATTTTATGTAATTACGTTCTTGGATTATTGGTCCAGAACCTTCTATTATCTAATTGAAGATATTAATGGTTTCTTAAAGTTTTTTATACTTTGCAAGGTCTTAGTTTCTACCAGTCCACCATCTTTAATTGTTAAGTGCTGCAGTGAACTTTATTTTTTTACTTTTTACTTTTTAGAGATAGAGTCTCACTTTATCGCCCTGAGAGAGCCATGGCATTGCAGCTCACAGCAACCTCCAACTCTTGGACTTAGGCCATTCTCTTGCCTCAGCCTCCCAAGTAGCTGGGACTACAGGCACCTACCACAATGCCCGGCTATTTTTTGTTGCAGTTTGGCTAAGGCCAGGTTCAAACCCTCCACTCTCAGTATATGGGGCCAGCACCCTACTCAGTGAGCCACAGGCGCTGCCCTGCAGTGAACTTTATAAAACATAAATATTATTGTTGTTCTTTTCCTGTTAAGACCTTCAAATATTATGCTATTGCACTTATAACAAAACTTAAACTTCATATCATGGGCAAGAGGTCTAAAATAACTAGACTCTTGCTTACCATTTTAGTCTGACTATTATCTTAGTATTTGGGGGCATCTGTGACTAAACATCATAGACTAAATGGCTCATAAACAACAAAAACTTATTTCTCCTAGTTCTGGGGGCTGGGAAGCCCAAACTCAAGTTCCAATAGACTTGGTATGTGATGAGGGCCCACTCCTCATGATAGCCATCTTTTCACTGTTGGCTCACAAGGTGAGAGGGGCAAGGAATCTCCATGGGACCCCTTTTATAAATACACTATTCCCCATTTGACTAAATCACCTACCAAATGCCCCAACCTAGATCCTCTCACATAGAGGATTAGGTCAACCTAGTATGAATTTTAGGAGGACACAAACATTTTGACTCTTAACTCTCCAGATTTCCCCCATCTCATTATAACAGCTAATAGATATTCAAGTACCTTAAATAAATAATTGAGGGAAGATACAAATGCAAATTTATGTAACCTTGCTTTCATGGTTTTTCCATTCATCGCATTGTTTCTCTGTAGTGCAGATTTTTTATCTATTTTATACTCCAAATTATATTATCTGCCACGACATGACGGTCTTCCTGAAGTGTGGCTTCATCATGCATTCCTGCTCTAGAAAATTCTTACCATAAATTAAGGAAGAGTAAAGGTACTGGTCTGCTCTCCAAGGCTCTCCTAACCTAATTTTAACTCTCTCTCAACCTAACTTTCCAGTCTTGGCCACAAAATTGGTTTCTGATGGAAATGAGAATAACCTTATCTGTTATTCACTCCACGAATAGAAAGAAATTAATGGAGCCTCCATTGGAAAAGACGGAGACAGATGTTCTTTCATTGAAAAGGTCATTTTTTTAAGGTTAGAAAGCAGAATATATGTTCATTCAAAAATTTTAATGGTGAAGAAGATTTGTTCAAGATATTTCCAGATCTCCTTGAAGAGTGCAAAGGTCAGAGCAGGAAGGTGAAAAGCCACTGGCAATGCAGGGGTGTGTAGAACTGAATTCAGAAATGAGAGGACAGGAGGGGAGAGCAGAGACGTTGAGAGGGAATCCACAGTGGCAGTCTAACCCAGGCTAGGCTAGGATCTAGTTTTAGTGGCAAGTAGGAAGAAGTAAAATTAAAAGACTAAATACAAGGATGCAGGTTACCTTTTCATTCTTTTTTCTAGTCCTACATTTTTCCTGACTCCATTAAGAAAAATCTGTTTCCCTAGTGTCACCACCCCGTTTCAGGGCACCATTATCTTTTACGGAGCTCTGAATTTAGCCTCCTAGTTCGTTTCTACATATCCAGTCTTGTCTTCTAAACCCTTCTTTACACAGCAGTGAGAGTAAGGTCCAAATCTGATTATCTCCCTATTCTGCTTAAATCCTTTAAATACCTCCAGTTTCCCTTGGGATAAGCCCGAAATCATTAACTTGGGCTAGAAAGCCCTGGATCTTCCAAGTTTGGACTAAGCATACAGCATTTTTATATGCTAATCTTCTCCTTTGTGCTCTAGGCTATGAATTTTGTTCACTTTTCAGAAAACAGCTTTAAGTGTCACCTCCACTGGGAAACTTTCTCTGACTTAAAGACTACATTAAGTCTTCATCATATTTCCCCAAGGCACCTTATGCTTTCCTTGGCAGGACGCATCACTTCCGTAATTTCTCATCTGCTAGACTGCAAGAGACATGAAATAAGACATATAATTTATACTAATAATCATTGTTATAATAATAATAATAGCTATTTCTTGTATGCTTATAGTACTAAGTGCTTTATCAATCTTATTTATCTATTCTTATTTTAGAGTTGAGGAAATGAGGCAAAGATTGATCACAGGAGGGCTTCAAAGCCATTGAGACCATTAAGAGCACTGATTCTGGAACCAGATGCCAAGCTGAGATTCCAGCTCTGTATAATCCTAGCCAAGTGACAGATAATAACAATGATTACCACATAGGGTTTTCAGGATGATTAAAAGAGTTAAGACTATGACCAGTGTAAGGCATGTAAGAGCTACGTAAGTTTAGCAGTTACCACTCTTTCTTACCTATTAATAGACTGGATGTGGTGGCTCATATCTTTAATCCTAGCACTCTGGGAGGCCTAGTCAGAAGGGTCATTTGAGCTCAGAAGTTTGAGATCAGCCTAAGCAAGAGCGAGATCCTGTCTCTATTAAAAATAGAAAAATTAGCTGAGCATCATGGAGGGAGCCTGGAGCTACTTGGGTGGCTAAGGTAAGAGGATCACTTGAACTCAAGAGTATGAGGTTGCTATGACCTAGGCTGATGCCATGGCACTCTAGCCTAGGGCAACAGGATGAGATCTTGTCGAAAGAAAGAAAGAAAAGAAAAGAAAAGAAAAGACAAGACAAGACAGGAGGCTAAGGCAAGAGGATAGCTCAAACCCAAGAGTTTGAGGGTGCTATGAGCTATGATGCCATGATGCCAGGGGAAACAGAATGAGAGTGTCTCAAAAGAAAAGAGAAAAGGTATATATATATACATATATATACACACACACACACACACATACATACCATAGCTACCCCAACAAATACTATTGACCTTTCTAGAAATGAGAGAATAAATGGAATCATTTATTATTGAAATATTCAGTACATTTCTCTGGGTATGGTTCAAATAAATCAGGATTCTACCTCCAATTTTCAATCACTGAGAATTTATACACATTAATCTCCAGTAGCCTGAGTTATGCCCACTTGGAATAAAATGGAAATACTATTTCAGATACACATGTTGTAGCCATTAGCTAAGGTGCTAGAGCATGTGTATTACACACAGACTGGAACCATGAGCCATTTTGCAGGAAATCTGAGCTCTCCTAAATGAATTGGGCCTTTCACAGCATCTGGAGCTAATACACTAATCAAAGCAGTCCCGACCAGTGCTAAAGTGAGAGGTAATATTCTTTAGCTTTTTAGTATCCCCTGAGTGTGAGGAATTTCCTCCCTCACATACTCCCCATTTCTCAGATAGTCAATTCTTTCAATGGAACGTTTAAAGATCATTCCAAAAAATCATGTGCCTGACTTTGTTTCTCCAAAATAATTCCCCTTAAAGAAAACTTCCAGACATGATTCTAGATCTTCATCTGATAAGATTGAGAACAAGAACCAATTAAGGTTATGGCTGTTTTTCATGGTAAACTAATACTGATACTAATGTGGGCAGATGTGCAGGCATTTCTACCCACACACGGATGTGTGGGCAGCTCGATCCTGTTTCTATCTGGGGAAATATAACAGCAGAGTTTAGTGTGCCCTTCAGTATGCCTGGAGACCACCAGTTCTGAAACAGCTGATGAAAACAGTCCTTCACTGGCACCTGAAGAGAATTTATCGTCTACAGTAGTTTCATACCCACTCAGAGTGAAACCATCTCCCACAGCCTTTTAGAGCTGCTCTTAAATTTCTTTTTACCCTCCAAGAATTATTTTTTCCTCTCTTAAGAAGTGGCCACTTGAGACTTACTTAGGAGAAACCAGGTAGCTATCACTATGTGGCCATTACCAAGTTAGAACTGGCTGTAGATTTCAATAAATTAATATGGATCTAGATAGGATTCTGCTTGCTGATTAAATGATTGAATATGGAAATGACTAATTTGAAGGTAACAGAATTAAGTGTATGTGTGAGTTTGCAGTGACTAACTGTAAGTAAAAACAGGTGGGACTCTTTAAAATTCTAAGCCGTTAGTAAATAAACAGATCAGGGAAATCTGGGAACATGGCAACTGTATGCAGTTCTGATGGTCGCCACAAAAATTCCAATCTTCCTCACCTGAGCTTGAAAGCTGCTGGGTTATAAGAGATGCTTTCATTCTATGGAAGTCCCCCAGAGACCTTGAGCCCATGTCATAAATCCCTAAAGTCATGAGCACTGGGAAGAATTGGGCATTAGGAGATCTGCGTGTGTCCAGGAAATATATGTGATTAGTCTTCTTTAACATGACTTATTATTGCCAGTCCCGGCTGTAATAGATCAAAATAATTTTAAAATGGTTATGCTACAAGGGATATTATCATTATGTTCTAAACATGTTTATTTTTATATAATCACAACATTTTACCTATAAATAGCATAGGATTTTAAAGGATCCCCTATAAAAATGCAAACACTCAAGAAATTTCTCTATAGAATACAATTATTTATCAGTTACACCTAAAAAGACATGGATTGCTAAGGCTTTGGGGTATGTACTATGGGTCAGCAGTGGTGGCGTGCTCTATCATAATCAAATGTGAAGACTTTTTTTCCCCAAAATGACATTCTATACCAGGCGTCCTCAAACTATGGCCCACGGGCCACATGCGGCCTGCCTAGGACATTTATCTGCCCTACCTAGGACATTTATCCACCCCACCGGTGTTTTTGCCACTGCTCCCTGTCCTGCTTGGCAGCCAACTCAGCCCCAGGCCTGCAGTCCAGCCCTCCAACGGTCTGAGGGACGATGACCTGGTCCCCTGTTGAAAAAGTTTGAGGACCCCTCCTGTATACACACCATGAATTTTGATAGACCTATTCTTGAACTCAAATTAAGACTCATAGCCTGAGGTGACATTATTACAGAAAGGAGCATATTATTCTTCATGTATGTCAAAGCAGAAAAACAAAAATTGAATCTGAAGAGTTCATAAGATAACCTCATCGTGCCCTAAGGGAATCACACATGAGAACAGTAAACAAATTCTGCTTACTAAGAAAAAAAACATACAGAAAAAGAAGCTGCACAGGGCAAAAGAGAGCAAGATGTTACGGCCGCACTGGGAGCTGGATGGCCAGTTCAAAATGACAGTGACACAGCCAATAGGAGGGTGTCAGAAGCGAGGCAAGAAAACCTGACAGTCAAATCTTAATAACAAGTGAAGCCCAATAAAGGGTGCAAGAAATTCAACTTTCTACAGTTTTTTTAAGTTAAACTTACTTCCTAGCTTAAAGTGTAAAATACCATCTTTCTGATTAAGGGGGAGCGCCAAACTTCATGGCAGACTCAGTTGAGCAGGTTCATCCCTGGCCTTCCCTCCGCAGTGCAGCCTCTCAGTCCTGACTGTCCTTCTGCAGCTCATGCCCAGAGATAGAAACCTCCCTGGCAACCGGGGGAAGAGACCTCTTTGTGTTTCTGGCATGTCTTTCCCCAAGACCCTTTCCATGTCTTACTTTCCTGCTCCTTTCTAACTTTCCTCCCACCCCTGAATTCTGAGTCTTTATCTCTTCTGAGGAGGAAGATAGCTCTGCATGATTGTACAGTCTCCAAACATCCGACTCTATACCTGGTTCACACATTGAGAACAGAGAAACCCAAACTTGGATATCTTTGCTCTATGGTTATACAGTGATCACCTTCTCTAAAACCATAACAAGGCCGCTGGTAACTTCTGCCTATTTTACTCATGACTCTTCAGATTTTATCATTTTATGATTTCTTTCCTCTCTTTTTTTTTAGATACTCCTCAGACTTAAATGTAAGTGCTCAAACTTGTGCTTCTACTTTTTGTGACCTTAACGAGGAAACATAACTACCTGAAACCAAGCAGGCAGATCTATACAGCGTTCATCTCACCAGGCACAGCCAACAATACCACGGCCATTCTGAAACACATAATAAGTTATGTCTTACACTAAATCTTAGACTCTCAGAAATTAAATGTTATGAATAATTCTAGAATTTCATCATACTCCATTATTAGCCCAAAATATTTCTGATGCGAAAGAACAGTATGTTTTTTAAAATCTCTTGGGAGATGAATAAAAGCAAGCTTATAAGCCATAGTAAACATCCCACAACAGGGGCTGGGTGTGGTGGCTTACACCTATAATCCTAGCACTTTGGAAGACTGAGGCAGGTGGATCACCTGAGCTCAGGAGTTTGAGACCAGCCTGAACAAGAGCAAGATTCTATCTGTAAAAAAGAAAAGATAGGCATTGTGGTAAGTACCTATAGTCCCAGCTACTTGGGAGGCTAAGGCAAGAGGATCACTTAGCCCAAGAGTTTTCAGTGAGCTAGGACACCACAGCATTCTACAGAGGGTAAAAAAGTAAGACGCTGTCTCAAAAAAAAAAAAAAATCCCACAGTCATTTAAGAATCATAAAATTAAGAGAATAATAATGTTATGACAATGTTCATATGTAAATTAAGAGGATGTCAAAAATGGTACTTTCACTATCTCAATTTTAACTGAGACATTAACAGCCCAAAACAATACAATAGATGGCAAGCACGTCACATTCTACAGCCCAGGTTGGCAAACTTTTTCTGAAAGGATAGTCAACATTTTAGGGTTTGCAACTTACAAGGTTTCCATCACTCAACTCTTTCATTGTATGGAGAAAGCAGCCACAGATAGAATAGAACTGATGTGTACATGGTTGTGTTCTAATAAAACTTTATAGAAACTGAAATTTGGAAATCATATCATTTTCACATGTCACAAAATATTATTCTTCTTTTGATTTTTTTCCAGCCATTAAAAATGTAAAAATCATTCTCAATGGAAGAGTTATATAAAAACAGGCAGCAAGCTGCATTCGGCCAACAAACCAACCCCTGTTGTATACTGAGGTGCTAGACCACTTATGTAGGGCATGCTAAGAAATTATAAAATAAATTTTAATAGTATTTGTGTTCTTCCACTTCCAAAATACATAATTTATAGAGATTTGACAGAGCAAAAATATATATTTTCCTCTGGGAAAAAGGTTACCAAAGTGTTTTGGCATTTCCTTCTCTCTTTCTACCTTCAATGAAGAAAATGTCGGGAAAGCTAAAGATGCTGAGAAAAATAATTTCTTACGAAAGAGTTCTCAATATTCTATGGTATCTCCCTACGATTCCCAACATTGACAGTCAGGAATTTTCCTAGCATATGGAGACAACGTGTTTACCCTGAGCTTTTGGTTTGAGATGGCAAAGAAAAGCAGAGATCATTTCATATTCATCTATGGAAAATCAAAGATATCTAAATTTTCACTTGAGCCAAGAGAGGGATCTGGCCTAGACTCATTTTTCAGAGGACTCTATCTAGAAGATTATCCGATGGAGTAAGAAAAATCTGTGTTAGAAGATAAGAGGTCGGGCATCTGTCACAGATTTGAAAGCCACAGAAGACCTATTAGGGTTAGGTTTTAACAGAGAGGCAGAAAATAATAAATTTGTTTTCTGCCTATATTCTATCAGTTCCATCTCCATCAATAAAAGACTCAAGAGTAGTAATGGACAAACATAATAAAATGCCTTTTTTCATTTATAATTTTGGAATCATTCAGAATTGGCTTAAAAACAAAAAACAATATTAAATTAGGTTCACATTCCTACACCTTAATTATACTTTGGTTTTACACTGACATATTGCCCTTACTTTTGGTAGAACACATGGATTGGTTCTGAAGCTACTTCAATATCCTCTAAGTCAAAGTGATAAAAGAATCTAATGAATTTCTCAAAACAGTCTATTTTTCAAAGGTTACTGTAATATCATCAAATATTTATTTTTCTGAACTTTACGGATAGAAATGAATCATCCTCATTTAGCATTATTTATGGAATGAAATATGTAGCATTTTTAAGATCTGCTTTTGACAATGTTTTCAAGCTATTACATTTAAGAAAATATAAATTTGGCAATGAGTTGCAAATGGCACAATTACAACGGCATTCACATTTTTTCTATATTTTGAAAAGTTATATAAATGCAGGCATGCTTACTATACCACAAAGCAAGGGTTTCTATCGTGGGTCACTTCCCAACTTCCTCTTCAAGGAACATTAAACTAGATAAACTGTTAAAATTTACAAGTAGGATTTAATTGATCAGTGGCTAGTCTATATCAAATATATTTTTCATTATCTATACCTAAAATGTACATAAAATTCATCTTCCAAGTCAGAGTGAAAGGAGGATGTTATTAATTGTTTATATCAGAAACAACTTGTAGGGGTGGCGCCTGTGGCTCAAGGAGTAGGGTGCCCACCCCATATACCAAGAGTGGTGGGTTCAAGCCCCACCCCAGCCAAAACTGCCAAAAAAAAAAAAAAAAAGGAAACAACTTGTATAACAGACACTGCATTAGATAAATTATGTGTATTGTCACCTCTCCTGTAATTGACAGGCCGCAAGTAAGTTTGCAAAATGTCTTTTAAAGAACTCACAACCTTCCAGCTGCATACGCATTAATAAGTATCTTCAGAATTAGCTAAAGGAAACTGTATTTCCACGACATGCATTTCCAGATAATAAACGTGTGGCCTTGGGAAGTGTTTCCCTTATATATGCCATCTCACCGGAAGCGTAATAATTCTCTTTGACAAACTTCCATGTTTTGTGTTGGTTCTCTTGCCTAACTGTCTAACTGTGAGCTCCGAACAAATATCACGAGGCTCCTGATGTGGTTTACTGCTGCTTTTTAATTTCCATAATGGTTGTCGGTAAATATCAAGAAGATGGGAGGGGAAAGCCCACGATCGGCCCAGGTAGGGGAGCCGCGCTGCTCCCACGGTCTTTTCATCTTACTACATGACTTGGGATTTGGAAATTAAACATTTGAAAGATTAAAAGGACTTGGGAAAATGATTTAATAATCATTACAATAATTTCCACGACCTACTTCACAGCCAGATGTAGGTCTCATTAAATTTAGCCACAGATGAGCGAGCTGGAGAGCTGGGGCTGAGCACCCGGCACAAAGGTGACCCGCTCAAGTTGGAAGGAAGCAGAGGGAAAGCACTTTTCATCAGTTCCGAGTGAGCAAAGACTCTGAAACAAATTCCTCGCATCGAAATTGTGTCTAATTAGGGAATGGATATGTGAGAGGGCAATGTTGCCGACGTGTTGATGTAAATGATTTTTCCATTTCCTCCCTTGCGGAAGGCCTTTATTACTTGTGAACTTTTAAAATTGCACCCAAGGCTCAAAGCAGTTTGAACTCCATGGGAAATCGCCATCCCAAACACCCTCCTGGAATTGATGTATATCTCAACCGAGAACGTCAGGATGCTGTAAACTGGGCGAGCGGAGCTCCGGGCCTCTCCGAGTCCCTGCTCTGAACATTGCTAAGGATCATCTCTTCCCGCAGCTGCTCGGCACCAGAGGGCTCCTCGGCACTTTGATTTTTTTCTCTTTATCGCCTCCCTAAGTTATAATACTAAATGAGAGAAATGCCTGATGCTTATATGACTCCATTCAGCAGCTCTTAACCATTTCTCCTAACTCCAACTCTTCATTCATCTCCTCAAGCCCAGCCTATCAGAAAACATTCGCTTTCATTTATGTAGAAATCAAGGCCCTGACCTTTTCCGATTCTTTCTCCTGCACCCACCCAGGTCCTCCTGCCTTCACTACGTGTGTCTCATTCTTGCCAGTCCCTTCTCTGCTTCAGGATCAACCGCGAGGCCTCGGCCCATGTTCTCCAAAACAGGCTCTCCGTTATTTCTCCCGTGGTCCGATAACATCACGCTTGCTTTCTCTGCTACCTCCCACCCCCACAATCTTGCATGTTCGTGTGCAAGCTTCTCCCGTCTAAAAAGATAACATAAAACAATGTCATCTAAACACATACAGTATCTCTTGATTCTGTGAACTTCGTAGCTCCCTCCCTTTCTCCCTGACAATAAAACTCTAAATTTTCACACCTAGCTATAACCCAATTATAGCCCCAGAATATGGGAAAAGGGGAGAGGGAGGGGACGGAAGGGGGGAGGATGGGTGGAGGGAGGGTGATTGGTGGGACCACGCCTATGGTGCATCTTACAAGGGTACATGTGAATCTTTCTAAATGTCTTAACGCAGTAACTAAGAAAATGACATGAGGGCTATGTTAAGCAGTTGGATGAAAATATTTCAGATTGTATATAGAACCAGGACACTGCACCCCATGACTGCATTAATGTACACAGTGATGATTTAATAAAAAAAAAAAAGCATTCCACATTGTTTAACAAATCATCACATTGTACCAAAAAATGTATAGTTATAATTTTAATTAAAAATTAATTTTCAAAATGAAAGTGACAGTCAAAAAAAAACAAGAGAAAATGCAGCAGAAATATTCGAACTAGTGAAAAGACATAAACTGAATAAAAATTATATTGAACAACAACAACAACAAATAAATAAATTTTCACACCTGCTTTTAAAGTTCCTAAAATTTTACTTCTGTCTCTACTTCTCTTAAAGTTTCCCTTGTCCGAATCTCCAATTTCATTCATTCATTCACTCACTGTTAGAGAAAATGTGAAGTTCAGAAATTCTAACTTAGGTGGATGGACGGAAGTCTTGCTATGAGGTAAATCAGAATCTGACAGAAACTGCTGAAACTACGAGAATATGGCAGTGGTGACCCCTTTAAAGGCTCCTAATTCATACTTCCTGACAGTTGTCAGTTCCACTGAAACGAAGCTGGAAAATGGGTTAGGGAAAGTGGCTAGAAACCACCCCAGAGCCTGGAGGTCATAAATCAGTGTTCATCCTGCACTGACAGAGCCAGGAGCAATGGAAAGGTGGAAACACGGATGTCCTCGTACAATGCAACACAATGAAAATGTGAGGCTGACTTGGGTTTGCATTGCTACGATCAATACCTTGCACAAAGAGGTATTTTTGTCCTCAGAGTCCAACAGAAAAGATACTTAGAAGCCTGCCAATTTCTAAGTTTAAGTCAAGACTTAACCTGTGTTGCGGACAAATGAGGAAGGCTCTTGATTCTTTAGTTTGATTCAAAGGAAATAAGAAGAACATAAAAAGAACTATAATGAGCATTTAAATGCAAGACGCTGCCTGATATCAATTGACGCATTGTCTATTTGCATCCTCGCTCTCCTGTGCACAAAGACGTCAAGAGTCAGAGCACTTAGAGAACCTGACTAGGAGGACACAACTGCTGAGAATGTGGCCAGAGACCACCTTGGATAATGACAATCGTTATTCAAATTATTTCCAAAATATACTACATGGGAAAATAAAACCTTACATTTAACAGCGATATCAGTTATTGTTATACATTCCAATTTATATATCTGAATATCTTTATTGACGAGCATTTATTAATTTCGAGAAAAAGCAATTACATGTTTTAAGCCAAACCCCATTGCTGATTTTTTTTAACCTGAATTTTAAAAATAAAGTTAAAATTTCAGTGTTGAGAGAATTTTACATAAAACTCGAGAGCCTGGACTTCTCTTGAAAAGTGAGAGGGTCTAGGAAGTCAGGGCGGTCATTTCTACATAAAAACCATGGTTTGGCGCTACATCGTGGCTTTGTCATTAATGCATCAAGGAATCTCAGCCTGCCCTCCATATTTAATCAGCTCACCTGTCCAGTCTCTGTCGGATGGAGCTCATCCCTTCTATCTACCATCTAGAATATTCTCTCTGTTAAGCACCTCGTGAACTCTACATTACATGTTACACCCCTTTTTGGCTACAGATGTTTGCATGTTTAGGAAAAAAAAAGTCATGATAAACAATAGAAATAAAACAGAAATAGCCATCTATTCCTAACTTTGTAGAGAATATTTACTCAAAGAGTATCTAGGCAAGAGATGAAAAAAACATGCCAGTAAGATCTAATGCAGGGGTCCCCCCAATTTTTAAACAGGGGGCCAGTTCACTGTCCCTCAGACCCTTGGAGGGCCGGATTGTGGCTTCTGGGACAAGTTGGCTGCTAAGCAGGACAGGCAGTGGTGGCAAAAACACCCGGCAGGCCGGATAAATGTCCTAGGCAGGCTGCATGTGGCCCGCGGGCTGTAGTTTGAGGACGCCTGATCTAATGTAAACATTTCACTAGATGCTACTAACTGATTAGGTAGTAACATTCATCACATGAGTAACAGGCATAGACCTCCGGAAAGATCTGCATCCCAGTGGACAGGGTGGCTCATGGGTGCTTCGCTCATCCTCCAACCCATTATCACAAAGCCGCCATTCTTTTAAAGGAGAAAAACCCTTCAGATATTAGACTGTGTTCTCAAAGACTCCCCCAAAAGTCATCCTCAGAGACGTGGAGTTAGGAGGGAGGTATCCAAGTTTTCAAGTGAAATGATTCTGAAAACAGTCATGAACTTCAACTTGGTGGGGAGCAGCATGAAAGAAAAGAGAAAAACAGGAGAGTGTGCAGTTTGCCTATACGTGCTTAGTCTCTTTATTTATACAAATGTAGAACTCTACAACAGCAAATTAAATTGGGAAACTGAAAAACAGATTTTAAAACTTCGGATATAAAATGTATTCATGTTGTAATCATACAAAAGAAAAACATCTTAAGAAACTGATGTCTGTCTTATGCTAGACATAGATGTTCTTAAAAAACTTCCATAGCACATTGGGATTTAAATTTTCCTCTTACTATCACATAAAGGAATTATTGACATCACTCTATTTCCTTTTATCTTGCTTAGCATTTGCCACGGTGAATAAACAAATTCGTTTAATGATCATAGAAAGGGAAAAACTGTTAGCGTGTGTATTCATTAAGGTTCTACTGGTTTGGGGCTGAGGATACGTATGCATTTTTCAAAACTGTTAACCTGGTTATTTCTAACTGTAAGATATAATATTGAATTACACATATATTTATACTTACATACTATTAATATTTAAGTCATAGATGTCCAGGTTCAGTATGTGAACACTGAAAATTCCTAATAATGTGAAATTCTAACAGACTATTTAAACAAATGAGTAATTTTTAACACCCGCATCATAAGTTGAAACCTTATTCCTTTAGTTAAGGAATTTTCCCTTCTAGTTTATTATTTTAAATAGCGTATATCTTTGTGTTCAACACCGAAGCACACGCACATATGCACACATACTCAGACAGCAACTTCAGAAGGGATATTAAAATAACCATACCACAAGAATTCACACAACTACACTGACTAAATAGGGTGGGGGGGTTAATCTTTAAGGCGCAATACCCTCGAACAAGTTCAACCACAGATCTGTCTTACAAATAGCAAACCTTTAAAATTTTATAAAACAGAGAAAGCTAAAAAGTGGGTCAGTTGTCAGTAATGTATTAATTTTTCAACATAAGAATTTAATTTTCTTACACTCTTTTTTCCAGCCTTCCTTTGAAGTTAATAGCAAGGAAAGTGGAGTAAGTTTGAATATGGAATCAGCATATTGCATTTGTTAATGCAGAGGATTTGCAGTACAAAGCAAATTAATGAGTCCTTTAAACTAACACAATTTTATGTTTTGCTTTGAACATGCAGTTGCATTGAAAGGCAACATTTGTGCTAAACTGGTAAAAACAAGAAAGACAGAGCAAGTAGCAGTGTTTCTGTAGTTCAAAGAAATTCCACGGGGAGCCTGCTTCAAACCACAAAATTCCTACCCTCATTAGCCGTGTCCAGGAACAAGCCCCATTATTTGGCTGAGAAGAGGGCAGGGGTACTGCACTGAGGACGCAGATTGAGAAGGAAAACTACGGTCTTACTTTTGAAAGAACATCAAAGTGAGAGAGAGCGAGCGAGGGGAAGGGAGGGATATAATAATATTTAAATGGAAAAAATAGAAATAAGACCAATATCACAGTACTGATATATACACAGATACCATAAATCAA
This sequence comes from Otolemur garnettii, assembly GCF_000181295.1. Taxonomy (NCBI): domain Eukaryota; kingdom Metazoa; phylum Chordata; class Mammalia; order Primates; family Galagidae; genus Otolemur; species Otolemur garnettii. The sequence continues at coordinate 2,818,331 of NW_003852425.1, read as the reverse complement.
CTGAACTGTTCTAAATACGTGTATCACACAAACACAGATTATCATTTTTATTTCCAATAATAACTGCTTTGCTATTAACATTCCAGTTGATTATTAATAAATTCTGTATTATCTTTCAATTAGATACCTAATATACCAATTTCTGGTTTTCCGTATGTAGAATACGACTCTCCTCATAAAATTGTTGCTTTTGAATGATCTTGCACACTCTGTTAGATGACAACCTTTTTTTGTATGTTTGTTTTTGTTTGTTTTGCTATTTGGGAACAAGTTAAGTGACAAAGAATCCATGACTTGAGACGAGTCACCAGCCTCCTCAGGATACCTTCCTGTCACACTTTAATAAGTGGTTCTGGCTTGACATTTTGAGATCTATTTTTGTACATCTTTTGGGAGAAAATACACCTCCATTTGAAGTGTCTTGTCTCGGCCCGACTCGCAGATTAGCCTGACATATTGTTGATTCCACTAGTGGAATCTCCTATTGTGTATGTTAGAATGTTCTGGTTTATTTTATTGTGTTCAGGGTAGGAAAATCGAAATTCATTTTAAATATAGAGATCTCAGGAAAAACGGGAAACTGGGAAGTCATTCTGCTTGTTCTTTCTGCACTTTTATTTCTAGCATTGACCTAAATTAATGATCTGTTCTCTCTGGGTAATTTCACATCAAGTCAAAGACTCTTTTTTTTTTCTAAAATTAGATATTTGGCTTTATTTATAGTACATCCCATAACCTAGAACAGAGAATTTGGATACTGTATGTTAGAATCTCCTGGAGAAAATAATACTAGCCTGGGACTCCATCACTAGAGATTTAGGGGGATAAGGTAAGGCTCATATACCTAAACATTTTTTTCAAGATATTAAGATGGTATAAATGTTTTTTTTTATATGGCTACCTCATATAATGCTTAAGTCAGGTCTTTTAGTATACTTGTCACTAAGAGTGATCACTGTACCCAATAGGTAAATTTTTAATCCCCCACCCCACCCCAACCTCCCCTCCTTCTTGGTTTCAAAATCACCCAAGTTAAAAAGAGGCACAGTCAATGTTGACATCTACTGTAGGAGGGGGATGTTTGCTTACAGCTTGTATATTTGATTAATAAGAATCCCGTTATGCCACAAAAAACAGAAATTATTCAGCAACGATAGCAAGCCAGCAGTGAACAGCTCATCTCCCTGGTCACACCAATTTCACACCAACCCTACTCATCAAGGGGCGAGTGATTGCTGCAAACTCACTTGCTCACATGCTGGATCGCACACTAGGGTGAAGCTGAGTTGACCTACTGGGCTCCAAGTTCTCCACAGGCAGGCTTGACATCTAGAACACCAAGTGAAAGTTAAAACGGTTTGAGCTGATGACCTAGGTCTGCCTAGTATTCAAAGATCCTTTCTCAGACTTCACAAGAGCCTTCTTTTCCTCTTGGTAGTATCCTGCTTGGTTTTCACTTTTCTCCCAAAGCAGGGCGGAAGAAGGGATGCATTAATGATTTTCTGAAAAGAACAAAATTCCTACTTATTTGTCTACTCCAGAGAGTATGAAAAGGCTCAAGCACTTAGTGGGGGTCAATAATTCAGGATATGTCACTGTGGACATATCCCACTGACAGATTTTCTCCAGGAAAGAGTGATTCTGCAAGCATAGCTACCCGTGAGATACATCGGATGTCACAATCAGAAAGACTCACAGGGAGTATCCTGTAGATAGAATGAGATCGCCACAGTCAGAGAAACTCTTAGATAGTATCAGGCTCTGCAATCCACATGATTCACCAATTCTCAGTAAGTCCCTCGGCTCCTCCCAAAAAGCTCCAATGACAGAAAAACTAACTCATTAGCTCCTGAGATAGCGAGTGACGCCTTCAAGGAGCTCTAACTCCTAAGCAGCTCTTGCTTATTCTGCGGATAAGTTCATCTGGCCTAAAATGACCATTAGCACCCACACTTCCTTCTCAAAGCCCCCCAGGACACACTCTATTTGAAATGACTTGAAGATGGCATCGCCATCCCTCAGTAAGTCTTCATCTTATGCTTCAGTATGTTCTTTCCCGTAGTTCCTCAGCTACGATCTTCAGACGTGTCATCATCTAGATTCCTCTTTTGATGCATCTGTGTCATCATAGTGTTTGCCCCAAACCACAACAGGCTATGCTATGATGGGGGCAGAGTCACAGGGGACCACGCTCGGCACAAGACATCTTTCAAAAAGACTTTGCTTTTATTTTTTCCAGTGAGCTTTTATTTAAACACACCTGTCCCGAGCCAGGCACGGTGGTTCAGACCTGTAATCCCAGCACTCTGAGAGGCAGAGGCAGGTGGATTGCTTGTGCTCAGGAGTTGGGGACCAGCCTGAGCAAGAGTGAGACCTCGTCTCTACTAAAAATAGAAAAACTAGCCAGGGGATGGTGGTGGGCACCTGTAATCTCGGGAGGCTTAGGCAAAAGGGCATCTTGAGTCCAGGGGTTTGAGGCTGTTGTGTTTGAGGCGATGAGACCATGACATTCCAGCCAGGTCAACAGAGTGAGACTCTGTCTCTACAGGACTAGACAAGCACACCTTTCCCATCTTCTCTTCAGCAAATTTCTCTCTTCTCTCTCGTTCTTCTTTCTCTCTTTCTTGTCCTCTTGGCTTCTTTTCCCTCTGCATCCAAGTTCACAAGCGTCTGAAAACCAATATTTGCTTTAAAAATTCCTGCAAGTATTGTTTATGATTTCCCCCTGACCCATACTTTTTTTCCAGGTGGGATTTCTTATCTTAGCAGCAAGAGAAGAGAACGTGGGAAAGATTAGAGGCTTTTTACCATAGTGACATAGCTAAATTAGTCTAAACTACCTTAAAATGGAGGAAAATATGAAAATATGCTGCCCATTAGGGGAGTTTTCTTAACTTTAAAATTTATCATAAGGCTATGTCTGCAAACGGAGAAGCCTGTGTTAAAATACTACATATATAGATCATAACTTTTTATTAATCTTTAAAATTTCGTTCAGTAAGGATGATTTTGTTTAGTGGGAAAATCCATTTGTGTTGTTTCTAAATTCTCAAATCAATTGTTAGATTTAGTGTGACATCCTTCCTGATGGGAAAAGAGACTTTATTCCTACCCTTTGATTGAATATTGAATACTCTCATCAGAAATGAAATGGGTCTTGGGCTCTGAGGAGGAAATTCTGGAATCCTACCAGACTGATCTCGCTTGCCTAGTGCTTAGATTGTAAGGAGCTAAATGCGTCACAGTATTAGAATGAAATGAATTATGCAGAGCTTTGACTGACAGAATGTGTAATTTCTTCTTTAAAAACTCTTCAAATCATTCCGTTCCATCTTTGATTATGTGCTAGTTACGCTGAAAATAAGTAACCCTTCAAATGTTTTAAAACACACATACATATGGATTGCATAAAATTAATATCTTTACCTTTACAAAAATCATTCCAGGAACACATTTGCCAGTAAAATATATTTAAGACAGTTTCAGCACTTCCACTAAGCTCTAATTTCAGAGGTTTATAATGTGATCATAAAAATTCATTCCAGGCTAAAATTCAGCACCAAGGAAAATGTGCTTTCCACTTGGGAGATAACCATTTCCTCCTCTTTCATTCCTCATCACTGCTGAAAAAAAGTTTCATCGAGTGTTTTTCAAAAGTTCCAACAGTAGCCAAACTGGCAGGACTCAAAAATCACAAGTGACATTCCAGTTATTTTTTTAATTTACTTGCCTCTTTCCTCTCCTTTCACTCTATTTGTCCCTTTGCTTATAAAATACACAGAGGATTTTTTTTCCCATGTGAAAGTGCAGATTTAAAACGTGTGCATCAGAGTACTGCATGGACCAGGCTTCAGAAAGTCTACATAGGCGTCGTCCAGCGTGGACAGGTATTACAAGCACAAAGGTGCATTTACCAGGGCTTAATCTAAATCTTGTTACCATCCAGCTATCGGTTACATTGTGAAGAAACACGTGAAGGGTCACATTTAGTAAATCATGAGTGTTTCTTGTTCCCAGAAGGAATGAAATCATTTTGTAGTGCCCTGCAGCTCCTGCATTGAAGCTTCACTAGACATTGAATCCATTAAGTGAAGAAGGGTGTGGGCTGGGAAGGGAACACCTGCCCCAAACCAGACTTACC
>NW_003852425.1:2812064-2813374 GCF_000181295.1 Otolemur garnettii | reverse complement strand
ATAAATAGTCTTATTCTTCACATGAATTAGTCTAAAGGCACAGGTGAAACCCATCAAGGTTTGGGTGGACTCACCCTTAATCTAAAACTGGGGGGCATCTGGAACAGACACACCATGGAGGCAATCCTTTCAGATTTCTAACCGTTTCTGAAGCCCAGCTGATTTTTTCCTCATTGTTAGCCTTTCTGTATGTTGTCAGTCTCAGTCCTGTCCGGAGGAGTAGGAGAGACTTTTGAGAAACATCCCTTCTTTTTTAAAATCGGTGGGGAGAATTCGCTCAAAAAGAAAAATAAAGAACAGATGCATTTCTGCTTTTATTACCGCCTAATGCTTTTCCTCCCTTAAAATGGCCATTTTGATGTAAACAACTTTGCTTTTCAGTCACCTTTGTGCGAGACAAAGATGTCATTAATTTTCAAATGTCTTTTCTTCTTTCCTTAGGCAAAAACTCCTGGGTGCCACTCTCGCCACATATTAGACGAAAATGTTAATTTAAATAATGACAGAAAATTATTTTTATAATCTTCTCTGCAGAGTAGAAAACAAAGGGGGGAAGCCTCTCTGCATTGCAGATTTAGGGGAATGCAACAGTTTCTGTGCTGTTTTTCCCATTATTTGTTGTTATTGTTGGGTGACTGTTGGCATAATATTTACAAAGAATACCCCTTACCCTCAAAAGAATACAGTAAGTGTGTTTACCCATATGTCTTACTAACAAAAAAGCAAATATTACTGCCTACTTTTATTTCTTTGAGTAACGTACACCTTCCTCACACATAACACTTGCCTAACCAGAGTTTTCCTAGTGGACACTAACAGTGGTCCCTTAGGCTGAATATGAACTTCTCGAGAGCTTTCCTTCTTTCCTTCTTTTCTCAGACTTTCTCTTTTTTCTATGAGTCCTATAAGTTGCAGAGAGATTATGTTCACATTAGCAAACAAAGGTTTAATAAATATTCATTGAACATATTAACACCTATACTGTTCAGAATTTCTGTTAGATAACTTGGTAGTTGTGTTCTACGACTGTTAAAATAATATGCTGAAGTAGAAAGCCAAAGACCGAACTCCTTGGAATGGAATAGCAGGTCCTCCAAGGGTCTGCCTCTGTGGACCTGACCCATTTCTATCACTGTTCTTCCATTGGAAGGCTAACCTCCATCCCACGAAAATCAATTAGTTCATTTCAATATTTCCCACTGAGGAATTCTTCTCTGTCTTCCCCACCTGCTTACTCTTTCTACCTACAGTGTTGTCCCTTGCTCTGTCCACCAGGAATATTCCTGTTTCTCTTTCACACTCTGACCTCC
>NW_003852425.1:2810919-2811852 GCF_000181295.1 Otolemur garnettii | reverse complement strand
TCTGTAATAATCCTTCAACTACTGTTCACATGTGTTACCATGGGTATGGTAGATGGACCAACGTAGAATGGATGTTGGTCAATCTGGAATTTTCTACATGGTTAGGAAAATGCTTGTTTTGAATGTTTTCTTGGTAGTTTCATAATGACTTCCAAAATAAAATACAGGTTTCATGGATTCCATGGTCAAGTAGTTAATAAAAAAGGCAGGAGCCTAGGCATTAGGAGATAAGTTCTGGTTCCAGAACTGCCACAGGCCAGGTGTATTATTTGGAACAAGATTTTGTTTTTTCTGGATGTTGCTTTCCACACCAGTTAAATGTAAGGGTCAAAAGAAATTCCGAATCCCTGTTCTGCCCTGACACTGACTCAGCTTTCACGAGAAAGCTTCCTGTCTGTTGATCATGGCTTCAGTGTTTCTGTCTGTGAGGTCTTAACCAAGTCCCTGACATACAGCAAGCACTGCACTGCGGACCATACAGCACCAGTGCCGCCTCACAACCATCTAGACCATACAGCACCAGTGCCGCCTCACAACAATCTAGACCATACAGCACCAGTGCCGCCTCACAACCATCCCTAGAGTCGAAACCAGCTATTCCAGGGAGAAAATGGAAGGGCACAGCAGTAACTTGCCTCATACCCAGTAAATGACAGAGCTGAGACTGGAGCTCAGACCTTTGGAATCCGAGGCGCCCATGATTTTTCCCATAGATAGTTAAAAACAAAACCAAAAAAGGATACCAAGAACCAGTGTTGCTGCGCACCACAAATGAACACGGTCACTTCCATAACACACCCCATACAGCTGAATGAAGTTGTTAAATGGGTCACGGGATCAAAGTCTACATTTTTATCATAAGCCCATTTTTGCACTGAGTTCTGGTTTCTATTTTTCTAAACATATTTTTTATTCTGTGGCAGAATGATAAAA
>NW_003852425.1:2808726-2810531 GCF_000181295.1 Otolemur garnettii | reverse complement strand
GTTGTCAAGACCAGACCCTGGAAAGGAACTGAAAAGGAACTGTGCGATTCAAACTGCGGGAAGATAAATACTCCCAGCTGAGAAGGTTTTGTTTCATTTTATAAAGGCATTCAAACTGACAGAAAAAAAATGCAACTAGGTATTTGAAAGGTTTTGCTATGCCAAGGAGAACCTAATCCATCCCCATAACTCTGAGCAGGGAACAGGAGAAAGAGAAAGGGTCACAGCTATCTATCAGCCCGTAAACAAACATCGTGGAACGGACTACGGATAGCTTAGTACATAACATCAGATTACCTATTGGTGCAGTGTTCCTGCTCACTGCTGAAAATAAAAACCAAAGATTTATATCCTGCCCGCATCTCCTCCCATCATCCACCTGTCTTCAGTTTTTCAGCCTAGGGAGGAATATTACCTTTTATTTAAGCAATGAACAAGAATAATTCTTAATTTGTAATGTTCTATAGACAAAATTTTTTTTAATGAGATAGTAAAAACCTTAAGTTCTTTGACTTGTTCAGAATCTTAGGACCCTGTTCCACCAAAATAATAAATCTATAGCTATAGGTAGAGCCTTAACAAATTCTGTAAGAAAATTCTGTGTGTAGTTTCAGGGATATTCTCAGATTTCCATCTGGTTAACGGGACTCAACACAAGTAGCTGGGACAGATCTTATGAGATAATCTCTATTGATAATGACAGCTATTAGCTAATAACATACTTAATTAGAAAATAGAATTTTAAGTTTATTGATAGAAATCCTAATAATATTTATGGCAATAATTACTTGAGAAATGAGACTAGTATAGCCACTAAGCTTATATCTGCATTTTTCTATCTTTATCACTATTACTGAAGGAACGTCTGCCCCAGAAAGATGAAATTGCAGGTACGTTTATTGTTTGTTTCAGGAACTTTCTGAAAATCCATTTATCTAACCAACAGACTATTTCAGTAAGCCTCATCAAGATAGTAGCTCCTTTGCAGAATAATAGATTATTCAATTAGGCTTATCGGAAGACTGTTTAATCTTCCAGGTTCATTTCAAAATTCTCTCCTGGCTATATCCACCAATTCTAAGCTACTGTATCTCAAAGTGTTTACAATCCCAACCAGGCTGTGTCCACCTTACCCATATGGAATCACCTGCCTTAAACCACTATCTACATTATTCCTACTCTACTCCTATATCACCTGGGACCTTACACTTTAGAGACATTGCTGAGACTTTTCAGGGTAAAGCTTTCTTTTCTTTGATTAACAGGTTATTTTGGCAGCCTGTTAGGGGACTTCAAAGAACACAACCTACTACCTATATGGGGAAGATGTATGTTCTACTCTTTTACAGATTTTAATGGAAAAATAAAGACACAGGAATCATAATTGTATACTTCCTATGTCACGTGGGTACAACTTTATTCTCTTCTGATTTCTGCTAATGTTAAATTTCAGCTGACAGTTAGGCTTGGAGGAATCTAGTGTTGCCTTCTAATTATATGGCTGCCTTTCTCAACATGTTCTGATTAATTTAGTTAAATAACTCATCTATACCTGATTAAAAACTAGTGAGTTAATTAATAGGGACAAGTTAGTTGGTGTCTGTAGAAACAGCCACTAATTTTTTCAAGTTAAGATTAATTCACACTTGTCATTAGAGGAAAATAAATCATACCGAGAGGAAAAACCACAGAAGTGAAAATGTTAACATTGAATATAACTAAGTATTTATTTTTGTACTTATTTTAGCTGTGATTTATTCTTGATGGAATTTGAAAAATATTTTAAGTGATTCACTTGAAAAAAA
>NW_003852425.1:2807520-2808602 GCF_000181295.1 Otolemur garnettii | reverse complement strand
TATTTACGTATTTTTTCATTGGTAATTTTTATTTTTTTAAATTGTGGTAAAATACACGTGTCATAAAATTTGCCATTTCAACCATTTTTTCGGTGGCATGAAACGCATTCACACAGTTGTGTAACCATCACCATCATTCATCTCTAGAATGTTTTTTAATCCTGAAAAATGAAATTCTGTACCCATTTAACAATAACTCACCCTCACCCTACCATAGCTCCTAGATAATTAACTTCTACTTTATGTTTGTATGAATTTGACTATTCCTAAGGATGTCACAGGAGTGGAATCTGACAGTATTTGTGACTCATTTATTTTACTTAGCGTAATGCCTACAAGTTCCATCCAGTTTGTAGTATGTGTCAGAGTTTTCTTTCTTTTTAAGACTGGATATCACTCCATTTGTTACTGTTTTGTTTATCTGCTCTTCTATTGATGGGTTCCTTCCACCTTTTGGTTTATGAACAGTGCTGCCAAGAAGACGCTTATAGAAATGCCTGTTTGTGCCCTCTTTCAATTTTTTTGAAATATAGCTAGAACTTGTTTATTTCTAACAAAGGAAAGCCCTAGAAACAAGGTGGCAAATGATTACTGGAATTAAAGGCATTTAAAACTTTTCCATATTGCAAAAAATGGCATAAGAAAAAAAAAAGAGAAAGATAACAATTGAAAAAAATTCTAGTTTTAAAATAGTACCCTCCGTGGTGTTGTGTACTCCATCAAATTTTCCAGATTCCAGAAAATGTTCCACAGAGCTACATAAAGGAGAAAATATTTTCCATTTCACTGTTTCACAAGTCAAGTGCAAGGGACAGAAAAGGGGGAGGGGATAAATCACATTTGAAAAGATGTTTTAATATTAAAGAATTAATATTGACTTAGAGTATGTATTAAAAATTTTAGGAAGTTTCCTTCATTGTTCTCAAATCTTAAGACAATGATTCTCCACTAGACAGGGTCGGCAAGGGAGTCACAAATCTTTCAAGCCTTCCCGATTCTGGCACATAGCCAGCAAGGAATAAATGTTTCCTAAGAAATATTTGTTAACTATCATGAAGTTTTGATACACTCCAGTCCCATCT
>NW_003852425.1:2791104-2806940 GCF_000181295.1 Otolemur garnettii | reverse complement strand
AAGTTGTAGCCCAGGCTAAATCTACAAACTTAATAAATAATTAGTATTTTTACCATTTGTTAATAGAAAATGAAAAGAAATGACTGTATTTTCATGAGTTTTTATTTTAATTTAGCTAAGAAGAGAGGTTCACTTTTCACTCTAGAATGTGGATAATCCATAAGTGCACTTCTTTCTAGATGCCTATTGCTAAGGTCTTTTATTGATTTAATGTTTTATGATAAAATATACACTTTTAGAAAGTATACTCTTTTGAAGTTTTTAACATATGCATTTCAAATAAGAAACAAATCTCTAGTCAATGTCTAATAGTTTTGTTTTTTAAAAAATGTACTTTCAACGTGGAAATGTGAGAATAATATGAATTTATGTATCTACTTATTCAAGTGATATTAAAAACCTATATGGACCGGGTGCTACTGTGGTACAAAACAAAAGAATACATTTCACCTGAGTTAGCAACTTATTGCAAAAGGTATATGTGTACATTACAGTAAGGCTTTGGTCATCATGTTCATTTGGGGCACGGAAGAAAAGGGCTTTAGATCTGCTAAGCTGATTTCAAACTTAAAGCAAGCTAACAAAAAAAGTATATTCTTCAGGATGCAGGAAACATTACCAGGACCTACGATATTAACCTGCAAGTCATTAATAAAAAGTGTAAACCATGAGGGATGTGCTTGAGAAGATAAAACCATAAAGCAACTCCAATGTCCTAGAGAACAGAAGTGGCAATGATGAGGCTTTCAGTAAGTGACCCTATTATTTTCAATGGTTTGGGGCCAGCAGCCCTAATGTGTTATAGCCTTCATTTTTAATATCAATACACAGAGGTTAATATCGATGAAGTTGATGACTGCCAAGGACTCCTAAAGGTTGGTCCATACCCCTCTCATGCACTTGCAACTTTTCAAATTACAACATCAGAGGAAATTAATGGTGATCGTTGAAGCTCTTGCCCCTCTTGTTTCAAACCATTTAGGGCTCCTGGCTGTTCACCCAGGTTAGATTTCTGTTCCAGTGTTTTCCAGATCATCAATCCACCTTAAAATCAAGGGGCTCACTTCCACTGAAGCCTAGTATTTTTCTTCCCTACAATTTTGTTTGGCTAGAATGTGAGTTTTATGCTCAAGATAGATTTGCACAAATGCTGAGATGAATAAATTAAGTGAAAGTATCTTACAAAGTTGAACTTAATAATCAGTGATATAATTGAAATAAAAACACTTTGACAACCTAATTCTGTTTGCTTTTAAATCAAAATTTAAAAGAATATTCAAAGGCAGAAATGAGTAATGTCAAAAGGAAGATGTTATCAGCTTAAGGCCTTTCAGAGATTATTTTTAGTTTATTTTTCTCTTTTTAAGCTAAGATTTTACACACTATCAGTTACTTAAAGTTGTCAACCTAAAGGAAATTTACCTTCCTCTTAGTTCATCATTTTCTTTTCACCATCCATCACTTTTCTGTTGTATTATCTAGAAAAATTGACAGTATAGCCCCCATGGCCCATGTTGAATAGAGATTGATGGTGCAACGTCAGGCAAGGGGCTGAAGAAGACGGCTTTGAACATCAGTAGGGGTGCTGCTTAGAGATAGAGGAAAAAATGGCACTTATGACATCTAAAATACTGGGGAAAAAGAGGTACAGGAATCAAGAAAACTATTTTCAGAAAATAGGCTGACAGGTTGCTACATGCATAATATTAAGCAAAGCTTAATTCTGTCGGCTTCCTTCGTTGCTTCTGTGTTTGATGGAAAGAGATGGCAGGTATACTGAAAGGCTGTTAAAGGGAAAGTAAAGGAAGAAAATCTTATTCCCCAGAAAAATGCACGGGCAAGGCAGCAATCAATGTCCACATGCTGAGGGTTTTCCCATTCAGCCCTTCCACATTTCATTGTCACCACCTCCAGCTGTGTGACAGCATTTACTTGGCACGTTTTTATGCCTATTGATAAGTCTTCAGGGAAAGTTTTATTTATACTCAGAAAAGGTTTATTTTTTTTTTTTTTTTTTGAAAAAAGCAATAGAGTGTTTCACAAGATAAATCACAATGGGTGAGGTTATCTGTTGCCGAAGTTGGCTGATTCTGGGGATTATTGTGGATGACAAAGATCATGATCCAACAGGGTCTCCAGCTTATCTTCGTCAGATAAATATAACTGAAATGACTATTATTGGGTAGAATTTTGCTCTGAAGCAGAAATTCAATACCAAAGGACTCAAAGTGTCAGAATTAGATGGTAGATGAAAGAAGAATAAAAAGATAACCCCAAGCTCAATTCACATTAATCAATATATCATTAGTTCCTCTTAACCCAGCTGTCATCATGCTAGACATCTCTTTCTCAAAGAGGCTCCTCCTTTCTAAAACTTCAATATATCTCTTGGAATGGGCTCATAAATAAAGTACACAGGTACGCAATTTTTCTTTGTGACTAAAGGAAAGCAAAAGGTTTGTCCTCTTTAAGCTTCACTGGGAGGCTTACCATGAAGCTCAGGTAGCCAAAGATGAACTGTCCAATGGAACCCCCCCCCAATACCCTTGTAAAATACTCATGAGGCCAAGCATATATTTATAAAATACTAAGAAAACCCCTGGAAACAAAAACAAGAGTAGATTATTTGCCAAAGTCCTCAGTGTGGGTAGTTTAGTGATTCACACTAACTGTACTTTCACTGGGGAAAGAGGTGAAAGGTGTTTTTGAGCAATGCATGGTTAGGCAATTTCAGTGTTGTATGAACATGACGGCGTACTTATACAAACCCGGATAATATAGCCTACTGCATCTGAAGTATATGGTATAGTCCAGGCATCCTCAAACTACAGGCCACATGCAGCCCACCTACGACATTTATCCGGCCTGCTAGGTGTTTTTGCCGCACCGCCTGTCCTGCTTAGGAGCCAAATCGTCCCAGGGCCCACAGTCTGGCCCGCCAATGGTCTGAGGGACAGTGAACTGACCCCCTGTTTAAAAAGTTTGAGGACCTCTGGTATAGTCTATAGGCTATAAACCTATACAACATGTTACAGTACCAAATGCTGTAGGAAACCATAACACAATGGTAAGTATTTATCTATTTCAACATATCTAAACATAGAAAAGGTACTATAAACATAGAGGATCCTAATATTATGGGACCACCACTGTCTATGTGGTTCATCATTGCTTAAAACATTGTTAACGACTCTATATTTGAACCCACTCCACTCGATTTAAAAGACACAGACCAACAAAGCTCCCCAGGCCTTATAAAGGAGAAAAATGCAAACTCCACAGGTAAGTTCTAGATTTGACAAGAGATCTCCACTGACAAAAATAATAATAATAATAATAATGCTGCTACTCTTATAATCATGTAATCTGTGTACTGAATTGGCCAGATTCTGGGTCATCATTCCTTCTGTTCCTTCATTTTAATTGACCTTTATCTTTCTACAGCAATCTAGAAACTGTAACAGGTTCTTGAAACTGGAAGACTATAGGACCATAGTGTTGTAAATTCATAAATAAAAACACTAACTGCTGAGTATTTTGCTGCTATTTAGACCACTGCTTCTCAAATTACCTTTTGTGAAGAATTAGATGACCCATTTTTCTAATTTTCAATCTGTTGCAGACTGAAACTATAAAAAATAGAGATTCCTGAAAAAACAAAAGTCTGAGCTGTTCATAATAGTTACAGAGAGTGGGAGAGAAGCCCATGTTTTAGTAGCATCTAATATCATCCTATTGATAAATGGCCCATATGATATCGGTGAGGAGAAGTCTACATAAATTTAGGTCTTCCGTTTGAAAATGTTAAACGTGACTAGAGAGCAGAGCTAAAAATACTAGGATGAGTGGAATTACAAAAATCAAAATGAGAAAACATAAAGGCTAGATCAAACCATTCTTTTGAAAAAATATTTTAAAACATATTAAACAAATAAAAATGACAAGACTCATGGTAGCAGGAAACAATGCAAGCTAAAAAAAAATTAAATAAAAGAAGAAGGTAAAATTCAACCAAGCGTGATCCCAAGAAAACAGAATAATTTGCCCAATTGACAGGCAGTCCTGGAAGAAGACAGAATGTTTATAGAAAGCAGGAAAACAGAGTCCTTTGTGTTGATCATTTAATTACAACTAATTTCATCATGTCAGAATATCAGCAACAGAAAATAGTAGATGCATAATGTGTAAAGCTCACTTGGTTCAAGAGGAAAAAAAATAAACATCATCATTAAAAATTACACAATATATTACACGATTACTTTATAAATTTAGACTGGGTAAGCACTAATAAAAAAAAACAAATAAGCTTAAAGGCATCCAAGCTCTGAACCAAAGCTGGTTTTAGTTTCCTTTCGAATGCCCCTCCAACCAACAGAGCCATTACGGTATATGCCTGCATTCTCTGCTAAAGGGTGTGTTATATGCACATAGACACCTTATCCACAGCCTTAAAGAGGGAAGAAAGTTAGACCCATGGCAAAGACAGGAACAGATTTCCAAGAGACAAAATGAGGTAAGTAATGTAAAGCCCTTTCACTGTTCAATTGGAGAAAAAGAAAAATGTCTGAGTATACTACCAGTCCAATATTTTATAGTAAAGCCAAACTTTTTGTTGACATTTTCACAGCCATTCTTACGCATGTTAAATATACAACAGAGCCCAATCCATTATCTTTTCCAAATGATTGGAAACAAAATATTTGACTCATAAAATTGAATAAGACTGACCATTTTTTTGAGATTGAGCCAGCCATAGTATGATCACCTTATCAAGGATTAATCTAAATAATAACGTTTTTCAAGGTTTATTCATCCAACAGGATAAATAATTAAATGTTATATTGAGAAACGTAAGAAAAGAAACCATGTGTGTCTTTGGTTTGAAACAAAGAAATAAATATAAACTTGCATGTATAAAATTTTGAAAAGGAGATAAAGAGGGGCAGACATTAAAATGTCAGGAATTTAATATAACCTATTCTAAAATGTAAGAGTTCCTGAAAGATAATAAGAGAAATGAAGGATGAAGACAGTGAGGGGCAGCCATTCAAGATCATGAATTCAAATAAAGAAAGAGGAGGTTTTAAAGCATAATCACATTTAAATAGCTGTCTTTTCGTTACCATCTCTCCTCAACTCTGACCTCTCATTCACATACTATGGGAAAATTAAATGACTCCAAGATGAAGCCAGCAGTTAAGACTATATCTCTAGTAGAAACTGGATTTCGATGACGGCAAATAATTCAGAGTGAAATACGGCTGCAGCAATCAGGCAAATGTTAAAAGTGGTACCACTGTCAGTAGAAAAGCAGCATGTAACTTGCGGGGGTGGGCAGCAAGAGAAAGCTGAGTTTATAGAAAGGTAGAGGAAAACAATATCAAGGACAGTGGGCAAGAGGAGAAAAATGGATATGAACAGGAGATACTCGCATTTGTCTGAAAGGAGGCAAAAGAAGACAAAGAACAAAATAAATACAGAGTTAACTCTCAAGAAAAGCAGGTGTATTTTAAAAGTGACAGAGATTAAAAAATTTACAGGTGTTTTTAAATCCAGACCAAGAAGAATGTTCATAAATCAAAAAAATTACCCGAAAGAGATAAAATGCAAGTAAGGAAAAAATTAAAGACTTAGTGGACAGCGGAACCAACACCGTGTCCTCATCTATAATTTATGGATATTGATAGATAAATACAAGCCCTGGAAGAAAAGCCATATGTCTTCTTACTTCTTAAAAAAAAATAAACTTCGTATTACGCCACAGAAAAGATATTTATAGAAAAAAATCTGAAGTATAGCTAAAATTTTATAATAAATAAAAATGAGATTATTTGGGAAAAGAGACTGCAGATCATAAATACAAGAGTTCCAAAGTATTCATGCCCTGAGCCAGACTGCAAATAGGAGCAGGCAAATAGTCATTGATTTACCTCAGTAACAAGGTAAACACTATAATTTTATTTTCTAAATAAGCATCAAATACTTGCAGTCCAATTGTAAGACTTTATTTTCCCTACCTAAATTAATGGACACTTCTCAATTTTTCTTATGTCTTAAATGTTGCATACCCCTTCAAAAAACGATTAGATAAACCAAGGGCTTGAAATTAGAGGCCAACCATAACATAACAAGCAACCGTAAACTGCAGACGACAGGGCAATTGATGTTAAACACAGTCATACAAAAATAAAAATTTCCAAGTTACAGAACATTTTGTAAATCTCTTTCTAACCTTGTATATCTTGAGTGTGTTTCCCCCCCTGTGGCCACCGAATTTATTATTATGATTAAAAAGTTTGGGACCCGTCTCCCTGGCAAAGAACTGTTTGTGGTGGTCACTGCAGGCTTTTCGTCTTTCCTGTTACACAGCTATGGGGAAATGAACAGGACGGCCATTTACTCCAGGTTATTATCAAGCATCAGTCAAGCCAATTGACCAAGAAAGCAAAAAGCATCCAAAGATAAACTCATAAGATGGTGAGGTTAGGTTTAAAAGACAAATGAGCAAAAGTATATAAACCTAGGATTCATAGAAACATTCTAAAAGCTCAGTGGCGACTAGGTAACAAGCTCAGAGGTAGGCACTTGTATTTTAATTTCTTTGCAGCTCGTGCTCCTTCTAGCTAATCCTGGAGATCATTTTAACTACCACTAATTCAGCCTGCCTGCTCTCCAATCAGCTTTAACATTCAGGGGAATATTGATCTCGTTAGGGATATTTCTTCTGCACAACTACAATTCAAAAGCAGCCCTACATTCCTCCCTTCTAACCAAACTTCTAAGTTCAACATTAGCACAGAGGCATCACACCAGTGTGGCCACCTTTGATCCTTTCAACTCTGAGAAGACTCTGAGGTCCTCCAGGAATCGAATCAGCTCTCAAAGAATTGAGTTCTAATACATTCAAGCAATAGGAAACTGAGCTGCATCTCAACTGAGAACCTACACAAATCTCCAAAGACGTCAAGAAATGTGGTCATATAGAGTATTTTCTTGTTGTTGTTAAAATCCAGTTTGAATAAGATGCTTAATTAAGTCTTTCTGTTGACTATCTTGAAATGCTCAACACTTTCAATCTATTACGTCTTAGAAAGTAACTCTCAAATCTTCATGCATTACCAAGCCAGGCCAATTTTCTAGGCTCTGGCTTTGTTAGTTTTATTTGATGGTATTCAGTAATAGGGCTTTCAGATGCCTTAAGAGACTCAGTTTAATCCACCCACAAATCACAAGCAATTTATTGTTCCATGAAAGCTATTGTTAGGTCCCGCTTAGGAAGAAAATTTTCCTTCACTGTTATAGTTTAGGGAAACTGGTTCCTATTCATCAGGGGCACACTTAGAACTTCTTTCTCTTCTAAACAGTATTGAAAAATATGTTTTGGGGTTCTTGTTAGCTAATTGGAAAAAATATCTATGGATTCACTATAAGGATCCCCTCTTTATATCTGTGGTGTTTGATTCAGTGGCTGAGCACAGACACAGTAAAATACATGACTGGTATTACTTTTCAGATAACTTCCTATATTTATACGTCATAAAACACTTTATGAAAGCACATGTAACATTACTGCATTGAGTATTAAAATATTATTCTCATGGAACAAAATCTATTATTTAATTCCAATATACTTCATATCATGGAAAATCCTTTCTAAAAAGAAAATAATATGTAACACTTTTGTTGTTCACATGAAGCATGGAGGATTTGAATTTATTAAATATAGATTTAATAAATAGATTTTTATAGATTTTAGTTTTAATAACACATGTATTTTTTCAAAATATAAAAACCCTTCAATACATGAAACCTAACAATGTATAAAAAAGTATACAGAAATGAAAATCCTTGATGATCTCACCGTCCAGAGATAACTGTGTTACCAAGGTAGTGTAGAATTTAAAGTTTCATTCTATAATTATGGTATGTATATATTCAGGTCATCATCACTACTGGAAAATAAAACCTTCAGCTTTCCTCCTCATCACTCAGTCTTCCTTGCTGATCAAGACATATAGAGAGGGGAGCACATAGTAGAATTCAGCAGAGCAAAGCACACACTTTGGTGTCAGGCAGATGGGGGTCACAATCTAGATCTGTTCCTTACTAGTGTTATGCTCTGAATACATTAGTAGATCATACTCTCTTTATCTTGAAAACAAGGATGATAACGCTACTTTGTAAGATAGCTATAAGAACTGAATGAGATAGTATATGTAAAAGCACTACAGACCATGCTAAGACACAGAGACTATGTTGAAAACTCATGACCCATAACTCTCTTCTTCTCTCTTTCCTAGAACAAGACAACTGAAGAGAAGATGGTGATCCAGTACTAGGCAAAGACCCATCCATCTCAAAAGTTTTGGATTGAAGCATTTGTCTCGGAAGCTAGGAACAGATGGGCTGTCCACGAGGAGGGAGAATGGCTTCTCAATTGTTTGACACAACTGGGGAGCTCACTGCTAGCATAATAGTTTTTCATTTGTGAACTCCTCAAAAAACATGGAACACCATGGTTAATAAGGGAATGCAATTCTACTCAATTAATCATGAACTTTTATTTATCACTCTTTAGCAGCCCATCTGTGCTCAGAGAGGATCAAAGTTGCTATATTGTATTCAGCATTCAGTATATACCAATGAATCCCACCTTTGTAAAAGCTAACTTTAAAAAATAATGAAATTAAAATGGTGGTGTCTGTGGACACAGGGAACAAATTCCTCCTCTTGTTCTGATGCTTTATAAAGCTGATCTGGGATTATAGCTCCAGCTGAATTTAAACTTCACACTCAGATTAGGCCTTCAGTCTGCAAAGACAAGGTGAGAACTTGGCCCACTAAACATTACAGAGTAAGTAGAGTAAGCCAAGAGTTGTGCGAAGCTCCAAACATCTCCAGGATGCTTTCAGCTTTTTATGTCAGAGACCTCTGAGGTTTCATTCTGAACTGGGGTTCTGATCCGTGTGAGTTCACATTGTCACATTAGGAATATTCCAGACGTATTCCTTCTGTAGTCTGAGCAGACAAAACCTTACTGCTTCCCATTAGGCCTCGGTGGCGCCTGTTCTCACATTACTCTGGTTAACCTTGGGTTAAAGAACATGTGGATAATAATGGCATAAACTTTTCACAGTTCACTTAAAACTTTATAAGGATTTATAAGGGTTGGTTCTTTGTAGAGGAGAGTGCATTAATATATAAAACGAGCATGTTTTTAGTTTAACTCTTTGGCCATGTGTGTTTTCAGGGTCACCATTTCGGCAAAATATAGGCAATTTTGATGTTTTTTTAATAAAGTGAGAGAAGGCAAACCTTTACAGTTCACTTGGATAAAGCTGTATGACCTACATACCATGCATTAAAAATAATTATTATGCTGTTGCCAGACAGTATGGGGTATATTACTGCAGCTACCATCATTAGACATGCCTCAGCATAGCTGTTAAAGAATCCAGATGGTGGTTTTCAACTTTATCTCCATGGTGCCTCTAGGAAGTACATGTTACAATCACAGCCTCCTTCTGACTTCAAAGTTTTATAAATAGAGCCAACAGAAGAAGGGGCCTCCTGCTGTTATTGGTGGGATGGAACTTCAGTAGCCGTTACCCTCAACAGAAATCAAAATGGCATGTGCAATAGAATGCCCCTGGTTCACAGTAGCAAATTTGTGACCCAAGGGACTATACTAGTACACAGAGGAATTTCTCAAGTAGGCCACCTTTTCTCATAATTATATTCCTTTCTTTAAAATTTGTTTTACCACTCCAATGGAAAAGGAGAGGGGAGGAAGTGAATATATGATTTAATTTTCCATAAAAATGATTTCTAAT
The DNA here is from genome assembly GCF_000181295.1 of Otolemur garnettii. Taxonomy (NCBI): domain Eukaryota; kingdom Metazoa; phylum Chordata; class Mammalia; order Primates; family Galagidae; genus Otolemur; species Otolemur garnettii. The sequence goes on along the minus strand of NW_003852425.1, from coordinate 2,797,107 downwards.
CAGGTGTTATTAAAATTAAAACAAAGAAATACTCAAGTAGAATAAGAATGATAAGATGAACTAAACCAACAATGGATCAAACTCTGGTTATCTTTAGGGATATAGTTCAACTGCAAACATCACCTATAAAGCTAATAAAGGATTTTTGTGTATTAAGCTTAACTTTCCTTAGTGTAATCACAATGGTGCGATGGTTTCAGCTTGCTAAAAATCATGGTGGGAACTAATTATGCTGTGATGTTCTTTTATAACTATTTACATACTTAATTTTGTGTTAAGTTCCAGCACTGGACAATTTCAAGTTTAATAGTCACTAAATATTTAATTCAATTCACCGATCAGATATTTCTGCCAAATAAATCTAAACATATGACATTGTTGAATTGATAATATTTGTCAAAATATAAAATGCATACATCCTTCGGTCCAAACATTGACTTTTAATAATTCATCCTGCAAAGGTTCTGCCAGCCAGCTATACACAAAAATATGTTCAAGGTAATTGAAATTTTAAGGTAAAAAATAAAAACAAAAACAACTAGAAATAACTAAATTTCCATCAATAGGAAACCAGTAAAATTACTACAAATGCTACAAATGAATCGAAGGTCTGTATTTAGTAACATGATAACAACTCTCAGATACATTAACTTTAAAAAAAATGAACAATAGTGTATATAGTATAAACTCACTAATATTTCCTAATTGTTTCATTCATTAAAATACTCACATCCATTTTGAGTTACGAGTTAACTTTTTCATATCTTTATACCTATATTTCCATGATCTAAAGTGGGTTGAGAGACTTAAGTATACTATTTTAGTTGGTATCACTTAATATCATTTTTATAATATTAATTTTGAAAATAATTGTATTTCTTTCCTTCCTAAAGCATGTAAAAATTATAAGCTTTGTGGGTGTATTTTTCATGTTACCTAAAAAGGATCCTTTACTCTTCCTGAATTACCCTATGACTTGGGATTAAGGCATGAAGAACTGTCCCTCTGACCTTACAGGCCAGTGATTGCTCTTTTCCCTATTTTCCTGGACAGAGAAATTTAAATCATATCTTTCACTAACTATATTCTTTTCAAAAAAAATTGTATTTATTAATATTTTTAACATAGTAAAGTCATAATGTTCCTGGTTGGAACATTGACTTGGTTGGATATAAGAATTAATATGATTTTATCACATCCTAAAAATTTTTATTAATGATATTCTGTAATAGAAATAATTTTAGAAATATTATAAAAGGGAAGAATGTTGTGCATAATTTCTGTTTAAAATTTATTTTATTAAATTTTAGAGTAGTTTGGGATCATCAATGAACAGGTGGAAAGTATAGAGTTCCTATTACCCCCTACTCTCTTCCCACCGCCCCACTTTGTTTTGTTGTTAACATTAGTGTAGATGTCTGTTACAGTGGATGAGCCAATATAGATGCATTATTTTTAGCTAAAATATCCATAATCATTTAATTCAAAGAATATTTTGATTTCCATCTGAATTTTCTCCTTGACCCAACTATAAGTCAGCTGTAGTTGTGAAGTTTCCATAACTTTGTCTAGACATGAGTGTTGCTATTGAAATTGATTTCTAATTTTATTACACTGTGGTCTGAGAAGATGCGTGGTATAATTCTATTTTTTTTTTTAATTTGTTAAGACATCTTTTGTGGCCTAGGACATGATCAATCTTAGATAATGTTCCATGAATTGATAAGATGGACATATATTCACTAGTTTAGGGGTTGAAAGTTCTACAAATATATGTTAGCCCCATTTTCTCTAGATTCCTGTTTAAATACATTGCTTCTGTGTATATTTTCTTTTTTGGAGAATCTGCCCCATTCTCTCAGTGGACTGCTGAAGTCCCTGGCTAGTATATAGGCAAAATGCCTATATGCCTCTGGCCAAAACAGCCATTTGCGAGAGAGCTGTGAATAGACTTTGTGCAGGCATACTTGTGAGAAACTGAGGCAGAATCCCATATGGCTGGGTTGGTTACGGGCCTAACTTGACCAAGCCTCTGGCTGGAATGGCATTTCCAGAGATGTCCAGACTGCATTAAGGAATTAAGGTTGACTTTATAAGACCAATAAAAAAAGCCCTTTGGAAAACTGGCCAGATACCCATCAGTAACCTTTCCTCACCTGTGGTAAGTGACAAAGGTCACTTACTAATGGGTCCAGGAATGGAAATGTGCTCAGGGATCTCAAGAGAAGAGGAATTTACCCAATGCATACAGGTATCTAATGGCACAGATGAAACCTGGGCTCATGAAAGGCTTTTGAGAAATCCAGCCTGAAAATTCCTTATTAAAAGGTTCCAGCAAAAACCCCTGACTTAAGGCCAACATGGGAGCAGAGGTTTGCACACAAATTCCTGTATGCCCAAGAAGTTTCTTTATGCCTTGCTTAAACATTCAAAGTAACAGCCTCCAAACTAGCAAGGTCAGCAAGGGCAGGTATTCAATCTACCTTGTTCCTCCATAGTCTCAGACTTCTTCAGATAAGAACAAAGAAAGTAATGACTGACAACATGTTCTTCATTAAGTTATGTTAAACCAGGTTATGTTGAAAGGGTTATGCTTAAAGGTGTATGTTGGGTGGATTATCAAATTATTAGGGAGGAACTACTTACAGGGCTGGTGGTCACAAGATATTTAAATGGATTAATGAAGTCATTGATGTCCAATATGCATGTGCAGAGAGAAGTCATTGATGTCCAATGCACATGTGCAGAGGGATTGTAATGAATATTAATGAGGTCATTGCTGTATACTGTGCATGCACAAGATTCCCTATATAAACCAACTGTAAATAAAGAAAGCTCGCCATTTTGCCTAAGCAAGCAGATGGTCACCTTTATTTAAAACACAATTTCAATAAGCGTGCTTATTCTTCATGACACAGCTTTTCTGTGAGACCCTAACAGCAACACCCTTACCGCAACACTAGTATAATGCTGTTTTTTATCATTTTTTTTAATATCAAGTAGGATTTGCTTTATGAATCTGGGTGCACCTGTGTTAGGTGTGTAAATATTTAGGATTGTTATGTCTGCTTGTTGAATTATTCCCTTTACCAATATATAATCACCATCTTTACCTTTCTTTAGTTTTGTTGATTTCAAATCTATGTTACCTGATATGAGAATGCCTACACTAGCTTTCTTTTGGTTCCATTTCAATAAAATGCTGTCTTCCATTCCTTCACCTTGAGTCTGAATGAGCCCTGTGCGTTAGATGCATGAATTAGATGTGTTCCTTGGAGACAACACATTCTTGGCTTGTATTTTTTCCATTTAGCTAGCCTATGTCTCTTGACTGCAAATTTCAAGAATTCACATTTATTGAAACAACTGATAAGTAGTGTGGATTTCTGTTCTTCCTGTTGAAATGTTACCTAACTCTACTGAGAATGGTATTATCATAAAGTCCCCAAACAGACGCTGATGTGGATATGGGAAGAAATGAATCCTTAAACACTGTTGGTGGGACTGCAAATGAGTCAATCTCTATGGAAAACAGTATGAGATGCCTCACAGAAATAAAAACAGACACACCATTGGCTCCAGTAATAATACTATTGGGTATTTAGCCAAAGGAAGAGGAAAAGTCAGTTCATCAAAAAGACACATGTACTAGAATGTTTATTGCAGTATAATTCACAATCACAAGTATGTGGAATCAAGGAATCAGCCCATGTGGCCACTAATACATGAGTGAATTAATAAAATGTGGCTTATGTATATATGGAATGCTATTCATTCATTAAAAAAAAAAAAAAGCTAGTGCCCTTTGTAAGAATCTGGATGGAGCTGGAGACCATTCTTCTAAGTGAAGTATCACAAACATGGAAACCCAAATTCACATGTGCTCACTATTAAATTCAAGCTAATCGATCAATATAGCAATTAACTATATATATGATGGTAAAACTTAGTGAAACCCAAGCAGGTAAGAGAAGAAAGATGGAAACAGGTAAGACCACACCTAACAAATATAAGGCACCCTCTCTAGGAAATGGGCGCACTTACAATATTGACTCAAACTTCACAAAAGCAAATCATGTAATCAAAGTTATTGTATTCCTATAATATTTTGAAGAAATAAATAAGTAAACAAATAAAGATTCCTAGATTATGTTATGTTCTACTCTTTTTGTTGGTCATGCTATGGGCTTTGATAACGTCTAATGACTTGGATCCACCATTGCCAGAAACATCTGTTTCTTTAAAACTGGCTCTAGGAATCTACTTCAGATTGACATCAGAGTAAAAAATTGAAGTGGATAATATAGTAAATATTTTTTTCCTCTCAATTGCTACCCAAAGTAATCAGTACCCTCTCATGGCCACAGACTCTGCAGTTATAACTTTTTTTTTTTTTTTCAGGGACAGAAAGAAATCTGTGATTCATGGTTTCCTTATACATCTCTATTTTTAGGAAAGTTTGCATTAGAAACCATTGTCTAGAGTGCTGACCATATAAGCCCAAGGTGTGAGCTGCTTACAGCATAACTACAAATACCAGAATTAAAAGGCTGCTGGGCCCGTGGATCTTGATTTGTTGGGAACGCACAGCAGTTTACCAACAAGTATGCTGTAACTGTGAACTGTCCCTTTAAGATGTTGACTGTTAAAAAATGGACTTCAAAAACAACTCGTAACACTTTACTTTCAATAGAGATTTATCAGAGCTTTAGCTGAATTTCGATTCATCACTATCTGTTTATGGGGTTGGTCTGTTGCATGACTTTGGAAAGGTCATGTTTTATTTATTCACTGTCCAGTCACATTTGACATTAGTGTGAAAAATACACTGTTACTGGAAATATAAATTAGTACAGCCACTGTGAAAAACAGTATGAATGCTTCTCAAAGCAAAACACACATACACACACAAGAAACCAAAAAACTACCATACAATCTAGCAATCCCACTTCTGGGTATTTTATCCAAAGGAGAGGAAGTGCTTATATCAAAAAGATACTTGCATCCCCACGTTTACTGCTGCCCTGTTCATAATAGCAAAGATATGGAATCAACCTAAGTGTCTATAAACTAACAAATGGATAAAGAAATTGTGGCTTATATACAAAATAAGATATCATTTGACCATAAGATTGTACTCATGTCATTTAAAGCAAACTGAAGATGATTGTGTTAAGTGAATTAAGCCCGGCAGAGAAAAATAAACATTGCATTTTCTCATTAATGTACGTGGGTGCTAAAAATGTTGATTTTATGGAGGTAGAAAGAGAAATCCCAGAGGTTGGAAAGGTGGGGAGGGATGGGGGTGAAGAGAGGTTGGTTAATAGATACAAACATACATTAGAAGGAATAAGTTCTAGTGTTTGATAGCAGAGGAAGGTGACTATAGTTAACAGAAATGTAATGTAGATTTCAAAGTAGCTGGAGGAGAATATCTGAAGTGTTCTCAACACTCAGAAATTATTAATACCCCAGGTGATGGACACCCTAAGGACCCTGACTTGATCATCACACATTCAAAACATATAACAAAATATCACATGTATCTTATAAATAAGTACAAATATTATGTGTCAATAAAATAACATGAATTATAAGCTCAAACCACACGGCATCGGGTCTACTTTATACATAGGATAGACTTATATAGTAGACATATATACTTCATATGTATTATATCAAGTTTAGCAAACACAAATCTGTCATAGGTTAAAAAGAGAGAGAGAGAGAAAAGAACAACTTTACTACTTTTGCCTAAAATGAAGAAAAGTAACCCAATATTATTAGAAAAAATATCATTCCTAAAAGTGAATTGGGTTTGGCATTTTTTAAACAAAATAGAATAAAACAAAAATTAAACTTAGACTGAGTTCCATTCCAGTCACCAAATTGAGGCAATATGGTACACAGTAGTATATAAACTTTAACCCTGCACAAAAATAAAATCTTGACTCAAACATTTAAAATATAATTATGTCAAATGTATAAGCTTGTACATCCTTA
>NW_003852425.1:2786989-2790692 GCF_000181295.1 Otolemur garnettii | reverse complement strand
TTTTTTTTTTTTTTTTTTTTTTTTTTTTGTCCCTCAAGGAACCCTAAGCCTTTCTGTTTGAAATTTTTCAAAGAGAATTAAGCTGTCAAATGCACGTTCTTGAGCAAGGCCTCTCGCTTTTACAGCCCAGGTGGTCCAATTACAGATTTAGCCTCAAGTAAATTCAGATACAAAATAATATAGCAAATCATGATTGCTATGGTCTTAACAATTCTTTATTTTTAAAACAGACATCAAAGATTAACAATAACATGTCTTTACCCATGGGAAAGATTTTCTTTGCAACCTGCCTTCTCTGTCTTTACTCTCGCTAGAATAACGCTACCATCACACAGGCTCCATTCACCACACCCCAGGACATTCTCTGGCTCTGCCCCAATATCACAAAGAAGAAACGAGGGCTATAAAAATAGAATATAAGCATGGAGGTGAGCAGGCCAGGATCTGCCATGTGACAGGAAACTGGATGAGACGCAGAATTCACACATCTCAGCCCCAGTGCTCCTTCCCCTTCTCTTCCTTTCATTGCTCAGCTCCAAATTACCCCATCACCATCATCACCCCACCACACCGCCCTGCCCGTGATGAACTCAAGGCCCACAGAGCTGCCTCACAAGGTAGCAGTGTTCTCTCCATGGATAACACAGGGCCTGTAAGAATCCATAGCTCAGGAGGTAGGGACACCACTCAAATACTGACTGCTCATGACACAGCCATCTAATGATTAAATGAATTTTCAGCTTTGAAAGGATCCTAAAAGAATTCAGATATTTAAGGTAGAATATTTAAACAGTTTAGGAGCTTCGTCTGGGTTAATGTAACTTTTATAAAGCATAGGAGACATTGAAACACATCTAGATTCAAATGTCCTGGATCAAATCCCAACTTCGCAAAATTAACTTGGGTCAGTCTGATGATTAGAGATGATGGAGGCAGTATTCAAGCTGGTAACTTGGAAAAAATGAAAAGAGAGAACTCAGTCCTGCTATGAATTCTGTTCTTTTTGGTAAATGGCCTCAAGAGCTTAGAAAGTTAACAAGGCCTAATGGTGGCAAACATAGGTGAAATTATTAAAGAAAAATTAATATATCATCCTTAGACAGAAGCACCTCTTCCTCCAACTGCACAGTTTGAAACTTTCTCAATCAAAAATACACCTACTTAGGAATACATTTTTATAGGCTTGAAATGATAGCAAATGAAGAGGTGAGTTAAATGAGACTTGATATTTAGCAGTTCATATATGAGCGTGTGTGTACTCTCTTAGAATTAGCTCCTTGGAAATGTATTTTATTGCTGAAGTTCTACATTGATTCCCAAGTTTAAAGACAAAAACATAAACAAAAAGATGTGATTATACATGAGATTTGAAAATAAGACTGTCTTACTTATTAAGCTTCTTATTTTCTATGTCCCTGGAAAATAATAATTATAATGACACTGTTGTGTTCTACCTATATCTTTAAATAAAGTTATATATGTATAGTAAATGTATGTATGTATTAAATTTCATCCTAAAATAAACAGAATTTCATACTTAGTCATAAAACATTATTCGAAACAACAAAACCCTACATGCTAAGCCTAGATTTTCATTCAGTCTATATTCCTCTACTAACTCATACCTCACATTGTAGTTTCAGAATCCTCTTTTATCATTTTTATCAAAAGTTCTAAAGATAGAATTAAAAAGAATAACATTCTAACTTCCACGATTTTTACACTCCTATCTTAAGGATCACATAAATTTTGTTTTATAATTGAACTCACCCTATTAAAATAAATAAACACAAACCCTTTCAAAACTATTTACTACATTTCCTTGTTCACTAAATTGTCTGATTAGAAATTGTTCTGTTTCTATTTCTGACATTTGGATGTTAATAAGTTATCCATGACTTGTGTTTTACTGGCAAAGTTATGTTCAGAAATGGAGAGACGCTCAGTATCCTGAGTCAGGTAAGGAAGCTTCTCTTTTATGGAAGCAGGGCTCTGATTTTTACTGGCCTTTTCTGAGTACATTAACAGTGTAAGTTATACTTTTTAAAGCATCTATAAATTATAAAGTAGTGTTGATTATAAAAGTGTGTGTCTATGGTTATATGTCTAAAAGCCCTGTAACATACCCGTACATGCCCACTCTATAGAAAGGCCAAAAAAATGCCCTTGAAATTCATTTTAACTCCTTCATCTTGACCTGTACCACAAATCAAGAATGAAAATCAATGGCTATTTATTTTATATGTGCAAAGCAATGTGCAATTACAAGAGCAATATAAAATGGCTGCCAATTCATCATTCTCTCTCCTTTGTGTTTTATTGCTTCTTGAAATCACTTACATCATACATCAAAGAAATTAAATAAGAGTAACCATGTAAACATTTAAGGTTACGTTTTCCTAAAAGTGAACATACATGCCCAGAAATTGGCCTGGTTACAAATGAATTTGCCTACGATTCTACCCAATCTCTTCCCCAGTGCTTATTCTACACCCCAATTCAATTAAATGAGTCTAGTTCCAGATCCCAGGTGCCACACAAACCATGTCTCGAAGAAGAAAAAGGCCAAATCTTCTACACTCTCTTTATTTCTCCCAGAGTAGACCTTACAGTATCCAGTATTTGCTTAAGTTTAAAACTATATTGCTGATTTTGCTAATGATATTGAATCATTCATCACAAAACATTACCTTGGCCACAATTTGTTCAATAATATCACAGAAATAATGTTCGATATATTCAAGTCGGGAATTATAGGAAGCCAGTGTTGTAAAAGACCTTAGAGATCATTATGTCTAGAGCTGTGATCCTCAACCATTTTTTCATTATCACCACCCCCCACATATAACATGTATGAATACATGGAAACATATTATTCAAAGTGGAGAAAAGGCCACATATGGTGGTACACACTCTTCACTGCTGAAGACTAAAATTGACCCTATGATACGATGGATTGCAGAGACTGTTTATGATGACATTTCAATATTTCAGTTTCTCATCTCATCATGACAAACGCCTAAGTAAGCCAGTTCCTTTCAATGCAGCTTAAGTCACACTAGGGAACGAAACCATTCAATATTACAATATTTGACAAAGCAATAGTGAAAGGCATAATCAATAAAAACAGATCTCAGACCAGGGCAAAAAGCAATCAAGCACATGCAAAAGACAGTGGTCGACTCAGCAGCTTTCTAACTAATCATATTAATCACCCAAACCCCATAGAAATGAGGGCCAAGAAGAAGAATCTCAGGAAATCTGCACTAGCAGAAGTGTTTTTCATGCTGCACATTGACCCTTGTTGAAGGTAGGACTTAAATTTCAGGCTAAAGTGGTACAGTTTGCATCATAGAGTTTTTCCGTGATCTTATGAAAATAACGTGGAGATGAGATGTAGGTCCTTGTCTTGACTCTGATCCTCACTGATTCTCTTTTTCCTGGGCGAGTGCCTTAACCTCTGGAGTCACTCGTAAGATCACGAATATGAGTTATGAAGCTGCCAGCTTACTACAAAAATAAAGAAGTCCCATTTCATTATCACTGCTATCCCATAGTGACCTCACCTAGTCTTTTCTATTTTAAATGTATATCAAACAATATTTCATCTGCATCTAGTTTCAATGGGACAATATTCAACTATGAACAAAATATGATTCTGGGAATATTCTCTGAAAGTCTTGAAGGCAGGGGACAAAAGTTG
>NW_003852425.1:2775751-2786810 GCF_000181295.1 Otolemur garnettii | reverse complement strand
CTTTGCATTTGCTTATGTTGTTATACTTTGTAAGCTCTATAAAGGTCTAGGTAGGTATGGACCATACCTATTTCCCTAGCTTCCCAAAGGTGAGTATATAAATGAAACGCAAACTGGAAATTTGAAGTTTTTAGGTAAATACGTACATCGTATGTGACATCTGGTCACTGAAGATGCCCCTGCTATTCTTCTGCCCCAAACTGGCCATCACAGCATCGGTGCTAAATTTCTTAGAACTCACATCACATCATACCTTGTGATGGAGCTTTGCGGGCATATTCTGCATCTATCACCACTCTCCCCAGTAGATTGGAAGCTTCTTGACATTAGGGATTGCATATTAGTCATTCTTCTATCCCCAAAATGGCAGGAACAACTGACTGTGGCACATGCTAGACACTCACCAAATGTTTGCTTAGTTGAAATGAACACAGAGAAGATAAAATTAAAGGCTGAAATGTCCACAGGTTTTTCACTCGGCACTCTGAGATCATATGACATTCTTTCTACATTAAGAGTGTGTCTTTAAAGTTTCCTTCTGAATTACTTTAAAATACAGTCTAAATGCAAGAAAGAGAAAGAGGAGAGAGAGGATGTTGAAATACGATTCTAACTAAAAAGGGAAGAAAGGAGTGTATTATCAGAGAGCCCCACTAGGCTTTATCGTGGTAACTTCTACTCTTAACCTTTACTTCAACCTCCCATTTGTAATGTTATTGATCTTCTGAGTAGTTTGTTTTAAAGCGTGTTTCTCGAGGTGAAATTAGACTGCACAAGTGACCCTGTACCTTTTAAAATGACAAACTACAAACCCGCAGCTTGAGGAGATCGTGAAAAGAGAGCCTCGGATACAAATTTTGTGCACTCACTATCCGGCTTGCCCTTTCGCTGGCCAAGACTCTCCCTCAATCAAATTAGGTTCAATGATCGTTTAGCTTTAAGTCGTAAATGTATTCCCTACTTCCTTAATTGTTTAATTTCTTAAGTGCTAGTCAGCAAGAGACTCCTGAGTAACCAAGAGAGTTTCACGTGGAGGAGCTGGAAGTAGGGGCTCGAGCTCCTGACTGATACTGCTCTTCCCTTGCCTTTCTAGTCACAAGCATCCGATCAATAGGCTCAAGAGTTGTTCCTCGTGACTTAGAGCAGAATTGAAAGTTGGAGCTTCCTTTGGCTCCCAGTGCCCGACAGTAATTCATGCACCGTAAACACAGTCTGCCGGGTTGTCCCAGGCCTCAGCAGTTGACAGGGAGCTGAGATTATCAGAAGAAAGTTGGGGCTGGATTTCTGCTCAGGCTCCTGTCATGGTCTGCCGCCATGGACTTTTTAGGAAGCACAGATTCTATGTGTGTCTACCCAAGGGGTGATTTTTGTGCCTGGTTGAACTTTGTGAAAGAATAATGTTATTTATTAATGCTAATTTTTCTGTAAAGTATCCTTTTGCATTTTTACTTAATACATGATAAACAATTTGTTGTTATCATGATAAACAATTTGTTGTATACTCATTTAATGTGTGTTAAAACTACATCCTGATATACTAGACCCATGATTTCTTATATAGCTTCGCTCAAAGTAAGTCAATCAGTATTCAGAAATAGAAAAATTAGGTCTGTGATGTAGGAATTTTACATTTGGGAAAACATAACTTTATAGCGAAATCCGATTGCTTAAGGACAAAGTAGAAAAGCCACATAGAGTAGTCTCATGTTAACCCAGCATTTCACTTTTTTGATATAACAAAGCACCATAGCACATCCAGCTCTAGCTGAACATAAGTACCTGTGAAATCTCCAGAATAAAAATTTTCAGGGTGTCAATCTGCTGAAATAATTTATGAATTTAGATTCAGCAAAGATCAAAACATTTTCCCCAAAACACAACTGAATGTAGTAAAAAAAAAAACTGAATATGTCATAGTTAACCTATATACAGCTGTAAGTTTCGTTCCCAGGCATCAGTAGCATAAAGGCATACATGGGTCTTCCTCTGGTTTGCCCCAAAATATAGACACATTTCCAGGAGGCGTTTTCAAAATCTGACTCCAACAAGTGGATGTTTTGCTGCACAAGTAACTACATTTTAATTTAATTCCTGTTATTGGTTCTCAAGGAAAGAAGACAAGGGCTCACTGTCCTATTTTGGTTCTACTCCAGTGGCCTGCCATTACCCTTAGAAAAAAGCTGGTCACCATACGAAGGAAAACAGTCACTGTGAACTAGCCCTGTCTCTGCTGTGTGCTGCTCCTTCCCCAGATTCCTCCTCCTTCACTATGACTCAGACACCTGAATTCTGCTGTTCTGGACTAAAAAGGGCTCTTCCTTTTCCTAGGACCTTTACACATGTTATTCCCTATGCCCAAAACACTCTTCCCCTAACTCTTTACATAACTATTCTCTTATCTTAAGATACTTGCTTAAATTCATCTTCTCAAAGAGCCTTTTCTAAGCATGTTGTTTAAAGGACTCTGTTCATTTTATGTCATTTTCTCTCTCTGCTTTTTGTTAATTTTTTTCATAAGAAGTAGTAACTGGCTATTCATTTCTTTTGTTATGTGTGTCTTTTTCCCTGGAACAGGAGCTCCATGAGAGCAGAGACTACCAGTGCTTTGCTCCTCCCTCCCTCCCTCGGCCTCCCACACAGCGCTTACATACAGAACGTCTCAGTAACTACTCCGAATGGTCTAATGAGGGTCTATCTTACTAGTAACCTCCTCTTAATTATTTAGAATACTCAAATTATCTTAGGACCCTCTGAATAAAGTCCATTTTCATCACAGTGTTAGGAACATAACATACAGCAAACTAAGCTTTAATTATTTTTAAATTATTCCTGCAAAACTAAACTCAAGGCATGATTTTCAGCTCCTGGTTCTGCTCCTTAGCTTTGCCTTGGGAGAGTATGATGAATCTTTAAAGTCATACCACTTTATAACCCTAAACTCAGGGGTGTCAGGAACCATCCTGGTCTTTATAGTCTTAGCAATGCAGTTTTTCTCTCTGCACTGTTTTTTGATTAATTATCCAACTAGTAACTAACCTGCCCATTCACCAGTTTTCTTTGTTGAAATCTATTTTTCTCTTTGACATTTAAGTTTTTCTATCTTCCTTGTGTCATTTTTCCATCTATCATTTTCTCTTTCCTTTTCCTCAAGAAATGAGTCACTGGAAAAGTATCTTTCACTATCTTTTCTAGCAGATGTGAAGGACAATGGGTAGTATTTCAATTTGTTTGTTGAAGTAATTTTTTTTTCAGTTCTGATTATGTGTTCTGAAGTAACAGGTGTGCATTTTTAAGTCAAAATGTTTTCTTTCCTCACAAAGCCCCATCATTCCAACTATCTCTATTGTATAAATTAATTGTTTAATCAATTCAACAAAGACATTTCAACATCTATGGCATGACTGACAATGACTTAGGCTCTGGGGAACAGCAGGAAATAAAATATCAAGTCCCTGATTGAACAGACTTCCAGCTGGGCTGGAACCTGCTACTTAAAACATGTGTTTATGTACACACATGTCTGTAAACATACATAGCTACATACACACATCTTTATCTTGCCAAATGCATGCTGAAATGTAAGGATCCTATACAAGGGAAAAAAGAGAATGTATATTAGGAGAATGTATATTTTTCATCTGTAAAAGTTTTTTTCATTTCTTGAGACACAAGTTAAAACAATGATTCATAAAGGTATAAAGATCACAAATTAACAATCTAATGACATGTCTCAAGGAAGCAGAAAAGGAAAACCAAAGAAACTCAAAGCCTACAGAAGAAAAAAATAGCCAAGGTCCGAACAGAACTAAATGAAATTGTGAACAAGAAAATAATACAGAAGATCAACATAAAAAAAAAAAAACAGGAATTGATTAGTGATCAATAAAGATAAACAGAAGCAAAGGATCATAAAAGAATTAATACAGTCTAGGACATTAGATGGCTAAACTTTAGAGAATATAGATGTAATCATGAAATTCCTAAAGAGTCAGAAAGGGATAGATAGTGTGAGAGGGCAAGAATGTATATGTTTGGGCAGAGAGTAAGGAGGTGGGGCTGAAAGACAAGTCGTGGTAAAAATGTCAAGGGATTCTCTTTCATTTTTAGCAATCAGGAGAAAATGTTTTCAACTACAAAATTTAAAAATAACAGTAGAAATATATTTCCCTATATTAACATATTTCTCTTATTGTACCTTTCATGAATATTTTTATTTACCATTTTGTTGTTAAATGTTCCCATACAAAGCAGAATAGTATAATGAGTCTTCATGTACCCATAATATGGGTGAAAATATCAGAATAGTATAATGAATCTTCATGTACCCATAATATGGATGAAAATATTAGAATAACGGAAAGTGTTAGAAACCAAAGTCCCCTAGAGAGTAGCAGTATGAAGTGAGGAGAAGTGGAATTCTGACTGCTTTTTTTTAATTGATCATTTTTTTATTTTTATTCATTTCTTTTTAATTACTATGGACACATAATAGTTGGATGTATTTCTGAGCACGTGTGATGTTTTGGTACAGGCATACAATGTATAATAATCAAATCAGAGAAATTGAGGTATTTATCGCTCAATTTTTCTTTTCTTTTTTTGTTTCAGTCTCACCCAGTCATCCTGTATAGAGTTCTCTGGCTTCATAGCTCACAGCAACCTCAAACTCTTAGGCTCAAGAGATCCTTTTTCCTCAGCCTCTCAAGTAGGGCCTACAGGTACCGGCCACGATGCCTAGCTAGTTTTTTTCTATTTTTAGTAGAGAAAGGGTCTTGCTCTTGTTCAGACTGGTCTCAAAGTTCTGACTGCAAACAATCCACCTGCCTCAGTCTCCCAGAGTGCTAGGATTACAAGCATGAACCATCCATTTATCATTTCTTTGTGTTAAGAACATTCTAATTCTGCTTATTTGTAAATATACTATAAATTATTAACTACAGTTGTGCTATTGTGCTCCTGAATGCTAGATCTCATTCACTCTATCTCATTGTGTTATTGCAGCCATTAACTATCCTTGTTACCCTCTCCCACTGCCCAGAATCTAGTAACCACCATTTTTCCATCACTCTACTGTCTGTCTCGCTGAGTTCATTTTGTTTGTCAGCTTATACATATGAATGAGGACATTCAATACCAGTGATTCTGTGCCTGGCTTTAATTCTATATTGTTTAGAACTATCTTACGTATCAACTATTTATATGGCATATTTAAATTACACAATAATATAAAAATAAACATAATGCAAATAATCTTAGACATTTTATAAAACATAAAATCAATTAAAATTACCCTCATAATCCTACCACCCAGAGAGCACTACAGCTAAAACTCTAGTCTATTTTCTAAAATCATAGTATAAAGCTAAAAAAAAAAAAAAAACCCAAACATACAAACAAACACAAGACATTCAATTATTGTAGAATCTTTCCTTTGGAAAATATACTTAATCTTCAAGCACTCTTTTGAAAACAGTAACATTACAATTGACATTGTAATTGACACTGGGGAAATCTTGGCAGGAATTGAATAGCTTGGAAAGGAATCATTCAACAGCTGTCCTCTACTGGATGTATCCAAATTTGACCATTAAACATGAGAAACACAGAGGGCCCACTAATGGAGAATGATAATCAGCAGACTACCTTAGGGTCACATTTGTGGAAGTTAATTCAGTTTGATTAAACCTCCAAACCATCAGTGTTAAACTTGCAGCAATATTTCGCATGCCTGCTATTTCTCTCTAATGGATTACCTTGTGACCTATGAGTTTTAGTCTTTTTAAATTTGAAAATGTTATCTATATCTTATCATTCATGACTTTTACCTCTTATCTTCAAAATGTTCCAATTCAACTACAAAATTACTATGTCCTAATATTCCATCTACACAGATAACAGGTCTCACCATAAAATCTCATTCTATTTTGCAAGTCATTTATAAAGATGTAAGCTGTACCATTGTTCAGATCATCATTGATTTAAAGTACAGTTAAAATACCCCATTCTTTAACAGAATTTTGTCACTTTTTTGCCATTAGTTAAAGAATAATCTAACTTATCTGTTAAGCTCAAATTTAAGATATTAATTTTTGTATTTAATGTTTCCAGCAATGACCCTGTAATGTGGAAAGCATTTTATCCATGTCTACCAGTGCAAATATTTCCATTTAGAGGGCGGCAACTTTACTGAGGACTTTTGGGCTTTGGGAAGATTGCTAAACATATGCCCTATTTCTAACAGCAAAAGTGTTGTTTTAACAATACAAATCCAAGAAATAATAAAATACTAGCCTGCCAACATTTTTCTATTTGTTAGATTTGTGTTTGATTGATGCCCTAGGCTATTGTATAAATTTCCATAATTTATGCAAACAATGCTAAGCAAATCACATATCAAAAGCAATCGTATTAATGATACAATAAATTGTCTTGAACACTAGTAGCCAGGAAACAATTTTTTTAATAACTATAGATACAAATGGACAGTTAAAGATAAGTATATAAACACACATAAATATTTCTATAAGTAGTAGTATTCTATCATCCCAGAAGTTATATTCCCTGATAAAATGACTGCTTTTGTGAAAAAGATACTGCTTTTGTGAAACTCAAGATAAGGCCTGAAACAAAGAGTAGGATGCAGATAAATACAGTCGCTGACAAGGTACTCCACCTAACAGAGGCATGGTTTGAAAATTGTACCCAAAAGGGCATTTACTAAAACAGAAGAAATGTACAATATCTTTATCATCAGTTGCTAATATAAACCTGAACATGATCACACTTTGATATTATTTTACCTACTTTGAGAAGTCTACATATAACATTTCGATTTTGTGAGCTGAGAACATATTACAACTTTGAAGAGATTTATGTTATATCCCTTGGAATCACCACCCCTGTCCTATTTTTGTTGTTGCCTACTTACCCCAAAGAAATAGGAATAAAGCTCAGTAGGTGTTTCCCTGATCAAAAAATAATGAATGGTACTACAAGGAAGCAGCAAAGTAGCTTCACATACAAGGGCTCATTAAAATCCATAGGCAACCAACCTCACAGGAGCCTTGTCACACACCCTGAAAATGCACACTCAGACATATACTATGAAAATATAAAAGAACTCTTGAAACAGAGAAATAGGAGAATAATCCAATATATTAACAAAAGATCTGGACACCCCTCAAAATATTACAGATGGCAAATAAACATATGAGAAAATACTCAACATCAACATCATAATACAAAGGATCAAGGAAACAAAGTTGCTTCTTGAAAAGATAAAGAAAATCAGTAGACCACTAACTTAACCAAAAATAGAAGAAAAGAGACTCAAATGAGCTTAATCAGAAATGAAAAAGCAGACATAACAACCGATACCACCAAAATACAAAATTTCATCTAGTACTACTACAAAAACCTCTACGTATACAAACCAGAAAATCTAGAGGACACAAATAAATTTTTGGAAACACCCCTCCCCACCCAGGCTTGCATCAATAAGAAATAGCAATCCTGAACAGACCAATAATGAGCAGTGAAATCGAAACATTAATATCTCTTAACTAAGAAAAAGCCCTGGACCAGATCATTTTTTTTTTTTATTAAATCATTGCTTATAAGGGTACATGGACCAGATAAACTTACAGCCAAATTCTAACTGGAGCTACAAAGAAGAACTAGAACCTATCCTACTGTAACTGTTCCATAACATCAAGAAGGAGGGAATCCTCTCTAACTCATTATAGAAAGCCACTATCCCTCTAATACCAAAGCCCGGAAAAGACACAATGAAAATATAAAACAATAGACTAATATCCATCATGAACATAGATGCAAAAATCCTCAATAAAATATAAGCAAACCAAATTCAATAGCACATCAAAATGATAATTCATCATGATCAAATAGGTTCCACCAAAGGGTACAAAGGTCATTCAACATACACAAATCAATAAATGTGATTTACCACATAAACAGAATTCAAAACCAAACCAACAGCTTATCTCAATATATGCAGAAAAATCATTTGATAAAATCTAGCACTGCTTCGTGATACAAATCCTCAACAAACTAGGCATAGAAGGAACATATCTCAAAATTATAAAAGGCACATGTGACAATTTCATAGGGAATATCATACAGAATGAGGAAATGTTGAAAGCATCACTTCTAAGAATTAGAACACAACAAGGGTGCCCACTGTAACCACTTCTATTAAACATAGTACTAGACATTCTAGCTAGAGAAATAAGACAAGAGAAATAAATAAAGTGTATCCAAATTGGAAAAGAGGAGATCAAACTATCCCTATTTACCAATGATATGATTTCATACCTAGAAACCCCCCAAATATTCCACCAAAAGACTCCTAGAATTGGTGAATATATTCAATAAAGTCTCTAATTATTGTACACAAATTAGTAGCATCTCTATGTATTAATAGTGAAGCTAAGGCTGGGCGCAGTGGCTTGCACCTGTAATCCCAGCACTTGGGAGGCCGAGGCAAGTAGATTGTCTGAGCTCACAGTTTGAGATCTGAGCAAAAGTGAGACCCTGTCTCTAAAAAATAGCTGGGAATTGTGGCAGGCACCTGTGGTACCAGCTATTTGGGAGGTTGAGGTAAGAAAATTGATTAAAACCAAGAGTTTGAAGTTGCTATTAGTGCTGATGTCATGGTATTCTACCAAGGGCAACAGAGTGAAACTGTCTCAAAAAGAAAAAAATATCCAAGCTGAGGGTCAAATCAAGAACTCAATACCATTTGCAATAGCTGCAAAAAAGACACCTAGGAATAAAGATCTTTACAAAGGGAACTACAAAATACTGATAAAAGAAACTATAGATGACACAAAGAAATGGAAAAACATCCCCTACTTCTGGATTAGAAGAATCAACACTGTTAAAATGTTCATACTACTTAAATTAATTTATAGATTCCATGAAATTCTCCTGGAAATACCGATGTCATTTTTCAGAGATTAGAAAAAAAGATTCAAAATGTCATATGGAACCAAAAAAAAAAAAAAAAGAAGAAGAAGAAGAAGAGACTGGAGAGCCAAAGAAATCCTAAAGAAAATGAACATATTTGGAGGTATCATATTACTGACTTTAAATTATATTACCAGGCTATAGTAGTGAAAACAGTATGGTACTTGTATAAAGGTAGGCACATAGACCAATGGGAACAGAATTGAGAACCCAGAAACAAAACCACGTAGTTATGACTGAGTCTTTAAGAAAGCAGACAACAACACACAGTGGGGAAGGAAGGCCCACTCAATAAATGGTGCTGAGGAAACTGGATAGCCACTCACAGAAGAAGGAAACTAGATCCTGACTGTATGCAAAAAATAACTCAAGATGGATTAAAGACCTACATGTAAAACCAGAAACCACAAAAATGCTTGAAGAAAATGTAGAAAAAACTCATGTAGACATTGGCTGAGGAAAAGATTTTTATAATTTGTTTTTTATTGGAACTTAATGGAACTTAGTTAAACTTAAAAGCTTCTGCAGATCAAAGGAAAGAATGAACAGAATAAGTAGACAACCTACAGTGAGGGAGAAAATATTCACACACCAGGCATCTGATAAAGGTTTAATATCCTAACTCTACAGTGAACTCAAACAAATAAGCAAGAAATAACAAATAACCACATCACAAGTGGGCAAAAGACATGAAGTTTTTCAAAAGAAAAGAGATGAATGTCCAGCATATGAAAAAAGGTTCAATATCACTAATTATCAGGGAAATGCTAATTAAAAGTACAATGAGAAGCACCTTACCTCTGTAAGAATAGCTATTATTAAATATTAAAAAGACAACCTTCAGAATGGGAAAAGATATTTGCAGGATATCAATCTGACAAAGGGTTGGTAACTAGAATCAACAGAAAACTCAAATTCATCAACAGAAAAAGAGTAAACAATCCTATGTACCTCTGGGCAAGAGATAAGAACAGAGCCTTCTCTGACAAAGACAAATGGCTAACAAACATTTGAAAAAATGATCATTGTCCTTGATCATCAAAGAAATGCAAATCAAAACCACCCTGAGATATCACCTAACCCCAGTGAGAATAGCCCACATCAAAAGTCTCAAAGCTGCAGAGGCAGGTGTGGATGTGGAGAGAAGGGAACACTTTTACACTGCTGGTGGCACTGCAAACTAATAAAACCTTTTGGAAGGAAGTAGAGATCTTTACAGAACTCAAATTAGACACAAAAAAGAATGAAATAGTGTCTTTTACAAAAACTTGGATAGAACTAAAAACCTTTATCCATTTATCTGTCAATGGATAATTGGGACATATCATATCTCAAGTGAAGTTTATCAGGAATGAATGAAATACCATATAGTCTCACAAGTGAGAGCTTAACATGCTCATAAAGCAGTAGAAGGGACACTGAAAACCAGTAAGGAGGATGGAATTAAAGAAGGGGGGAGGAGTTGTGAGGGATAAAATTCTACCTATCTCGTACAACCCATGCTATTCTAGTGACGGGTACAATGAAATCTCAGCCTTTAGCATGATAATCCATCCACAAGAACACCTGTACCCCCTATTTTTCCTTTTGAAATAAAAATAATAAGATACCACTACATACCTATTAAAATGGCTAAAATCTAAAACATTGGCAAAATCAAATGCTGACAAGGATGTAGACCAACAGGAAGTTTTGCTGACTGTTAGTGGTAATGAAAAATGGTATGGAAACTTGAGGAGACAGTTTGGCAGTGTCCTACCAAGCTCAATATAAGTTTACCCTAGGATTCAACAACTATTTTACTTGGTATTTATTCAAATGAGATGAAAACCTTTCCACACAAAAACACGCACAAAGATGTTTATGGGACTTATCAATATTTGCCAAAACTTGCAAGCAACCAAGACGTTCTTCAATATTGAATAAATAAACTGGCACATAATAGAATAGAATAGAATATTATTCAGTGATTTAAAAAAAAGAAATTAACTAGTAAGGCATGAGAAGCATGCTAGAAAACATGCTAGAAACCATAAATATATGTTGTGAAGTGAAGGAACCCAACCTAATA
>NW_003852425.1:2771020-2774439 GCF_000181295.1 Otolemur garnettii | reverse complement strand
TTATGTAATGCATAAAATTTGATGAGTTTTGACATACGCATACACCCAGGATACCACCACCACAATCAAGGTAATAAACACACCCATCACCTCCAGAGGTTTCTTTGTGTTCACTCCTTTGGATTTTTTCTTGTTTTGTTTTTGTGGTAAGAACATGTACCATGAGACCTATCCTCTCACTGTTCAGCATTACCATATTCTTCACTCTGATGCACTTGATCTCCACAACGTATCTTGTATAACATGAAGAATTTTAACTTAATCCCCATTGAACAATAACTGCTGTTTTCTTCTCCCCTCATCAACCACCATTCTCTTTTCTGCTTTGTGTAAGTTTGACTCTTTTAGATAACCTCACGTAAGTGGAATCAGGCAGTATTGGCCCTTCTGTGACTGATTGATTTCACTTAGCACCTTCCAGGTTCATCTATGTTGTTGCAAATAGTAGGACTTCCTTCTTTTCTAAGGCAGAAGAATATTCCATGGGATGCCACATATGCTACATTTTCTTTATCCATTTATCTGTCAATGGACAATTGGGACATACCGTATTTCAATAAAAGTTTCAAAAGAAAAGAAAAGGACAAGAATCAGTGGGACAAGTTAGCACTGAGAGCCAGGCTTGTACATAAATAGTAGTATAGGAATGGCAGGTCAATTTTTTTGATTACAGGATATGGTATGTATAATATCTTATTTATTCTTTAGCATTACATGATTTATTATTTAGCATTAATATTGACTTTTATAAAGATATTTAGAGAAAAAATAAATTCTTTCACATTTTACAGAGCATTTATGTAGTGAACCTTAGGTACTACACAATGGAGCCAGGAATATATAAGGAAACAACTAGAAATACAAGGAAACTTAATGGAAATTCATAATTATAATGCAAAAGTTTATATGCCTCTTGAAATCAAATAAATTTTTAAAATATGATGTACCAGTGCATAATTAGCACTGGAACATTTTTTATCTTTTTTGAAAATATTTTTTAAAAGTAATTATCCTATCTCATAACACAAAAACAAAATCTTAGTGAACTAAAGTACGAACATAAATAAGAAACTCTAAATCCATTAGAATAAAGTAGATTATTCATAATAATGCAGGCAGAAAAGGATCTCTTACATAAGACTTAAAAAGAGCATATCCTATGGAAACAGCAATAAACTTAATTGCACCAATATAAAATGCTCTTAAACATCAAAGTTCACTCTCAAGAAAAGTGAACACACAAGTGACTGAGACAAGGCAGTGTTGTAAGATGTTCAACAGTCAAGAAATTAGTATCTGGATTCCAGAATTTATAAAGAATACCTATAAAGCAATAAGAAATATATTAATCATAAAACGGACAAAAAGTGAAAACCAGAGAAACACATAAATTATGAAAAGTTGTCTACCATCACTAATTATAAAGTTATTAAAATAATCATTTTCCACTTGTTTTTCCAATGTGGTAAAAATTGATATTCTGATAATATCAAGTATTAGAAGAATTTTGTAAAAGAATGGTCCTCTCAAATACAGCTAGTAGAAGTATAAGTTAATACAACTGCTTGGGGAACAATTGGGCAATGTCTAGTGAAGTTAAGTATATGTGTATTACACAATTCAATTCAGCAACTGCCCTTCTGAGTACATACCCAATAGAACTCTTCTTACACATGTAGACAGGAAACACACATAAACAAAATCATGGAAAGACCCAATATATACAATCAGGGAGGTGAATGAAGAGATTCATCTGGTAGGATATAATCTCAGGATGGAACACTATAAAACAATTAGAAGGAATATGGATACAACTCACAAACATACTGATACAAGATGTAGAATGAATTTTCTATACCTTATCTTTTATTGTATGGAAGTTTAAAAATATACCTAAAATAATGTTCTTAGATTACTTATGAATGTATACCTAGGCATATAAAATGAAATAGAGGGATAAATACTAAATGAATGGTATCGGTTTCTTCTGGAGTTGGAAGAATAATTGAAATATGAGAGTTGGCTGAAGGTGAGTTGAGGCATATTTGTGACATCAAAATATTTCATAATAATCTCTTTAGATAAAAAAAATCTAGAAACAAATATGAAGAACTGCTGGATATTATTAATTCTGGGTGTAATTCCTTATACATTAAATTCCTCAAATATAAAAATAGTAGTTCCTCTAGATAAAATTTACCTTAAGTTTTATATCAACTGACATCTATGAAATAAGTGTCCTTGGCCGATATAAATTGTTCCTTCTCTTTCTTACATGTGTAATTTACCTATTTTCCCATAGATAATAGATACAAAAGAAAATCCCACAATATAGTAAATATTAAGATGTATTAATTTATAATTACTTGGATATGAACCATACAGAAGAGAAGGGAGACCTCATCAATTTATACATATAAAGAGAGAGACTTAAATATATACAGACAAATAAGAACCATTTCTTCCCCTGACCATGAAATTTTCATGGACAACAGAATTTCCTCCTTTCATTTCTTTCTTATCAATAATATCAAAGCCATCGTTGGATATTATGGACTCACTAACCACAGGAAGTGACTGTGCCGTGCCTCTCACACTGATTCAAGGTCTATTTATGCACCGACCGTTATTTTGCAGAGATGGGCGCAGGAGCCACAGATGGAGATGACTCAGCAGAGTGGGCTGGGCAAGAACTGCTGCATTTAAACCCAGTGCTCACCCAGATCCCACTGTTCCTTCAGGTTGGGAAGAGTAAATCAGCTCCTTAAGGCACTAGCCTGGTGTCTGTGAAGCAAGTTACTTTCACAAAGTTTTACCCTGTCAGTATGAAAGACCTAAAATGAGCTAAAAATCAGTATAACTAGCATCCAACCTGACACTGCCTAAAGCACTCCAGCCCCCTGGGCTCCATTTCCCTCTCTGTAATGAGAATGAGATGAATTGATATTCTGTATTTGGCAACCCATTCTCAAAAGGACAAGACAAGGTTTTAATTTTGCTTCTGCTATTAATACACTAGGTCTTAGCACTTAAGAGACATTATAATGATTAGTTGATCAATCAACAGATACATAGAGAGATGGATCGATGTGGTACACGCGTTATGTACCATTTGTAAAATGGTGGTAAATATACCCTCTGTATCTTCTTTAGTACATTGTTCTAACAAAAATAAGTAATTGCTATTGAAATGCTAAGGAACTATATAGGAAAATGAGTAAATTGGTCTAGAGGAATACCAACCAATTGGACCTATTTCAAAAAACATGAATACAAGTCTTATGAGTTAAGATTTATTTCATTTGTATGAGCAATTTCATTTTAATTTTTCTTTCCATGCCTTCCTTGCCAAATATTAGAGAAAACTTTCTTTTCTAGTTGATTCTGCCTTTTCCCCTGACTTTGGAAAGTTTCTCTTA
>NW_003852425.1:2770610-2770897 GCF_000181295.1 Otolemur garnettii | reverse complement strand
CTCCTCTTTCTCCCACCTTTCTCTTTTCTCTCTTTCAACATATAAGCTTAGCTACAAAGGATACTGGGAATACTTTTCTTCTAATGCATTTTCTAGAATAAAAATGGTTATCTTCAGAACTCCTAAAATAAGATGCAGTTCATGACTAAAATCCTTTATAAAAATATGAAAATATTTGTTAGTGATCCTTTATAGCCTTCTTCCATGCAATCCTTTTTCCCCCCTTGCCTTGTATCACAAATCAACTCTCATAATTAGGTTTGATTTGGTCAATGATGAATAATAGG
>NW_003852425.1:2750373-2770590 GCF_000181295.1 Otolemur garnettii | reverse complement strand
TATTCATTATAAGGTCTTATTCTTGCTAATATTTACCCATAGCAAAAAGTTAAGAATAATTCTGATCTTATTTCAACATTTATGCTCAACAGCATAAGTCATGAGTGATGAGTAACTCTTTTCACGAGTTTTGGCTAAAGTAAACCTCTACTAACAATGTTTGCATTTTTTCAAAGTTGAAATAAAAGGTGAATTAGACCTATATTGGCTGATGAAGATGTATGGGAGTCAAGAACTTTCTTAGGCACTCTTATTGTGCCTATTTTTTGTTCTGGTTTTCTAACCACACAAATCTTCCCTAAAATAAATTGGTTTTCATTTATGTAAAATTAAACAACCAGCTAATTTAATGCATACTATCATTAATGTCTTTATGTAAAAAGAAAGAGGGAAACCTCATAATTTGTAGTCGCATTATGACTTTTCTCTAAGTAAAGCAATTAACAGGCCACTAACCATCATTCAGTATTTTATATATTAGTAGCAGCATCTTTGATATTTAGGTTTCTCTTCTAAATAGCTCTAGAACAACACTGCATTTTGTAATCTGATAAATACACCATCTGAAGGCTACCCATCATTTTCTGTGCCAGTGAAAGGAAAGGAATGTGAGCAACAACTGCCGTTTCATTTCATTTATTTACATAAATGAAAACCAATTAATTTATTTTAGGAAAGACAGGTTCAAGGTACAGCCATCTGTCAGGTCACCTAATGGGAAAGCGATTAGATTACAGAGACAGCAGCGTTGCTGCTCAGGGATGCCTCTTTTGACCAGACCACCTTATCCAGCATGGCATCCATGCAACCCTTCCTATCTGCTCTTCCTCACTCATATCACTGTCTAACAAATATTTATTTCTGTAGCATTTCACTACTTAACAAATTATATTGAATTCACCTTATTTTAGAAATTGTTTGCCTAGTCTGTGAGAATAGAAGCTTTACATTAGCAGGACTCCATCTCTTAGGATATCTACGGTCATTGCCACAGTACCTAAGACATTACCAAGACAGGAAAGGCTTTAGATCACTTTTCATGAAACAAATGAATCTCATCAATGTCATTAAAATGGTAGGAGTCTGATGGTAGGCAGAAAAGCTCCAGATCTCTCTATTTCTCTACTTTTTCTTTATTCTCAAGATTCGGCCAAAAATAAGGTTATAAGCCAAAGCTACTTCCTCCAGGAGAAGCTCCAGATATCTATTTTTTTCCTTTTTCCTTCTTTTTTTGTCTTCTGCCAGGTGAAAGGTTGGCAGCAGTTTCCTGATGTCTACCCCCAGGAATAGACCTGGCAGTCGATGGAGTCCCCGAGTACCCAGTACAGGTGAGTTCTCCCTTCCTGTCTTTCTCACTCCATCCCTTCTGACATTTGCAGATGGTTTCTGGACCAGCTTTTTGGTCCCTAATGATAGTTGATGTTTAGGTGTTATTTTAGGAGAAAGAAAACTGACGATTGTATTTTAAATTATTTAAGCCAAACTAGATATAAAAATGAGAGCCTTACAAAAAGTCCAAGGTAATGGCTAGAATTCTTTCTGGGATTTAGAATTGAAGCCCAGACAAGGATAACAGATAAATAGTGGTATAGTTATAAGTATTAATATACAAGTATAGCAAAAAGAAAACTCAAGATTGGCCGGGCATGATGGCTCACGCCCATAATCTTAAGCACTCTGGGAGGCCAAGGTGGGAAGACCACTTGAGCTCAGGAGTTTAAGATTAGCCTGATCAAAAGCAAGACCCATCTCTACTAAAAATATGAAAATTAGCTAGGTGCCTCCCAAGGGCTTGGGAGGCTGCCGCAGGAGGATTGCTTAGCCCAGAAGTTTAAGTTTGCTGTGAGCTAGGCTGAGGCCATGGCAGCAAGGGATGACAGAGTGAGACTCGGTCTGGAAAAAAAAAACAAACACCACAGTAAATGGCTTTTCTTATAAACACAGGATAGGAAAATCTCTCCCACGTATCTTTAAAGCCAACAAATGCAAAAGCTGATAGAATAATTACATAAAAATGTTAAATTTCTGTTGAGTTGGATAGATAAAGAACACATGATAAGAAAATCAGCAAAATATGTGAATGGGTAAATCTCAAAAAAGTGTACAATGACCAACAGACAAGAAAAATGTGCTTAATCTCACTAATAATTGAATGTAATAATATAATAGCAATGAAATATCTATCAAGTTTTAATCTTTAAAAGTATAGTAAATAATAATAAATTTCAATTTTGATGTTGATATAGAAAGAAAAAAAGGAACTTTAGAAAATATCTTTTCTAAAAATCAATATCAAAGCATGTATCTAAATTACAATATGTATATTCTCTGAATTTAAAAAGAAATCACATATTTTATATATATCTTATATGTGTATATTCACACTATATGTATGTGTATAGATATACTTACTCTATACAGTATAACACATAGGCTGTCCAGAAAGTATCCAACCATGTTATCTTTTATTTTTATATTAACAATGTCTGGATACTTTCTGGACAGTCCTTGTATATATATAGATATAATATGTATACCTACATATGTGTATATACAAACATTCACTGTAATATTTATAAGAAAAATTGGGTTGCAACATTCCAACAGCAGCAAGAGCTTAGTTAAAAATTAATTATTGTTATTTTATATAATGAGATATCATTATATAAATCATGATTATATAAATACATCATTGTAGCCAACGTGATAAATAAGATCAGACATGGAAGGATGTTCATGATGTGGTATTGACTGAACTATCTATTTATAGCTTAATACACACATTCTATGATATGTTCCTTCATAAATTAAAACGTCTTGTAAGATATATCCAAATGTACATACGTGAGTAATGATTATCTCTGAGGAGCAAGGTTATAGGATTGGAAATGAACTTAACTTTCTATTTCCCACATTTGTGGTTCGTTAGAACTTTTAAGAGTATAAGGCCTTTATACCTTTATGATTTAAAATATATCTTTATTTTAAACATTACTAGTGGGAGAGAATGCGAGGCCGATGATTTAAATGCAAGACCGAATCTGAGAACAGCTGGAAGCTGGAAGCTGGATGTTAGTCTCTCTTCATGCAGGTCACCTAACTATCAGGACATATTCCCCCTGCATCTTCTCATTATCATCCACCACCGTTTCCTTAGATTCCTGAATTATGCCCCTTGTTTCTAACTAGGTTTGTTTCTAACTAGAGTTCATTCTTCTACACCATTTCCTTGGACCGAGAAGAACTATCTTTTGAAGACCAAGACAGCAGCAGCAGCAATGATTCAGACAAGAATGAACAGAGCTCTGTCCGAGAAACGCTGACCCAAAGGGCAGCTCCCCTATGCCAGGGGAGGGGACGGCTGCATGAACTGCATGCAGTTTAGAAATTTTAGGCCAGAGGGAAGGAACAGATGGATTTGTCAGCCCTTAGAGTTAGGCTGAGTTCCTTGGATCAGTAAGGTCATCCCATCTCCAAGAGGTAAATACTAACAATTTTTGAGCACACACGACATGGTCCCCTGTAGTATCTCGTGAATATGAAAATTGGGGCTGTATCTTATGGTTGTCTTTTACTCTTACAGACTTTTTTTGTTTGTCTTGCATTTCTAACTCCTCTTTCTAACACTGTGTGCTATAGTTAGGTTTTTCTTGCAAAAATTATAGCCCCAAAGTTGCTTACAAATCCATTTCTATAGTTTTGACTTCAGATAAATAATCCTTTGAGAGTAAGCAAAGGCAATGCCCACTGTTAAGGTTTTAGCTTTCACTGCACTTTCGCAGACAAGCTTGACATAAACCCTTCAGTCGGACATGCAGGAACACAATATGAAATAAGCCTTGGGAAATCTGGCTACTGTCACGAGATTAGGGAGCACTGCCCTTCACACTCAATTTTTTGAAACTGGCCAGCTATAATCTGGGGACAGCAAGTATACTTCAATAGGAATAGATTTGTAAAACAATTATAGATATAATTATATACATGTAGGTTATTGAATACATGAGCATTTACTAAAATTTTTAACTTATATCTTGTACATAGATACAAAAATAATTTTCACTTTACTGCACAGAAAAAGCAGGTCGATTTGTCTACTATAGAGAGATGGCATTAGCAGCCTGCAATTTTCGAATATTTGTGGATTTTTGTGCTGTCCCTAATCTGCCAGTTACTTAGTGGGCTTGGCTTAGTCTTAAGATGTTTTGTAAGGATTATTTGCCCTATCTATGGGAACTCTTAGTTTAGAAAAAGAGTCAGAAAATTTACATTTCTGTTAAGAATAGGTTTACATTCTCAACCAAAAGGAAAACACAGATAATTTAAAACACACACATAGACTGAAACTGGTAAGAAAATAAAAAATGTCTTTCATGGATATGAGATAAATCATTCAATAAAGAGAATGACTCTTAAGAACACACGCAAATCTTGAAACACGTGTGGTACGCTGTGTTTGTGCAATCAATACTAGCAATATTGACATCAATACTAGCAATTCTGACATCAATACTAGCAATTTTGACATCAATACTAGTCATTCTGATATCAATACTAGCAATATTGACATAACCTCCCAACCCGTCTGTCTTCTTTTACATCTGCCCCCAACTCTCGTTCTGATTCTAAACCCAGCAACAGAGTGAACCCATTAAAACACAAATAACATGTCACTTCCACTCAAAATCTTTCAAGGCCTTCTTCTCTCATTGAAAGATCTGATGACCTCCCCCACCCCTAACCACCCTCCTTGCCCCATCCAGTTCCCTCTGCCTCCTGCTCAAGCTGTTGCAGCAACACTGTCCTCCCTGGTTTTCCAAGGACTTACTAGGCACACGTCTGCCTTCATGCCTTTGCTCCTAGCACTTCCATTCCTTGGACTAGTTTCCTTCCAAATATGCACATGGTTTATCGCCTTACCTGCTTTGAGCATTTTCTTTGCTGTCACCCTTTCAGGGAGGTCTCCCGTGACACCCTACTTAAACTGTAATGCTTCCTTCCTTCTCTGCCGCCTCAGTGCACCTCTCGGTCTTCCTGAGTCCCCCACCTTCCTTACCAGCATATGGCAAGCTGTATACAGAGGGTGCCCAAAAAAATGCATGTACACTTTAAGAAAGGAAAAAACTATTAAAATTATAATACTCGATAAATACCATAACATTTCTTATCTTGTGTATTGTACCTCTTATAATTGCAGAAGTCAAATGGGACTTGAGTATGAGAGTAATAGTTTTTCCTTTCATAAAGCATGTATGCCTTCTTTGGGTTTTGCACCCTGTGAATATTTAGTCAGAAAATCAATAGATTTTCTGTCTTTTTCCATTTGCTGTAAGTTCTGTGAGGGCAGGGCCTTCGGTCTGTTGTATTTAATGCTGGATACATAGTATACGACAGGCACCAAAAAACACCTTTGTTAAAGGAATTAGTAAATATTTAATGAATTAATAAAGAATATGGAATGAGTAAGTCCGTGATGCAGAATGGGGATTTGTGAACTGGATTTCAAATGCATAGCTAGAAGCTTAAGACCTATGTGGGCACCTCCTAGCTAATGTCAACCAGCGAAGGCGAGGACCCCAGTGAGGAGCAGGCCGTACAGGACAGGTGGAAAGACTGCACGGACCATCTAGGAGGGGCTCACCAAACTTAACAGATGTTCAAAGCAGACCAAACTAACCTATCATAT
Source organism: Otolemur garnettii (assembly GCF_000181295.1). Taxonomy (NCBI): domain Eukaryota; kingdom Metazoa; phylum Chordata; class Mammalia; order Primates; family Galagidae; genus Otolemur; species Otolemur garnettii. The sequence goes on along the minus strand of NW_003852425.1, from coordinate 2,764,904 downwards.
TTTTTAAAGCCTAATCAAGTACAATTACTAAAGAATAAGAATAGCAGAAAATATTCAGCTTTTAAAGGACAGCCTTAAACTCCTGGCTTACCAAATCTCAGGCTCCCTTCAAAGACACTTTCTCTAACCCACGTCCAATCCACAAACAAACTGAGCTACTTTGTACCAACTGCACCATTATCTATCTCACCAGCCCGATCCACTATCACATCGAGCTGAGAAGGGCACTTCGCCTCCAATGGAGGGTCTGTCTGTGCTTCTACTTTTGTACCCGAAGAACTTTGCTGGCTCATAGCAGCCACAGTGATCTTTACATTGAAAATAAAATCCTAAGTCCTCGCCACCTACATAGCCCTACACGATGTGGAGCCTGGCGACATCACTGGCCTCATTTCACAATCTCCTCTCCTTCTGTACTCTCGTCAGGCTGGTCTTTTTGCTGTTCAACAGGCCTCAGGACCTTTGTACGCTCGGTTCCCTGTCTCTAGAACATCGATCCCCCAGATATGTGGCCGGCTCACACCTGCACTTTGTTCACCACCTCCTTCATGTTTTTGTTCAATTGTCACCTTTTCAAAGAAACCTTTCTTGACCACAAATGCAAAATTTAGCTCCTGTTATTCTTTCTATCCTTCCAAATTTTATTTTTTATTTACAATCCTTATTTCCTTAACATTATGTTATATACATACATATATATTATATATGTATGTATTTTTTTTTATTGCTATATCTCCTGTGGCCAGAACTATGCCAGGAACAGAGTAGGTACTCAGAAATATTTATTGAAAGCATGAGTGCTGAATGTAATGTACGGAGGGGCTGCGAGTTGAAGTTTATCTTAGTCACTGTTCATAGGAACAATTCATGGACTTAAACATGGATTTACGGCCTTTCGGGGTCCAGTGTGCTCATAATTAGACTCTTTCTGCATTTTTAAGTTCACAATCACTTCCTGCTCCAAGAGAAAACATTCAGAACCACTATAAAATTTCTGGAATTTTTAATGCAGCACGATGACCGAAGGTTCATATGGTAACGTATCTCACTTCTTCCTTGGCCCCAGCTTATTCTGCATAAAACTGACTTAACACAAGCATCCAAGGCCAGGCAAGAAAAAAAAAATCCTCCATTCCCAAATAGGACAGTTTTTCTTTTCTCATCTGTATTTAAAACAACCACGTTTGTGACTTAACCCCTATTGGTTTTAGACAATTGTGCACTTACTCAAGATAGTGAGATATTCAGGAGGAAATCATGCATCTAAATCTTAAAATCTGCTCATAGAAACCACCTTCTAATCCTATATAATTTATAGAAAATGTTCATCTAATCTCATCCTCTCGTATGATTCTTTATTTTTAAAGTAATAACAGGGAACTAAGTTGCATGTTTTCCATACTAATTTGTGTCTACTTTAAAAGAAGAACTAGAGAAATACGATCCTATACCTATAGAATGTGTTCTCCTTCTTTTTAAATTGCTGTTTTCCTACAATCTAATTTTTCTAAGTCTGTTTATTCCTTCTTTCAAATCTGAATAAAAATTTTGTGCAAATACTGAAGATAACTTCTGTGATTGTAAAATGTCAAGCTCTCATAAAGCATGTTACCAAAGCACAGACAGAAATACCTGAGTGTGTTGGGACTAAGAAAGAATTTAAAATGCCCAGATTCCCTAAGCCTCGTGCAACCTCTCTAACCAATGGATGCTGCTTCTTTCTCTATCACCATTAGAATTTCTAATTGATTTTTCCTACAGGTAAAGGAGACCAAGAAAGACATCAGGTAGTTGACACAGGCTACACTGGCATGGACTGTGATTTATTTGACAAACAAATACATGATAAATGATCTCTATGTTAATTTTACATGATATTACTGATAATGCTTTTAGGAGTAATCTTTAAAATAAATGTCAAAGTATTTTGTGGCTATTAAAACATTTTATATTTCAGTTTTTAACCAAACATTCTTAGCGTACTGCAAAAATAACAATTCCTGTCATTATTTGATTTTTACAATATTATTTCTAATAAATACAAATGTAAATAACTTAAAATCCATAAAGCAAACACCCGCTCATTTGTTTTGATTAAGTCAGGACAGCCTTGGGAAATCAGATATTGAAAGACAACAACATTTGACTCTAAACTATAAACTGTGGTGGATTTGCCACAGGTAGGCAGACATTACCTACATACAGAACCTGGAGAATTCTAGAACATCATTCACAAATGCATTTCCAAATATTCATGGGAGTGTACTCCTATGCCAAGCCCAGTTAAGCAGCAAGACCCCATTCCTGAATGAGCAGACATGGCCTCTTTCCTCAAGGATTTTAGGCCATCACTGTCTCACTTTGCATTGTTATGTGTATACACACACACACACCCACACACACACACCTCAATGCAGGTGCTATCTTTTGATCTTTTTCAAAGAAAGGAAATGGGCATTTTCAAAGTCACTGCCTGCTGGTTAGAAAAGCAGAGGTCATGAATGTTTCATTGATATAGCTCAGATGTTATCCTTTATGAATGAAGGGTTTCTATGCAACTTGATTATGAAAATTGCCTGCCTACGGAAATTCACAGGAAAAAGAAAACTATTTTAAGTGGGTGTTTCCTGCATGAAAAAAGGATTATGATGATGCATTGTCAACTTTAAAATTGCACAGTTTTTGAAAAAGTCATGACCACAACTGCAGCAGCAATGAAAATACCATCAGTAATTCACTCTTCCTACGCCACAAAACATGGCTTGGACGAGTGCATACTTTTGGCTACATCTACATCTCTGATTAATTTTTTGAATGCGGGGAATGTACAATCATGGCATTTAAAGAAATGAACACTGACGCACATTGCCTCAACTTAGAGAAAAGAATAACAGCAAATTCATGTTACAACACACATACCAAAACAGAGCTGGTGTGAATAATCAGAGGGTTTTCAAACGCCTTTTATTTATTCCTCGATAGGTATTAACAACTCTAGTTGACATTAATAAGAATTACTCAAGTATACTGAGAAAGAATAACCCTTTTGTATGTATACTTGTACATTAAAGTAATAAATTTACATACTCTCAAACAAACCCATTTGATTGTTTGAATGTATTGAGTTAAAATCACTAACACACTTTGCATGTGCTAGGGACAGAAATATGGTTAACGGGGCAAGGTTCAGGCAGTAAGTAGCTCAAGATGCATCTCCATAAATTGTCCCTATTTTCTTTAACTACCCAAAGTCCTTCACCAAAACTAACAGAAATTAGTTTTTTAATTTCTCTTTCTTACTCAGTAGAAATTATATTATCACCATGTGAAGAGAGAAGTGAGCACAGGATGACAGCAGGGAGCCACTGCACTCCACTGCAAGAGGGGCTGCCCAGGGCCACAATGTCCCACAAGTTCTCTGGGTGCCGGCAGCACCATCAGCAGCTCCCGTGGGCACCAAACTGCACAGGGTCTGTGTCTGTTTACAAGACCACTCTTATGCTGACAAAGACCTTCCCCTGATGCCTGAGCTATGAGGAAGCAGAGGATACGGGAGCCCCAGGGCTCCTCTCCACGAGATTTATTAGATACTGGGAACCTCACACTCTCCTGACCTGTGACTCCAGCTGGCATTATGTGACACCAGATAAATTTGCCCAAGCCCGTCACCAACACTATTTGCTTCAGAATGTCTTTTAAGAAAACAAGTAATTTTTTCTTAATAGGTACTTTGCAAGTTTATTAGATGACTGTCTATAAGCAGGGAATCACTTTTGGTGAAAAAACTATAGTATCATAACTAACTTAGTTATCTCTCCACCCTGGGAAATCAGAGGCTCTGTCTCCTATAGATTTCCTAATCAGGCTCTGGTTAGGCCTGATTTCCAGCAGAAGGAACAATGAGAAGAGAAATCGAGGTCCGTCACAGTGAACATAAGAATAAAAAATTAAATTCTGTCTCAGAAAATTTGAGTACTTCCAATGTGACTCTTTGGAGTTATATACAATCTGCCTGTTGTGGCCCTCAGCATCTTCATAGTACAAATAGAAACATATAAATTGACCACCACCAAGGCGTTTGAGAAAGCGTAGGGCAGGGGACGTGGTCAACAATACTTCTTAGATAAACACAACTATTTCAGGTAAATGTATCAGAACACTAAAGAATGTCTCCTGTCCCATATTTAGAACACAGATGGAATACCAGATTTTTAGGTTTTCTACTTAATTATACAAAATCAAAATTACCAGGTAATCTCTGCTTAAGCAGAATTTAATTGAATAGGACTTGACACCAGAACCACGGCTCTACTCTAAGGAAATTCAGTATGTTAATTTCCTTTTTTTAATTTTTAGATAGGATTGTGGTATATATCTTGATTTTTGAACTATTATTTTTAAATTTCAGAATATTACTGGGGTATACACATCTTGATTACATAGGTGGCTTTTGTATATTTTAAGTCAAATTTATAGTTGTGTTTCTCTTCCCTCCCACCTTCTTGAATTTCACTGAGTTTTGCTTCCATATTAGCACAAAAGTGCTAGTTAATTAGTTCCAATTTAATACTGGGTACCTGTGATATTTGTTTTTCCACTCTTGTGGTACTTTGCTTAAAAGAATGGTCTTCAATTCCAAAGAGGTTGTTATAAAAGATACTAGATTGCTATCTTTTCTTATGGCAAGTGGTGTGTATATATCTATATACACATTACATTTTACTTATGATATACGTATACATACTACATCTGACTGACCCACTCATGAATTGATGGGCACTTGGATTGTTTCCACATCTTTGCAATTGTGAATTGTGCTACATTAAACATTCGAGTACAAGTATCTTTATTATAATTTTTTTTATTTTCCTTTGGATAAATATTCAGTAGTAGAATTGCAGGATCAAATGGTAGGTCTACTTTTAGTTGTTTGAGCTATCTCCATATGACTTTCCATAGAGGTTGAACTAGTTTATAGCCCCACCAATGGCGTGTGAGTGCTCCTTTCTCTCTATATCTGTTGTTTTGAGACTTTAGGATATGAACCATTCTCACTGGTGTTAGGTAATATCTTAATGTAGTTTTGATTTGCATTTCCATGATGATTAGAGATAGTGAGCATTTTAATGTATTTTTTGGCCACTAGTCTATCTTCATTAGAGAAGCTTCTGTTCATGTCTTTGCCCACTTTTTTATTGAGTTGTTTAATCTTTTCTTGTTAATTTCCTTGAGTTGTTTGTAGATTCTGGTTATTAGTCCTTTATTAGATATGTAGTGCACAAATATTTTAATTTACTATATACTGAAAACATTAACAATTTTCTGGTGAAGACATTTGTGGCTTCAGTTCTTTGAGGTTGATGACTGTTGCTTTTGGCTCCAAGTTCTGTGGTGATAAATAGTGATTTCCCAACCCATTTAGGCATTTATGACTCTTCTACTCTGTGCTTTAAATAAGAAGTAGGAGAAGGATTACTATTGGGAAGGTACTTGGTAAAAGAATCTTTTTTTTTTCTATTTTCCAACATCTCAACAGTATTAGAACTAGCTGTAGTTTCCAGTTTCTCAGGATCACAAACAAAGAAACCAGAAAGATAATCACATTTGGGGACATTTCAACTATGAAAGGTTTTTTTTTCCTAAATATGTACAACTATACTTAAGAGTCTAAACAAAGATTGATATCTAAAGAACTCCTGCCCATATTCAGACATGGAATGGCCCTAGAGTTTATCTCATCTGGTGCCCACATCATGTATTAAAGCTAGAGAAATGGAGAGCCTTGGTGAACCAGACATGCCTGGGGAGACAAACCTTTCTCTGCTACTTACTGGTTAAGTAATATTGGGGATTTTAGTTAACTAAAGATACAGTTTTCTCACTTATAAATGTTTATGAATATTTCTCTCATAGAGTTGTTTAAAAAATTAAGCGAGATAGGGATTCTGAAACTAAAGTTAGTAAAACCATTCCACACACCAAGCACTCCATAAATATTAAGTATCATATGTTGCCTAATGGGTCAATTTTAGAAAGAAGAAAATTGAGACTCATTGAAGAGATTGTTAATAATGGAACCAGAGCAAAATCCCAGTTCTCTGTATGGGATAAAATCCTCTCTGTAGTGTATGGAACTCCTGCTATCTTAGTATGTGATTGCATGGGTGTGTTTAAGTCACATGACTGGGACTAGTACTAATTCTACTTGGCCAAGAGAGTTGGCTTCTTCCCAGTATCACTTCTTCTTTTATCTGTATTCTTTCTCCCTCTTCCTTATAAAGAAATTTGAGCTGCTCTTTACTAGCAACAATGATACCAGAGTATGTACTGAAACATCTATGCTTTTATTTCACTTGGACATCCCCACAGTGAGAAACTTTCCCATGTACAATGCAATAGCTTGGCACCATCATATTGACAAAATTTACCAGAGAAAAAAGCAGACACACTCCTGTCTAGTGATCAAGAGAATTTATCCATCCATATTAGGTTTCTCAGATATTAGTGAGAGCAAAATAAATAATACAAGGAAGGTCTTTGCTTGCTTGAGCTTAAATTCTAGAGGGAAAAGAAACTAAAAGTAAGTACACAAACACTTTGTGTGACTTTCAGCAAGTTACTTTGCCTCGCTAAGTCTCCATTTTCCTAAACTTAGAATTTATGTCTTAATTTAGATAAAATGCATTTTTATGGGGAAAATATAATATTAATAAATTACATCAAATATTTTACCATGGGTGTACTAAAGAACTAGACATAAAAATAAAAGTTATACAACCTTTAGGCTAAATCTAGGAGATTATTTTAACCTTATGCTAGGGAGATTTTAACAGGATCTTCTTAAGTAAGAGTAGATGCTGAAAACCAAAAAAGAAAATGTAGGCATATTTGATTCCATGAAAAAAAGAATTACATGGCTGTAGATCCCAACATCAAAGTCAAAAGATAGGTGGGAAATTGAGAGAAAGTATTTGCAAAATATGCAATATAGCTCTGAAACTGATAACCCATCCTCTATAAAAATAGACTATGAAAAGACGTTTCACATATCAGAAAATGCAAAAGAAACACACGTGCAGTAGCAATCAGAACATGTGCAAATAACGAAAACAAGAAAGTACCTACTTTTGTCCATAAATTTGACAAAATCTTCACTGACTGACAGCATTCGACACTGATAAAAGATTAGGGAAACATTTTATCTCATACACTCTTGGTGAAGTTATAAATAATGACACATTTTAGGAAAAAGTAATCTAGATATATTTACTAAACTTTAAAATCACCTATCCTATAACCTCCAAATCTTGCTCTGGGAATATATCCAACAGAAATAAAAGTGCAAATCCTTCAGGATATATGTATACAGATTTATGGAAGCATTATTTATAATAGGGGTAAAAAAAAAACTTGGAACTGCCTGCAATGTTCATCTGTAAAGAAATGTTTTTGTCCATTATGTTATACCCATTCAATAAACATCTCTAAGAGCTCTTAGAAAAGATAGATGTGTATGTATTAACTTAGAAAAATAATTTTAATGCACTATTGTTGAAAAAAACCAGTTACCCAATGTATATATTATTTGATCACAATATTGTTTTTAACTACATGTCTAAACATATTTTTATTTGTAAAATCAAAAAATAAAGTAATGGAAGTTTTGAGATTCCTATAAATTAGTACCTAAGGGACTCCATTAGAAAGGTGAGATTAAGGGCAGCACCTAAAGCTCAGAGAGTAGGGCGCTGGCCCCATATACCGAGGGTGGTGGGTTCAAACCTGGTCCCGACCAAACTGCAACAAAAAATAGCCAGGTGTTGTGGCAGGCGCCTGTGGTCCCACCTACTCAGGAGGCTGAGTCAAGAGAATTGCCTAAGCCCAAGAGCTGGAGGTTTCTGTAAGCTGTGATGCTACAGCACTCTACCGAGGGTGACAAAGTAAGACTCTGTCTCTTAAAAATAAATAAAATAAAATAAAGAAAGCTGAGATTAGAAGAATGAAATAAAAATTACATATTTACATTTGATATTCCTAAACTGTTTGGCTTTTTGCTACAAGTGTGTAATATTCTAAAATTCAAATCCTTGAACAAGACACCCACACACACTGTGGTAAGGAATTGAGCAGAGATGTGTGCAGTCAGCAAATAGAGCACACAAGAGGGAGGGAGTCACTTTTCTAGAGTAGTCAGAGGGTTCCCCATAGGGGATGTAGTCTTTCTGCTGACTATTGAAAAAAAAATACAGGAATGTATCTTGAATTAATTTATAATTTTGGAACTAAGGGATCCATACCTAATCCTATCATTAACTCCCAGATGCCCTTTGGTAATGTGAGTACCTTCTAATTACCTCTCAGATATCTCTTCTTCTGAAATAAAAATGACTTTTAAGCCATTTGAAAATAAACTCAAATCATTTACAAAAAGGCAAATTCAAACTAAAATGATATTATATAAATAAATATATATATATATAATTCAGATTAGAAAATCTGATCATCAGTCTTTATTATCAAAAAATCAGCTGATAACAGTGATTACAATGAATGAAAAGGGCCTTCTCATACCTTGTGAGAGTATATATACTGATACAACATATGAAGTGCTATTCAGCAAAACTCAGTGAAAACTTTAAATTTGATTCCACATTTTATCTCTAGGATTATATTGTACAAATTTACTTACACGGATATACAAATGCATGTGTTCAAAAAGATTTGTGAGTTAGAAACAATGTAAACAAGAAATAAGTAAAATAACTTGGGCACTGGAAATGGTAAAAGCAAAATAAAGCAGAGCCTAGAATGCGGTTTCCACCATCTAACATGTAATTCTCTCCTACTTTAGCAGGCCCAGCTCTTCTGGGTTGAAACTTGGAACTTGACCTTCCTTATTGACCAACAGCCAGGAGGGAGCAGGGCAAAGCCTGCACAGGGCAGGCAGTGTGGATGATGGATGAGGTCATGTCCCATCCAAAACTCCCTTTACCAGGCCAGCAAACCCATTTCCCAGCCGCTATAAATCTCCATAGCAGCTCACAATGGCCTCTTTTCCTCAGATTAACCTTAACTAAATAGTAACCACCTCACTTAAGGAGCTCCTTCCCATCCCAGGGCAGCTCACAGCCAGAGTCCGGCCCTTTTTTCTGATATGTAGGGACAACTCTGAGATGTGATTCATGTTCCAGAGCTCCCCAAGTGGCTAAAGCTAGACTCTAAATGAAACTACATTTATGTTCAGGACCTTGCAATATCATACACTCCCCTTACTCCTTTTCTCTCGAGGGCTCTCTGTAGTAGTAAGGAAATGAACTGTGAGATTAGGAAAGGGTTATCTAAAGAAAAGCATTTGGGAAGGTTAAGCCCCTAGATTCCCTGAACCGTCTGGTCCTGCATAAGTGGGCCAGCATTCCCTCCCATCCCACCCTTGCTTGAAGACCATGTGGATGACCCAAATGAGTCAAGCCACCTCGTGAGACAATGCTTGTCCTCCTGCATCTTCCACATGCCCTCCCCACCACACCCATCAGCTCAGTCAAGAGGGTCAAGTTACAACATGGCTCTACTTAGAAGAATCACACCTGCTTAGGAAGGAGAGGAATCACATGTTAAAGGATCTGCAATGCCTGACTAAGTCCACCCACAGGCACCAGGAAAGTAGCCTCGGGAGCAGACTTTGAGGATGCTGAATCAAGAGTGAAGGTAAATCTGGGTAAGAGAGAATTTGTCAGTTTTAGAGATATTCTTCCATGACATGGAATTTAACTCCTGATAAAATGCTGAGGGCCAATGCCGATGTGCTATTAGGATGACTTTGTAACTTGTTAAAATTAATGGCCCATACCATGTAACATAACCGTGTCAGAATAGTTGTGATAGACTGTAGAGGAAGAGGTGAAAAACTCATTGATAGGTGCATGCTAGAATGGATCAGCTCGCTGAGACTCATAGACCCATAAGCTGACTTTATTTCTGGAGAAGACCTAAAGGACATTCCCTTTACCAAGCTATAAGGAACCTTGGGGAGGGAGGCAACAGTGTCACAGACTCTCACACTGGTTGTCCTCTGCAGTCTGGGCTGATAGTAGAGGATGCTGTTGTGGAGTTCAGCCTGCAGCTCAGGTAACAGGAGCCTAGAATAGCAGATTCAGGGTGGCAGTATTTAATGGTCAGAAGGAAAGGGCAACAACAAACAGGGTCAGAGAAATAAGCAGGAGAGCCTCGGCTGCAGAGAGCTGTGCAGCTGGTCATAGGACAGACTTCCTGGGGGCAAGATAGATTCCTCAGCCAATGAGAATATCACTTAATGATGTGCAATCTAAAGATCTCAAGGATGAATGAGCTGAAAACTGAGGCCAGCTACTCAATGGAATGTCGTGATCCTGGCATAGATTCCAGTTTTTAGGTAGTTCTCAGCCCCAGAGTCCATCATTTGAAGAAGCAGCTGGGTCCCCAGGAGGAAGGTCTCTGAAAAACTATAACAAATATAAATGATAACGCATCCCCCAGTCTTCCCTCAGGGATCTACAGATAACCATACATTAGAGAATATGTTGAACAGAGCTATCCAACCATGGGTAGTTGATGCTGATACCTGGATGCCACCCTTAGTAGAGTAAGGTAGTACATAGGGGATGGGGGTGGAGTTATTATTTTACCACTGTGCCAGCATCTGTATGGTGACTAAGTCTTAATTCTAACTCCAAACACTCTCTTTCATCTGCCTTTTCTTCTTTACCCCTCAAAACACTAATTACATCCCCTCTTACATAGATCAACTAAAATAACTTATTGCTTATTCTCCCTGTTTTAACAAGTTTCTCCTAATCACTCAGAATCCTAGCAGAGTTTTCTTAATAAAACATAAAAATTTCTTCTTAAATCCTTTGCTTAGGAACCTCCAATAGCTACCATTTTGCTATCCATAAAAAAATATAACTCCTTACCTTACAACGTAAGACCCTTCACAGACTGTTCACAGCTTACTTGGCAGCCTTGCCTCCTCCAGCCACACACCCCTATTCCCTATGTCCTGACCACACAGGGACTTCCCCCAGTGCCATTAGCAGAACACCCTCTGAGTTTCTGACAATGTCATTTCCCCACCTGAAAGGCCCTTCCCTTCTTATCTACCTATTCCTCTCCAGGCAATCATTCAGGACTTGAGCCACAAGGAAGGGGAAAAATTCTTCCCTGGGAGATACTGTTTTAGAGACATGGAATCAGAGACTCCTTGATAAACCTATTTAGAACCAAAATCACTTTCTACACAGCAAACTCCTTTAAAATCTAGTTTAGTTATTAACCTTACCCTGTTTTAATTCTTATAGAATTAGTTCTGCTTTCACTTGAGTTTCCACATTATTTAATCACAACCTGTATCCTACCACATAAACAGGTTGTTATAGGGCTGTCTAATCATCTTTATATATTCCTAGCAACTATCATAGTGCTAAGAAGATACAGCCATCTATACTCTATTGAATTTAATTTATATGTGCTCTCTTATACTATCAAATAACAAAGTTAATGTGTGTGTAAAATAGACAGGTTTGGTTTTAATCTTTCTCCCTCTGTCCACTCCCACTCCAAGCTTACTTTTGCATTCACACTTGACCTTATTAGAATTACTTGAGTTTTCTATCTTCGATCCTAACATACATCAATTGATAAAGCTTGACCAAACATTGGAAGCCTTTTCTAAGGCAGAAGAAAAAGAAATTGTTTCCCATGCTTAATTTTTGAAATTGTTATTATAAAAATTTCAAGCCATCAGCAAAAGCAAAGAGAAAATTATAATGAATGTCTTCATCCAACAATTACCAACTCACAGCACTTTTGTTTCACATATATTCCTACTTCCCATTTCCAGGTTATTTTGAACCAAAGTATAGATGTCATATTATTTCACCCATTAATAGTTCTATATAGATATCTAAATATTAAAAACTTTTTAAGAACATAACCACAATATCACTAATCTTTCCTAAAAGGAAAAAAAGGAGTAATTTCTTCATATCGTCAAATATTCAATCAGTTTGTGTACCTTTAAAAATCTTAAGTTAACTGCCTCATGGAAAGAAGGCAGATAAAGATCTGTTCATTTTTCAACAGAGTCGTGGCCACAGACATCGCAGCTTAGTAAATTAAAATATTTGCACAGCATATTCGCTGACAATAGGAAATTTACACAATCGTATTGATTTTATTACCACCTGCCAGAATGAGAAGCAACAAAGAATGGAAGTGAGTTTGCTGGGTCCTGCTCAGAGACATTTTTCAGAGCAGCCCAGAGGGGTGGCGTTCTAACCTGCCCTTCAGCTGAACTCACAAATCAAGGGCTGATTACAAGAGAGGAATGTGGTAGTCTTACAGGCTTTTGTGCTAAACACCCAATCTCACCTCTTTATTATGTAATTATTAATTGATTACTAGAAACTAAAGCTAATAAAGAAGTGCTAAGACTCTTCCCCATAGGAGTACAATAATGACTCCGAATTATGCAATATTTTAGAAAATGGGCAAAATATCTTATTTGCAATTTAAATACTCTATAATCCTTAAGCTTCTATCTCACGATGGAGTGATAACCACTTTTACAATGGATATGCCACACGATAAGGAATTTATACAAACCTATTAACTCTTTGAATGCTTCCTCACTCGCTTGAGTTGAATGTGACAATGTTGACTCTATTCATCTCTTGCCTCAAATAATATTTTAAAAGTAATTTCATCCCATTAACCATGATTTTTTCTTCCCCTTATGGACTGCATGTTTGTGTTCTATCCTAATCCCCCAAATTTATATTTTGAAACCCTGATCCCCAATGCTCTAGTATTTGGAGATGGAGCCTTTGGTAGACAATTAGGTTATTAGGTCACAGGGTGGAAATCTAACACTAGAATTAGTGCTGTTAAAAGAAGGGACACAAGAGAACTTGCTGCCTCTCCCTCTCTGCCAGGTGAGGAGACAAGACAAGGATGGCCATCGATCAGCCAGGAAGTGAGCCTATACTAGAACTGGACCATGCTGGCCCAGTCAGTGATCTTGGACTTCCAACCTCCAGAACCATGAGAAGTGTGTGTGTTGTCTAAGCTCCCTAATCTATGGCAATTTGTTACAGTGACCCAAACAAAAATGACAATAACACATAAACTAAGATTTCCACAATAACCAGTGAGGTTATCTTAATATTCTCCTCTTCGGCCTTTTGTGTTGGCACCAAATTGACACAGCTTAAAACACAGCTTTTCAAGTAGGAGAATTAGTAAATCAACAGTTAAATAGAAATAGAAATACTACTGGGTGATACTGGAAAAGGACAGCCAGAATTGGAACCCATTCAGCTCTTTGCTGTTTAACCAGTTTTATGACTTAAGCAAATCCCTTTCCTAGATCTGACTTCTGCCCTGCAAACAATTGAGAGCATTGGATTAGATCATTTTAAGGGCCCTTTCAGTTAAACAGTTCTTTCTAAATATTACCAGATAATAATAACCTATCAGAAGAGTCATTAGAATAATACCTTAAAGCAGGGATTCTCAAACTTTTTAAACAGGGGGCCAGTTCACTGTTCCTCAGACCTTTGGAGGGTCGGACTGCATGCCCTGGGATGAGTCGGCTGCTAAGCAGGACAGGTGGTGTCGGCAAAAACACCCGGTGGGCCCGATAAATGTCCTTGGTGGGCTGCATGTGGCCTGTGGGCCATAGTTTGAGGATGCCTGCTAAAGTATACTTGGTACCAACCAAAACGAGAATCAGGTTGGCTCCCACACAGCTCTAGAACTCTATCTACTGTTCTAATTTGTACATTGGAATAGGAGTTTTCATAGAGAATTTTGGTTTTTTGTGACTTATCAAATGACACACAGTATAAAAACTTATTGACATAAGCTCCAGATAGGCAGCAGGAATTAAAAATCAATACACTTTAAATACCAAGCCTTTTAAATTGATCACTGTACTTGTTTGTCTCAGACAGCAAAATGACTGACTTCGGATGCCGAGATTTCCAACTGAGCAGAACATTTTTGCTGATTCTTAGACAAACAAAGTGATTGTTTTTGTTTGTTACTTCTTTTACGTGCAGAAGATTTTAATAAGGAAAAATGCAATTCCTAACTCAAGTGTAAGTCATTGAATAAAGACAGCCATGGTGACTATGAATTATACTTACAAGTACACAGGCTCAAAGAGATAGAGTTTATACCCAATTAGGTGGCAGGAGAGAGGAAAGTAGGGAAGTAGAAAAATCTTCACGGAGAGATCAGCCCTGTCAAATGAATGACAAAGCAAAGATAGCAACGTGTTCCAAAGAAAGGGGCCAGTGCAGGGAAAACAAGATAGAAGAGAGAAAAGCAGATAGGCAGGCTGGACCTACTTTCCACTGAACCTTCATTTCATGTTCACAGCCATCTGGGCAGTACCATAATTTTCCAGAGGTGGAAACTGAGGTACAGATAGGTTAATTACTAAATTGTCCAAGGTTATACACTCAATTTATAACTAGCCTAAAGTTACACAC
>NW_003852425.1:2747274-2748231 GCF_000181295.1 Otolemur garnettii | reverse complement strand
AATGATATTGAAACTTTCTACTAGGTGAGGATTTTAGGGTTACCTTGAGCTATAGGCTATGACTCCATAGGATGGCCAAAGCCATCAGGGCCATACTCTACTGGCCATTCTGAGGCAACAAAGTGCTGAGGCACCTTTCCTGGGCCCAGTAGTTATCTTGGTGCTATTGCAGGAAGACAAAGCTCAATGGAGAGAAAGAGCACCCAAACACCATGTTTATAAGAGGAAGGGCTTTACTTACCAGCTGGGAGCTTATAGCATAGAAGAATTCCAAATGGCCATGCTCTCCAACTGGCATGGTCTTTCCCTTTTTATCAATAGTCAAAAAGTTCTAACCCATAGGTACCCTTCCCATTGGCCAGTTTGAATCAAGTGGGAGATGCTATTCCAGCCCCTACAGAACTACAGGATTTCATAGAACTTGGAGTTCCAGGAAGTTAGGTTTACAAATTCCCAAGAGCTGAGCCAGCATGGAGAGGACCCCACAGGTGTTTCCTTGTGAAGGCCCGTCCTCCTAGACCTCACCCTTCTCAGGGATCCTCTTTCAGTGCCTGCCTACTCTACCTTACAACAATTTTCCTGAGCACTCCAGGATAGCAGTGTTTCTGTTACGTGGTGGTGAACTTGCATTTTTCCCTCACCCATTCTTTACTGAATGTGTTTTGCAACAGTGATTATTCTGGTACACATGGCATCCAGTACAGAATGGTTTGCAAAAACAGCTAACAGAAGCTCCTATCTTGAAGAAGCTCCCACTGTCCCAGAAGGAAGGCCTAGACTCAAGCATCCCATTCCTAAAGTTTCCCTCATGGACCTTGGGTACCTGGGATGTTTGCTTAGGAAGAGAGGGGTCCCTGTCTGTTCCCCTTCCCTTTCCCAGAGGGAGTTAAGGGTGCCCTGGAAAGGCTTGAGTGCTCTTCTGCCCCTTGCCTGTTAAAGATCTTAGAAGCAACAATA
>NW_003852425.1:2742942-2746548 GCF_000181295.1 Otolemur garnettii | reverse complement strand
GTCACATTTAAAAATTCTACATACACCTGTTTCTTCCTAATTTATTAATATACATTGAAAAAGGTTGATGCAATTTGATTTCTAGAATTGCACTGGACCTACATAAAATCAAACTCACAAACACCCTTAGCAACTGCCTAAAAATGTCTTGGAGATTATTAGCTTTAAATGTTGCAAAGCTCTGTTTATTTGGCTTCTAATTTTGAATCTATCCCAAATGACAAATTAAGAGCTATCAAACACTGGCTTAGTTTGCGTCCGTCTTAGAAGTCTATCCTTTTATCAAAATAAAATGGGACCCAACTGCTCAGAGACATAAGGTTTGCTTTATCTCAAACAAACATAGCTAGAATATGAGAAATGAAAAAGAAGCAATGTTTTCTGGAAAGGCTTAGCATTTTATTACCAGCAAGCATACTTGCTTTGGAAAACCTTTCAACTGAACAATGGTTTGCATTATCCTCAGCCTTCAGTTTTCCTCCAAATCCTCTTTTGCAGGCATTTCTTAGCTCTCTCAACACTGCTTGACAGTTTTGTTATTTTAGTCTGATTTTCTGCAATTTTACTCCTTTGCTGTCTGGATGATTTTATGATTTGCCATATTCTCTCTTTCAGATTGGGAGTTTTATTCGGGTTTTGGCTTGCCAGGGTTTTGGCAAGCTACTGCTATAAAATACAAGAGATTTGGAAGCTATGCAGATGGTGAATGTGGTGTTGTGTGCTTTCATTCACGATGGGCTTCCGTCTTTTTTATAACAGGTGGGAAAAGTGCCAGCTCTTATTTCCTGTGTCTGCTTCTGACATATTTAAGCAAGATTGTGGTAGAGACTTGCAGGGCTGAAGGGTTTTTTTGGTTTGGATAGGCTCTGGTGGCTGGAATTTAAAAGAAAAAGGTTCTATTGATACTTAGTGTTAATCTTCCTACATTTGTTTTCTATCTTGGTATGTTTTTAATGACTCCATTTACCGTTGAAGTCATCATCTCCTTCCTTTCAAAAGAGTAAAATGATTACCTAATATTTTCTTTTGGTTTTTATTGTTTGTTTGTTTTTCCCTGAGCCAGTACTCATGATGAAAATGAAATTTATTTTTTTGTGTGAAAGGACATCTTGCCAAGCATTACCATTAAAATAATAAGATCTACTTTCTCAATTGAAATTTAATAAACTTGTTTCTGGAAATGGCTCCTGGAAAAGAGAAACATTCATTTCAGTTAGTTAGATCCAAGAGCGTAAACTTAGATAAACTATTCCTTTTCAGAAAAAGACAGAGCAATTTCACAACACTCTGGGTTAGATATTTATGACACTCTAGTAAACCAAAGGTGTTAAAAATGCAATCTTAGGCAAAAAGCAAAATGGTGTTTGACATTTTTATATACGTATTTCCATCATGTTACTATTGCAGTGTAAGAACTAAAAATAATTGTCTTCCCTGTACCTCAGTTTCCCTTGACAAGGCTCTTTTGCTCCCAGAGGCCGATGCGTTGGGGAAAACACAATGCTAATTAATTTCTGCATAACCTACGTATATAAGTGTATAGGAATATATAGGGGTTTATAAGCATTAGCACCAAAAAACAGACCTTCGCAAATACACCTTCATTAATATAAATTAATATGTTGTATCACCATAAGTTTTATTCTCTGGCATACTATGTTCTGCGTATTGATTTATGGGTACCATAAAAAGATACAGAATTTTGCTTCTGGTCACACATAAATAATACAACAAATAAGCAAACTGTCTGATTCTAATCTTCTCTATAGCCCTAAATATCATGCCTGCTCTCAACAGGAATCTGAACCAGTGGGAATTCTAAATGCACAATTAATGGGGTCCTAACCACAGAAAGTAAAAAGGAGTCTAATGTCCCAGGAGATTTCCAGTATCTCACCCAGAACTTGGGTGAGGCAATTCTCAGAAGAATCTGAGACTTCTGAAGACTACTTCAGAAGACTCTGTCTTTACAAGACATTTGTTCCCTCGTCCTGTCTACAAAATGCCAATAGCACCTTTTCCCTCAGTTAAAAGGTCAGACAAAAAACACCCCCACTACCCCCAGACACTCCATGGATGGCAAGATACTGCCCCCACTTGAGAAGCACTGCACATACAACACTGGCTCACAGGGTCTTCAAACCTAGAACCCAAAGTGACAAAGTTCTGTTGCACTTTAAAGAAAAGAGTCCAACTACGAGTTTGCACATGTTTTAGACAGATTGTTGTCTGCTGTATAGGTTGGCCTTTTGCATTATTACATATTGCAGTCATTTACATATCAAAATAATAAAGTCATCACGTACACACAAATATAAGGGACAGAAAAGAAAGCAAAGATCAGTATTTCCTCAGATTCAAATGTTTTCACTGAATACCTAATTTTGTCCCCTTCTATTTAATTGTATATACAGCCAAACTGAAGTTGAAATAAGGAGGCCGCAATACAAAGGCTGAAATATACCTGACCCTGAGATTATGTTACATGTAAATTGGAATTTATGAGTATATTATATTATGGGGTAAATACATTATCTGTCACACTCAAGTGAAAATATTACCTAACCAATAGGACAGAAAAAATGATTGTTTATAATGTAATAAAGATAGGTTTCTCTAAGGTTGTGTATTTTTAAGTGGAAACTTACCATAGCAGACATTTATTCAGCTCTCCATTAATCAAAATCCCTATTCCAAATCAGCCCAGTTTAAACCAAGTTTAGCCCAGTCATTATGAAAACTAAGTACATTTCTCTACAATATCACATTTTATCAAGTAGTTTAATTAATTTTTTTGCAGGACATTCATGAGAGACACAAAAATAGACTTTAAGAAATGAAAATATGTTCCATGTTCCTGGATGAAAAGACATAAAATTCTAAGGATATTAATTTTCTCTAAGCTACATTAAGTTTGATTCAATCCCAAAAAATACTATAATAATTTTTTCTAGAGTTATACAAGTTAAAGTTCATATAGAAAATAACCAAGCAATAATATTTAGAGAGATCTTGCAAAGTCAGGGCTATTACTTGATTCAGATATTAAAATGTATTATAAAGTCTGTATAATTAAAGTATCTGGTATTGCAATATGAACAATCACACATACTAGTAAAACAGGGTAGAAAATCCATAAGGTGGATCCCACCTAATGCATAGTGGAATTTAGGATCTAATAAACACAGCATCACAAATCAGTACTGAGAAAGTTGTCTAGTCATATGGAATAGTATAATGTCGGATCATTCTTCCCATCACGTATCAGGATACATTTCAAAAGTATCAAAGGTTGAAATGTAAAAAATACAACTATATATATGTGCTAGAAAAAAAATGAGTAAATTTTCTCATATTCATCAGGGTGGGGAATAGTCTCCTAATTACTATTCAAAATCAAGAATCAATAAAGGACTGATAAATTTGTGTACATTTTAAAAAGTTGTACGGCAAACACACATATGTACAGAGGAAGAGTAAGAAGACAAATAATGAACCGGAAAATAAATTATCAATAATATAACCCAGATAAAAGGTTCATTCCCTGAAGAATGCAGAGAGAATTTTATATTTGAGAACAAAAAGAAACATTACCCTATGAGGAAT
>NW_003852425.1:2740535-2742512 GCF_000181295.1 Otolemur garnettii | reverse complement strand
TTACCCTTTATCTCTGCAATCATTGATAAATACACTGGCAACAACCTAAAATTCCACATACAAAAATGGTTCATTGTTAACAGTGTTTGTAACAAAAAAATACTGGGATAAACCAACATCTATCATGGCTTCTGTGAAATTTAGTGGAGTTCTCCAGCTGTAAAAATGAATGAGGACAACCTCACTCTACTAATATATACTGATCACTAGGATAAATTGTTAGGTTAAAAAAGGCTAAGAAATTTTCAAAACATATTGCTAGGTTATGAAAGAGGAACTGTCCAACTATGAACCAATAGTTTAGTTCACTGTATCTCAAATAAGAAGGGCGCTAATCAAAATATGTGTCTAAACTATCAACACAGTTTTGCCATCTGAATGGTAGCTTGTTTATACCAACAGTGCAGAATCCTGGAGAGCAAATGGCAATGAAATCACAAATATTTTCCTAATGAGAAGTGATCCAAAACCTGGAGGAAGTGGTCCTCAGTTGGTGCAAGGTTTGGTGAACGCAGTGGAGGACAGAGAGTTTCTGAGTCCAGCCTCTGTATTTTGAGCAGTAGCCCTTGTGCAACATGTGAAGCACTGTCTTGCAAGAGGATTAGCCTGTCTTATTTACCACTCTCAGCTGCTTAATCACAAGCACCCTCATCGTTTTGTCCAACTGATTGTAGTAGACAATGGCTGTAACCAATTGACCAGATTTCATGAAGTTGTAATGGATAATCCTGGCACTGGACCACCAAACAGACACCATTAGCTTTTTCTGATGAATATTCAGTTTGAGAACGTGTTTCAGCATTTCATCCGTATCCAAACATTGTGCCAAACACATGTGCTCATCAAAACAAATCTATTTCATTACACATGAAAATACAGTGTGGAAATAGTTCCCCTTTATGTCATTACAGCAAAGAAAGACAAGCTTCCATTCCCTCTTCTGATGCTCATTTAATTCATGCAGAACCCATCCTTCCAGCTTCTTTCCATTGCTGATTTGCTTCAAATGGTCCAATATTGTTGGAATACTAACATCAAACCTTGCTGCAAACTCACATGAAGGTTTAGGTGGATTCACTTCCGATACAACGTTAAGTCCATCATTACCCACCTTGGTCTCAGCTCTCCCACATGGCTCATTTTCAAGAGTTAAATCACCAGAACGGAACTTCCCAAACCGTGGGTGTACTATGCATTCATTAGCCACATTCTTCTCAAAAGCTTCATTGATGTTTCAAGCTGTCTGCACTGCATTGGTTCCACAAGGTGACTCATGTTTCAAAATAACATGAATTTTTGATTCATCCATGGGTTCACAAAAATTGGTTTAAAAAATTTGAAAGATAATCGTAAGCCAAAATATGCTTTTGAAAGAATGAGGATGCACCTTCACGATAAAAATAAAACGAGACGTGTCAAAGTGAAATATGAAAGGTATCAACTGTCAAGCTTAAGGAAATTGTAACTTATTTATATAAAAAAGAGAGAGATGTATGTCTATGTGTATAAGCACAAATACACATGTATTTATACATACTCACTCATGCACACCTGTGTGTATATATATAAATGTATATAGGGGTATTACAGAAAACTAAAAGATAAACCCCAAACTAGGAAAAATGTTACCTTTCAGGGGAGGCAGTGATAGAAAACTTAAGCTTCTATTTTGAGTTTTGGTTTTGAAACCTTGTAAATGATTTACGTGTCAAATAAACACAAGTAAGGATAAATCGCGATAAGCATGCTTATACAGGGTGGCCATAAAGTTCATGTGCAAGTTTAAATAGTGTGCAATTGACAATTGCACACGAACTTTACCACCACCCTATATTTGAAAAATAACTGAAGACAGTGAATCTGTCTATTATTATGTTGGTGACATAACTAAGTAAAAATAATTATGTTGAAGGATTTAAAAACCAATATTTTCATTATAAAGTCTTTATGGGATATATCTTAAGGACAAAAAAAAAA
>NW_003852425.1:2736551-2737907 GCF_000181295.1 Otolemur garnettii | reverse complement strand
TATCACATAAATTGCTACTGGGCCTTTGGTAAGTGACATTTATTCTTTTATCAGACCTGGTGTATCTACAGTCAGAACGTCGACATATTCTGCTTTGTATGCTTTCTTAATACATTGAATTAGTACATATGTCTTTTCTATATTTTCTTTGCAGTGAAAATAAATGAAACACAGTTGTGTTTGGGAAGGGCCTCTGATCTTATTTGACATTTGATCCCAGTAGTTCCCAAGCTGGATCCTAGGCCTTTAGAAGACCACCGAGAAAATCCTGCCGGCCATGAAAAAAATTTTACGTGTAGCCTATATAATGTTTTATACATATAAGTACTATTATATTAAAACTTTGTGGAGGTGTTATATGGTTGATTAAGTAAAATCTCAATTAATAGATATTTAAACATGAGGACTCTTCTTAGCAAAGGTTATGCACTTTTTTTACGTTAGAATGTCCTAATTCTTGGCAATAGTGAGCACCTCTGACGACTTAGTTCTATTAAACACTATTCGGGATTTAATTTTCAGCAGGAGTGATTTTTTTGTTTGTTTGTTTGTTTGAGGAGAGTAATCTCCAAAGAATCCCTATTAAGAGAAGAAAAAAATGTATTTTTTGAGGCTTCAAAAAAGTGGCCCTTCATCATCCTCTGAGACTGGCTTTTCCCTATAACTGTCAATAGTCCCAGAAACCCTACTCTAGTCCTCGTAAGCGGAATGACCTGCGAATGGAGCCCCCTAAGCTTATGTTAACATAGTGACTCTTGAACCCTGGGAACGTTTTCTCCCTAATACATTAAAATGCAGAAATACTATCCTTTTTCTATTGTTAGGATAATTTTGTAAATGTCAGGATAAAGCGTAAACCAAGAGAGACACAGTATAGCTCAAACCGATAGAGAAGATGGCACAGAACTGTGCTCCTTGTAGCATAAACTGAACCCCTGCTGGATTTTACATAAACCTGGTCTCTAGAGTGACAAGACAGAATACCTTAGGGACTGGGCTGAGTGAAGGGACTATGTGGGAGCCCCGTGGCCTCCAGCTGTTGATGAGCAGCTCCATATTTAGGATTATCTATTATTCAGACCAGATGTAGCCCCGATTGTTTTTTCTAGATGCATCTTAACTATTTTGTCAATATGCACCATGAATGGTCTATACTGTCCTTAAGACCAAGATACTTAAAGCTTCGTTTTACTTACATAGTCTCTTCCAAACATTTTCCTTTTCTTAAGATGAACATTTTCAAGTATAACTACAAATGCACAAAGGCATAAAGCTTTACCCAATAAAATGCTAGATTCCTGTTCTTGTTACTTCGTCTTTTCTGAACTGTTAAATAAAACACCTGTGTGGGGGTGA
>NW_003852425.1:2730299-2735175 GCF_000181295.1 Otolemur garnettii | reverse complement strand
CCAGCTCACGTGTATGTGGCTGCACCTTAGCTGCTTGAGCCACAGGCACCAAGCCTATTATTCCTCTTTTAATTAAAGGATAACACACTCCTCTTTTTATTACACCATGGTATGTAACTAACAGGGCTAGAAACCAAATAGCTATTGGCTACATAGCCATGGAGTCATTAATTGATAGACTAAAACTCACACTAGAATCTGTGCTCCTTTGCCTTGACATCTATAAAATGTTTCCCAGCTACTCCCTTCATCTCAGCTAAGAAGATGGATGTGTGGCTGTATTAAGAATAACACTGTTGATCCAAGGTCTTTAAGCCAATACAGAAAATCTAATGAAAAGCACCCCAGAGTTTGAGTCAGTTAAATTTGCTTTGATGAAGCTATCTATCCACTAGGAATGCTGTTGATAATTCCCAAAGCAGGTTCATCCAAATATATGTGATTATTCATTCTTTTGCTAAGACCAGCCTTTCCTTTAAAATAGATATACTCTGAAGAGGAAGCTTCATCCAATATTACTGTATTTAGATGAAAAGTCACAGACCAAATGAGCATGAAAGCATCTTCAAAAAATTAACATAAAAATAGATAAGCCATTTGGGGTCAAGATGAAAACATAATAGTAGGTAATACAGATAAGTAAAATGAAATACTCCAATTGTAAAATAAAACAATAGAGCAATGGCAACTAAAAACCACCAGGCAGTGGTAGAAACAACAGTTGTGCTGAGACCATAAATGCCGTCCACAGGGCTGCACAGCCTGGCTCTCATGGTGGTCATGAGGATGCTTATTAAAGAGAAGACAAAAAGTTACATATTATTTGAATCTCTCAATTTTTAAATATTATAACTGTTTTAGCACCATGAACCGGGTAGCCTAAAAACAATAGAGATTTATTCCTCACAGTTCTGGAGGCTGGGAAGTCCACAATCAAATGCCAGCATATCCAATGTCAAGGTCCAAGTTCTGGTTCAAAGATGGTGTCTCTCCCTGTGTTCCTGCATAATAAAAGGGGCAGAGGACTTATCTAGGGTCTCTTTCACAAGGCACTAATTCCATTCATGAAAGCTCTACCCCATGAACAAATCATCTCCAAAGGCCTTATCTCCTAATACCATCACTAATTAGCTTTCAATATATCAATTTGGTAAGTGGAGGCACAAACATTCAGATGATAGCACCAACGAATTCAAAAACCATTTAGGTCACCCTTACAACTAAGGAAAACTTTATTTGTTTTGAAGAAAGTATAATCTTTGCTTCAGGCCTCTTGAAATGTTTGCATTTTAGATATTAGCTTCGGAGATATATGAGGGGTAAATTATGACTACTCCAGAATAAGTTTAATTATATAATTAGGAAAATAATTTTTACATTTTAAAAACCCATTGTATTTCAAATAGTTTCTGACAGAGCAGTGATTTTCAACTGGTATGTCATGAAAGGAACTTGGGTGTGCTATGAAAATTTTTAAAGATCATGAATGAAATCATTTTCCAAAGCAGTTGAAAGCACAGTAAGCATATTTTTTGTTTACTTTTGTCTGTGTGGTATTAAAGTTTAAGTACAGGTTCAAGTATGCCATGAAATAAAGAAAAAGTTGGAAAACGCTGTGATGGAGATTACAGGTTAAATTTTAAAGGTAATGCCAACCAACCTCGGGCGATCCAAATTGCCCTTTCCTTAGTGTTAACACTGTCATATCTCAGAGTTCTTCCTACACTGGTTGGTGTCTATTTTTTCCCATTTCCTCCGCACCCATATTTACTTAATAAATATTTCCCAAGGTAAAATTGTTTCTTGTCTGAGCTCAGGAACATGTGAGACTGCTCAGATCAGCACCTAGGATCCCAGAGTTGGCAGGGCTGCATCCCCCTAAAGAACAGTGGTACCTGTCTTGCTACAAAAATGACCATTATACCTAACCACATAGATGTTGATTCCACTTACTTTCTTTCATGATTTTAGCATCAGGTCTCTAACTAAACTCAGCCAAGACCTCTCGCCACCACATGCCACAGGAAAGCCCCAGCAATCTAGTCAGCAGACCACCAGCCCCTGCACCAACCGCTCTCTATAGCCACCCCGGGTCAGCTGGGCCTCAGGCTCAGTTGGGATCCATGGCTGCAGGGGTAGCTGTGGGACACATCGTGGGCAGCCCCGTGCCCAAAGCCTTCCTTGGAGGGTAGCTCAGAGCCCACCCTAACCCGGCCTGCTGCCCCTGAGCCCCTGCGGGATCAAGCAGTTGCAGATTGTTCAACCACAGTGACTGGTGCCTGTGTGAGGGCATCAGCGAGGCCCTGAAGGATAATCATGGTCTGAGCTCCTTGCCCTGAAGAGACCAGCACAGACCCAGGGGGCAGCCCTTATCCACTACCACCCCTCACCAACAGCTGGACCATGACGCCAGATTGCACGTGCAGCTGGGGTTGGGAGTGAGGATGGGGTTTCTCATCCCACAGATGACCCAAGACATAAATGTGCAATTAAAGGAGATTGTTGTAGACCACACACACAGTAGCATCAATTTGAAGTCACTGATGAGGAATAAAGGACTGTGGACCCTTAGAAAAATGAGGCTCTCATGAACATGTGTGAAATTATTATTTTTAAACATTATATCATTGATTATAGTAAAGATTATGACTAAATAGAAATAGAGAAATTACACAGCCTCAGAGCACATAATATTATACAACTAGCAAGTAGTAGATATATATTTTACCTGAAATTCAAATCCAGTTACAGAAAATTCTAAGCATGGAGGGACGTTAGGAGTCATCTGATCCCAAAGCACTATTTTATACCTGAAACAATAGAGGTTCACCAAATAAAATCATCAACTAACTGAAGGTCTCAAAAGTAGATGAAGTAACTTAGTGTCTAATATATGCGTCACTTTTGCAAGCTTTAGCAACCGTTCTTTAGCATGTTATTCCCTGTGACGAAGTGATCCTATAGCCAGGACATTACCATTTGGACAAGCGAGCTGGGTCTATCCATCATTAAAAAGTTCTTGCCATTAAATGACTAAGTGTACACTAATTTTGAGAGATGCACAAAACAGTTCTGTTTTTCTGCCCCGTCATCCCTTTGTTGTATAGAGCCTGCCTCAGCCAATATAAAATAAGCTCCTTTTTAATATACATTTTATTTCAAAATATTGAGGGTACTAATGTTTTTGATACATGGCTTGAGTCGGGCTATAAACGTGCCCACTCCCCACCTCCTAAATAACATTCCTTTGTCTTCTCATCTCCCCAACTCCGTTTCCTATATAGTACTCTCAGACTGGTCACTTCTCTGCCTAACACAGAGTCCTTTTTGGGAGGCATGGCTGCTGTCCCAGGCTGCCATTAAGGCACCCCCAGGGAAGTGGCAAGAGAGGGAGCTGTTTCAGAATTGCTATAGAAACAGTATTTGGAAAACAGTAATCTCCTAAATAGGATGAGATGGCGAGTAGAGTCTAGGAGATAGATCAAAGCTTCAATTTCTAAAGCAAGTACAGAGTGGCCATAAAGTTCATGTGCAATTCAAAATTACACACAAATTGTGTAGCCACCCTGTATTTTGTTAATGAACAAGGGGAGGTTTGCTTATGGTGATTTACTGTGGTTTGGGGAACGGGAGCCAGAAAGCGTTATGCATGTGCTAAAACCGTCACCCTTTCAGTCCCGCTAATAGAGGGAGGGCAATCCATTCAGGTCTCACCTATAGGAGGAGAGAATGAAGGAAAAACGGCCCTTTCAGGCCTAATCCCAAGGTGAAACAGCCACTAGAGAAACTGATCTTTCTCGTGCAAATATCATCTATCAATTTCTGTACAACTCTGGCATATTATACTAAAAGAATCCTTTTGTTTTTTTCCTTTCTAACAAAAGCTGCCTGTATTATTCTATCTCTATATGGACTATGGCCCCAGGGAAAAGATGGAAAAGTGTCTTGATCTCAGAAGGAAGAGGTGGAGAAAAAATATTGGTCTCACTACTGTAGAAATTACATATGCCAAATCCATCAAGCACACCACACCACACAACCTGGGGAAACCCCATATTGGCCCATTGCTCCTGAAAAGGTTTTCTCTGGTCAAGTGGTGACAGGAGCACATTTGTAAATAAATTACCAAGTAGTTTTTGGTTTGTGTGGGGAAGAAGGAAGGGATTGTCTCCTGGAAATACTTTTATTGTTTTTTTAAGAAGTAGAATAACATCTAGCTCTGTTCAGAAAACAGAGCTCTTTGGGGGATCTTAACAAATTTATACCCCTACCTCTCACCTCTTCCTCCCTGGTGTTATTTCACAGGCAGCTTTGCTAATGGACTGAACGACTACAAATAGACTCTGTCACTTTAGAAATAGGGTTGTCCTTTTATAGGCAGATTGATGGACTAGGTGCCAAGGCTTTAGAACTGTAGCATGACTGGGGCAAACACTATTACGATAAATCTACTATTGACGAATGTCCGAGCCAATCTAGATGTTTCTATGTATCAAATTGCCTTTATCAAATCATGACTCCGAATCTCAGGATGTAGAAAATCACTAACAAGTTCGAGGAGGTGAGTCACTAAGCCTGTAGTTAAAGAGAACAATGTTGGTAAACAGCTGAGTACTACAAAGGGGGATGAGATTCTTTCTAAATGGTAAGTCCAAACCTCCCCAAACATGTCAATAATTCTTGACAGCCTTATAAGCAAAGGTCATCTTAGATGTACAGATTTTACAAGTTGGGGATCTTCTGTTTTATTTTTCAGCATGAGTTAGTAAACTAGAATAAACTATAAACGATATATATAATCAAAAGTTTAAGATGCATCTCCTTAGAATTCAAATTTAAGAATATTTAATATAAATATTTTAAGGCCAAGCATGGT
>NW_003852425.1:2723451-2730164 GCF_000181295.1 Otolemur garnettii | reverse complement strand
GGGGGTGGCATCCACCTGTGATCCTAGCCACTAGGGAGGCTGAGCCTGGAAGAATGCTTGAGCCCCAAGCGTTTGAGGTGGTAATGAGCTATGACTATCTCACTGCATTCTACCAGAATGAAAGAGTAAGCCTGTGTTAAATAAAAAAAAGAAAGGAAGGAAGGAAGGAAGTAGATGGGGGGTGGCGGGGGGGGGGGCAAAGAGAAAGGGGGGGGAAGAAGGAAAGGAGATAAGGAAGGAGGGAAAGGAAAGGAAGAGAATGTGTTTATACTCTGTATGACACTGTGAAAATGTCATTTGGGGGCTTCCTAATAAAAGGTTATAGGTTCTCTATCAACAAAGCATCCGGATCAAGGACTATCTAACAATTATAGTTGTTATCCCCAATTCCGACGTTTCCAC
The DNA here is from genome assembly GCF_000181295.1 of Otolemur garnettii. Taxonomy (NCBI): domain Eukaryota; kingdom Metazoa; phylum Chordata; class Mammalia; order Primates; family Galagidae; genus Otolemur; species Otolemur garnettii. The sequence continues at coordinate 2,729,762 of NW_003852425.1, read as the reverse complement.
TAGAACATCCGTTTCCCTTGTCCACATATTTGTCCTCTACCCGTTACTGGACGGTAGCCCCGTTCACTAGTGATTTTTACACTAAAATGCCATCAATTGTAAGACACACTGTTATTTTATGTACCACAAAGAAACAAAACAGATTGTCAATTATCATTGTAAGAAGCGATTCAATTTCTAAGATATTGTAATATTTTAAAGTGTACATCTCAGAATTGATGAAAATCATCTTCCCAGAATATTATTATTGTCAGCAAGTGGCGAAGGATGTCTGATGGAGTTTGGTCGTTGGCATTTTTCTTACTATTTTTCCTATTAAAGTGAACTAGTATTTTAGAATTCAGAAAGCAACGTTATCTAATTTCTGCTTTTCATAGACAATGACGGGTTAACGTACAGCAGGCCCAACATGTCCTATCTATTTATGCTGGAATTAAATGCTCGAAAAACAAATTCAGATTGAGGGGAAAAACCATCCAGGCCTAAATAAAAAATAAACTAGGACCAAACCAAAATCATCACTAAATCATCCATGCCTCAGAACCCAGAGAATCCCCAACTTGGCCTTGTCCGTTTTAAATTATGTTCAGTTGGAACTTTCTTTGAGAATACCACTGGTGTTTGGGCAGCTGTCATCTCTCAGAAGTTCATACTCCCCTCGTACCCTTCCTGTTCCCACGTGCAGGCTAAGATGAACATGCGTCTAAAACAACATTCCCCTTGAACTCTGGTAGAAATGTGCTAATAACAGAGGCAACGGAACCCTGGAATATCAGATCACATGTCTGAATCAATCCACAAGAAAAAAGCAGAATATTGGACTCCTCTCTTTCCTAGCATTGAAAAGGGCATTTCCTCGGGAATCTAAACATTTTCTCTGCAGAGAAGAAACACTTAAAGCCCTAATCAAGCTTTATATGACCTCCCTGTTTAGGGTTTTACCACAAAAACCAACTTCAGTCCCAGATTTGTTTATGGAAACATATCTTTACCAAAGCCTTTGACTTGTGTGCATGTAAACATCATACATCCTCTCCGCTAAGACCCAAACTTTATATATTCATCTCTCAACCTGATGTCTCCCCTGGGACGTCCAATGTGGCCAAATTACTGTGCCCCGACCTGCTTCTCTTGGCTTTCCTGTCATTTGCCGTCATATCTGACATTGTCATACACCCTGTTGTTCAAACAAGAAACCTGAAAATCTTTGTTGATTTCTCATTGAATTCCACTTATATCCATTCCAGCAGCGATAGGAAAGGTACCTCAACCCTACAGTGCAATTTTTCCTTAAATCAGTAACACCCCTGAGGATGCTACCATCACCTCTCCCCTGGATTCTAGCTGTTTTCCCACAGCCCTGATCTACCTTTCACGCACATACAAGGCAGTTCCTTCCCCAGGTCTCACACCCTGGACCACTTCTGAAATGCACATCAGACTATGTGTCTACCCTGCTTCAATTCCTCCAGTCATCTCCCATTGCATTCCAAGCACTAGTTGCTTTATCCCACCTCACGCCTGCGCTTCTGTTTCCTAATACAGTTTTCAGAGACTAAGAACAATGATACCTCATATGACTGCTCTGGAGAGGAAACAACTCTACATAAAGAAGCGAGAACAGCACAGGCTTGGAGAAAATGAGAAAATTCACGCACAGCAGAGTTTTCTTGTCTACATCTCAAATGTAAACCCCTTCCCTGGTCTGACCCCATGCCTCCTCTCCGGCCTCACCTCTCCCCATTGCCCTGTTTCTCCCCTGGTCTGCTTGCCTTTGTCTTTCTCAAGCACACCAGCCTCCCCCCCTTAAGCCTTGGACCTTCTGTGATTCTTCTGAGGGACAACCCACCACCTCGCTGAGAAGGCCCTGTCTACTTCTTATGGAGACTTTCTCTGACTGCCCAAAGTCAAATTAGTACATCACGCTGTTTCATTTCCTTCATAGCACTTTGTAATCTCTAAATTTCTTGTTGATGTCTTTGTAACCTTCTTTATGTTCTGTATATCTACATAACTTTCAATTTTTGAAAAGCAAATTTATTGCAGGTTAATGTGAGAGTGCAAACAACCAGGTCAAAATATTTGATTTTGTTAAGTAGAGTCCCTTTTGTGGATATGTTCCATACACAGAAGGTGTGCTGAGCACCCCCACACCATGCCCATTCAGTGAGAGCGCCCCAAGATCTCTCCCCTTCCTTCCATGTTCCCCCTCCCCTCAACTTGCAATGCATTTTTCTCCTATATGGGCCCGCCTCAGATCACTACTGAATTCATAGTGAGTACACTGGATTCTTGCTTCTCCATTCTTGTGATACTTTACTAAGAAGAATGTATTTCAACTCCAACCAGGATATTACAAAAGATCTCTATGTACCTTAATGACAGCAAAGCATGTTGTCATCAACTGTCTCACACTGGGCAGTTATTTAACTACTTCAAGTTCCATTTCCTCCATCTGTGATAGAGGAAATTAATGCCACTATCTTAGACTTATGAGAGTCCAAGTAGTTAAGCCATGTGAAGTCTAAGCATGCCTGGTAAATAAGTGGCTATGATATGTTGGTTTCTTGCTTAAAAGAAAAACTAGATAAAATGTATGATTTAAAGCCAATCCACATCTGAGGTAAGAGCTCTCTGGAAGCAGAGAATGATGGGGCATTAGTCTGTTACTCAAGAGAAAAATGGTCCAGGAGTACCCTTTACATCTAGAAAAGGAATCGCGGAGGTCTAACTGCCAGGAACCACAGAGATATAGACACCCCACTGTGGATGATGATGTTTACCCACTAAGATACGGCAAACTTTGGACTCAGAAGGAAAGTTACAGGGTCTGCCCACTCTCCTCCTTCCTTAAAGCCTGGAACTACCAGCCAAGCTGGATGGGACAGTTGGAGAAAGTAGGAAGGCCTTGGGTTGATGTCTTGTGCTGATGTCCTTGGTGCACGAACTCTCCAGATGAACTCCCAGGGTCCCCCAGTATTGTTTTATGAGCCTTGAAATGTCCAATAACAGGTTTGTTTTTTTTTTTTAATTTAGTAAGCTAAGCGTTCCCTCCACCACACTTGGACTAGCCTAAACATATGTAAGTTGGTATAGAAGGGGGCTTCGCCCACATTGGAGAGCTCCCCATGGCATATCCAATCTGCTGTGAGCCATGTTCTTTTCTGAACAACTACCTGGCCTCATGCCTTTTCCTAACACTCTGCTCCTACATCGTCATCAGCAAATCTTATCATAGTTAACACAGGCTGCCATCAGTGGTGTGGGACACCCTGCGCCCAAAGCCCAACAATCATCCATCACTTTTTCAACATAAAGCTTTTAACAGAACGAGCAAAACCATCCATCCATTTATGCCTGAGATACAGCCAACATCCCAGAAAACAAATTGCAATACGGAAAGGGTGTTTATTTTAGTACAAGCCTGGGACATTTTTCTGATGTCTCACTTTAATTATAGAAGACATAATTAATAAATTTGCATCCTGGTTATCCTCAATCTGTCTATGGTGCAATTTTACCCTTTGACTTGTGTCTAAATGACAGAGCAGTTTTGGAAAGGAGCAGCTCTGGATTCGGAGGTAAACACATTCATCTTCCCATTAGTTCTGATAAAATCTATCTGCAGACAGGTTATATGCCAGGACACTGACATATGCCACGAGGAGACGCTGCTACAAACTCCATCTCAGCAAAGTCTTTTAGATGGGAAATAAGTTACCAGGCTTCCTCCAGAGAAAATGAGCTAACAGGAAAGATTTGAGTCTCCTGGTTTAGGAGTTATACCTGGAGTTAGTCACACTTGGGAAAGGCAGCGACTCTGTTCTCAGCAATTCTAAGAAGACTTGAGATCATTCAAAACAAGTATTATGGTCTTATGTAAATTCAAGTAAACTTTTTTGGAAAATATAACCCAGAGAAGTAAATTTGCAAATAAGTTTTAAGAGTTCACTGCAACTTGACTCCTAAAAGGATAAAATATGTTCACTCTTATGATAAAAATATTCACTCTTGTTTAACTTCAGGTGAAATGTGACTGGAATTACAAAAGATATATGAAATAAAGTCCAAAAATAAAACCCTGAAAATTATCTTCACTATCTAGGGACACAGGAAAGTTGCCATGTCATACAGGATGGTCCCAGAAACATAGAGAAGGACATGTGAGGATAAGACCCGCTCCCTCCCAGCAGAATCTAGATATCCCAAATCAAGTCACTCATCAGAAAGTCACTCACAAGACTATCATTCTAATGAGCGATTCTTAAACGTGTCAGCGCTAACAATTGCCAAGTTAGGGCCATGGTTGTCTCTTCTGAGTTAGCAGAACAATGTGATTGTTCTGAGTTACACATTAGGCTGATAATAAATAACTACTTCTTCCCACATCCGCTTATGTGCTATCTCAGTCACACAGACTCGTGCTAGGAGCCCATGAACCAATTATCTATACTTCCAATTGGCAAGGTAATAAAATGTATTTATTCTTAGATATAACTTGCCAATGACAGCCGCATTAATGACATTTTTCACATTGACTAGGGCATAATAATAAGGCACAAACAACAGATATTTAAAAGTGGCAAAAAAAAAAAAAAGCTCAATTAAGATGTATTAAAGGGAAAAGATAAAGGAGAACGTACTTCTCCCTATTTCTACTGCTTAGTACAACTAAACACCCTGGTCGTCATATACAAGTAGACTCCGAGAGGTGGAGAGAAGAAAGTGGACATGCCAGGGGACCTCTGGGCCCAGGAATGGACACAGTGGTGGGGTTTTTTGTTTATTCCTCAGGTATCTTAGACTTTGATCTGAAGAAACAATTAGACCAGAAATGCTAACAAACAGAGAGAGATAAAAACCTGCTCTCTTTAGCCAAATAATGAGGGAAAGGGTACCCTAGTAAAACAGAGAATCTTAGAAAATACCCATTGGGCTCCAGCCAAATGCCAAGAAAAAACTATGGCCCTACACCCATGGATGCCAGCTAAGGCTGAGCATAGGACCTAGACTTCCACTGTAATGGGGCACCACAGACACCTGCTGGCGGTGTCAGAGAACACCAAGGAGGAAGTTGGGACCTTCATTCCAGCTGAAAGGTAAGAAGCCCATTGCCAACAGTGTCCGTGGAAGCTGTGTGCTGACCCCAGACTTCACCCCTATCTATCAGGAGCGAGGGGCTTATCTAACGAGAAGCCCTCACCCTGCCACCAACCCCTGGGAGTCAATATCTTCCAAGAATGACAAAGAATAAGCCCAGAAGATACAAATTACTAATATCGGGAATAAAACATGGATATCAGTATAGATGCTGTGGATGTCAAAAAGATAACAAAATACTGAAAACAACTCTACATGCATAAATTTAACAACTTAGATGAAATAGACCAATGTCTCGATATTGATCATAAACTATATCATAAGCTTTAAAACTCTCCAAATATGAAATATGTAATTTGAATAGTACTAGACTATCAAGGAAAGTTAATTCATCGTTTTAAAATTTCCCCAAAAAAATGAAGAAGAAGAAAATAAGAAGCCTCTAGGCCCACAGGGTTTCATTGGAGAATTGTACCAAATATTTGAAGAAGAATTAACACTAATTCTGTACAATGTCTGCCAGAAAAGAGAAGAGGAGAGAACACTTCCCAATTCATTTTCTAAAATAATGTTACTCTGGTGCCAAGAAAAGGACAAAGAAAATTCCAAACCACAAAACTAAAGACCAGTATTGGTCATGAATGTAGATGCAAAACTCATTAACAAAGTATTAGCATATAGAATTCAGCAATATAGAAAAAGAACCACCCTCATGACTAAGTAAGTTTTGTTCCACACCTGCAGTATTTGAAAATCAACTAATATAATCCACTATATTAACAGACTACCAAGAAAAAATACATAATCATATCAATTGATGCAGAAAAGGCATTTGAAAAATTGCCAAGCATGAAGACCACACAGAAAAGCAATGTCTCTAACTTTTAATTCCCAAACACATCATAGTAAAATAAGCATGTCTAAGACCCATGAGCTGCTCCTATCTTTACAAAGTTTTTTTTTTTTTAACTATGAAAGAAACTCACCCCATCAACCTGAATCAAAGTAGGATTACTTTACATGGAATGATGGTATTTCGTGGATTCCAAAGATAGCACATGCAGAATTTGTAAGGAATGTGCTCCAGAAGAAACAAAGCTTTGCAAACCTAGGTCAGTTACTCTCTTTTATACAAAATCCATGAACTTTTGTCATCTTTTTCTTGGCAAAACTACCTCACTTTTGGGTGGTGCCTGTTGTCAGTGGGTAGG
>NW_003852425.1:2717540-2722992 GCF_000181295.1 Otolemur garnettii | reverse complement strand
TTATTGGGGTAGAGATATTCCAAAGTGCCTACAATAGGAATGGGCTTGAAAAAGTCCAACGGATCTTTACTGTCAAAAGGTACAAGAAAGGTGTGATGTGAGAACCTTATCACCGGCTCCTTTTGACAAGCTTTTCCTATATTTTCACATTCTACCTATTCTGCACCACTTAGTCCCTCCCACCTTCTCCATGAATCCCCATCTGTCCTTTCCAAACCTCCACTTTCCCACAAGGATAGTGCAATGTGCCAGGTTGTTTAGGATGCAACGATACATCGCTAGGTAGGGTGCACCACCAGTTCATGTTTGTTAGCGTTAGTTCAGCAATCATGACTGATACGTTCAGACGCTCTCTGTACTTGCAATTTTATACACGCACAGCTGCATCATAGGTGTTCAATAAATTCGTATTCTTTTATTGAATGATCACAGCCGTATTTCTATAGTCCCTTCTAAACCAGGATCTAGGAAGCTGCATACTTTGAAAGTAGTTAAAAAATATGAACGATGTTAACCAAGATAAGGAATAGGCAAGAAATAAACTGGGGTTTCCATACTTAACTATTGAAATAAAAATTCTAGAAAATTAGAGCCATTGAATTATTTCTCACAGAATACATGAATGAAAAAAAGTACCTTACCTGCTTTACTAGGAATAAAAATGAGGTACCATGGTGCTGAGAGAATTACTCAGGGTTAAAAGGAAAGCCAGCTATCAGCTGGGGCTCAGGGTTTTTTTATTTGTTTGTTTGTCTTTGCGGTTTTTTTTGGCCAGGGCTGGGTTTGAACCTGCCCCCTCCAGCATATGGGACTGGTACCCTACTCCTTTGAGCCACAGACACTGCCCTGAGGCTCATTTTTATATGTATGGTTTTTTTGGGGGGGGGAGTTGTGTGTGTGTTTTTTGTTTGTTTGTTTTTTGCAGTTTTTGGCCGTCGCCGGCTTTGAACCCACCACCTCTGGTATATGGGGCCAGCGCCCTATTCCTTTGAGCCACAGGCGCTGCCCCTATATGTATGTTTTTATTCACATATTCATTCTTCACTGGCTGTGCAATACAGTTCTGTGTCAGTTGACAAGAAATAAAAGGAAGGGTCCCTACCTTCAAAGAACTCAGAAGTTAAAGGAGGAGACACGATGTATAAATAAAGGGTAAAATAATATAGAAGAGACCATTTCCCAAATCTTAAAACTGTGTCACCTTACTCTCGGAGCACAGACTCCCGCCCTTCCCTTTTACTCTTCATATACACGTACGGAGTGACCCCACGTATTCAATATTTTTCGTACTGAAGACTTTTGCCTCTGTGCCACATATCTTCTCCCGATCCGATAGGCTTTCCCGTCTCATCCTGCCTGTACCCCACACCTAACCAGCCCCCTCAATATGACCCTCAATTCTCTTGCTCATCTCTTCATTCTATTCACTTTATCAGCAAATGCATATTAAACACCTTCCCTGTACCAGTGCTACCCTGTACAGTGTGGAGAGCAATGTGTCAAATCCCTGTCCCTGGAAGCTGATGTAACTGTAAATCAAGTCAAACCCTCAGCTCCTTTCGTACACTCTGACTTAACTCTGAATAAGAAAAAAAAATAATCACACAGTAGGATGTATTGATGCCATTAGAGATGGGTGATCTCCCACCTCGGTCAGACTTCAAACTAAACAAATGATCCCTTTGCAAATCTCCCCTCTCGTCCTTATTCCACATGTTTCTTTTCCTCCCCAAATAATCAACTCTCTAATCTCCTAACATTGCAAATGGCCTTGCCTTTTTCTTTACTACAAAGCAGGCCCAGCTCGTGAGAATCTCCCCAGCTGCTGCTTTTCGCCCCTGCACGCCCGTCTTTCCTGTCGCCTCCTCCCCACCAGGCGATTCTTCCACTGTCTGTCGGACCTTTCCCTCTTCCGCCTCCCTAGAAATCTTCCTCTATTAACTGCTCGTGTCTTTCTTGCATCTTCAACTCCTATGATTCTTTCTCGTCTGCATTAAAAACATGCGTCACTCCTACCTAAAACAATAAAACTAAAATCCCTCTGTTCTGACCCCTTCCTCTACTTAACGTCTCCTCTCTTTCCTTAAAACCAGTAAATCAACTGAGCCCTGAGTAAAACCTTCAAATGCCCAGGGCCTGAGGAGGTGTTGTGAGGAAGGCCGAAGGTCACAGGAGCCCTTTGTGAGGCTCCTTCCACACTGGTGTAATGTGTCTTTATAGATGGTGGGGTGAGGATCTCAGGGCTTGTTGGCAGTTTTGCATAGAACTGTTTGTTGTGAGAAAAGCCCCGTGTTGTCCTGTTAGTGCTGAGAAAGTATTTGTGTTCAATAAAGGCAAAGACAGCATTTCATTACCATTTGCCAAAGCTTGGAAGCCCCCGTAAGGCACATACAGAGGTAGCAGGCCGGAAAAAGTGCACAGCTCCGGGAGACAAGAAAGTCCAGCGAATTAGAAAGAGACTCTCATCCCTGTTGGCACCAGAGCGAAGCTCAGGAGAGGCCTCCAGAGCCGGCTGCTCTGTGTCTCTGCTGAGACCGGCAGACCCAGCAGGCCCTTCCCACCTTCCTCTTTCTCCTACTTCTCTGTGTCTCTGCAGAACAGGTTTCTTCCCAGGGTCACCTTGCTCGGGGTCCCCAGCAAGCCCTGCTCCTGCCCCGAACACCCGAGCATCATAACTCTCTATCCTTCGGTTGTCACTGCAACAGAAAGGTGTGATTACCTGCTGGAGAAGCCGCAGACGCCGTTCTTTATTCATTCAGTTACCAAATAAATAAATAAGTCATCAGTGTTTGTTCCTGACAATCTTTACAAGATCTGGAGAAGCAAAGGATATAAAAAGTTCTAATTTTTTTTCCCACCACCTGCAATATCATTTCCATTATTTCTCCAGGCTCCCATTCGGAATTCAAAACAATTTATCTGCAGTTCAGACACAGTCACTGTGATTTAGTTTCTGTTTTATGGCAACTTCAGGTCTCTAATAAGTAGGCTTCTCTCATTGATTTTGTTCCCCCTCGACTGCTGCTGTAAATGTAATTGAAATTTTTTAGTTTTTTTTTTCTCCTGACCTAATTTTTTTTAACTGACAAGACAATAATCAGTGCAGTGTCCTATGATTTTGATACACTCCAATCATAAGAAATAGTTTCTTCTGGAAATGAACTTTCCTATCATTTCTCTTTAACAAGTTATAAGTTTCAAAAAAGTCCAAGTCTCCTCTTCCCCCCATCACATTTATTTTAGGGTATCAGTTAATTTAAGCATTGAAATTGGAAGAATCCTTTAATTTGGGGGGCAGGGGCCTGTAGCATGAAGTATATGTCGTAAGTTGACTTTTAGAAAGTATTTTTCATTTTTTAAGTCACTCTCCAGTGTTCAGATTTCTCTTTTGGAAAACTAATGCATTGGTATAAGGCTGGACTTTTCCTATAACCCTAGACTTTGGGGTGAAAGGAACCAAAAAATGGTTCTCAGGCAAACACAAGTAATTCCTAAAAAGACAGATGGTTACTCTTGAGAGAGGCTCAGTCTTATCTGGCACAAGACAAAACCCAGTATCTCCTGTCTCTCGTATATAATCCTTAGAAACGTAGACTAAAAGTGACAGATTGAAAGGCCAGCCATATTTCATTCATTTCCTTTTTTCCTTTGAACTTTCCATCCTGATTTTAAATGCCACTTCTAATATACATGATATTCTCATATGTATTTAGGTATCCGGGTTATGACACACTTGATTTTACTTCTCTATTCCAGTTTCATTCATTATTCTTATTTAAAAATGTTTTTTCAGACATAGATTTTAAATCTTAGGAAGTTTTCACCACTGAATTAGAGTTCAAGGACCCTTTAAGTGACAGTATTTGGGAGAAAATAAAGGTGACAATGGAGACAAAAATAAAGACATTGGATAAACTCCAGAAAGAAAAAGAAATCAAAGGTGGTGGCACTTGGTTTCCGGGAGAGAAATCTCTCTGATTTCATGAATTTTTTTAGGAAGAAAAACAGTTTGACAGATCAAGAACAGGATTACATTTTAACAGTAACAGATTATTTATAATTTTATAAATGAAGAAAAGACACTGAATAAATGAGAAAACTAAATAAGAAATCAGTGTAAATGCTACTTTACTAAATTCTCCAACTTTCAAAGCACTTATACACTGTTGGTGGGGATGTAAACTATCCAACCTCTAATGGAAACAGTACGGAGATTCTGCAGGAACTAAAAGTAGATCTAACATTTTATCCTGCAGTCCCACTATTGTGTATCTACCCAAAGGAATCATTTTATAAAAACACTCAAATGTTTATCACAGCACAATTCAAACTGGAAAGATGTGAAACCAACCTACGTGCCCAATAATTCATGAGTGGATAAAAAAGATGTGATATATATACGTATATTATGGATTATGCCTAAGCTATCAAAAAGAATGAAATAATGCCATTTGGAGCAACTTGGATGGAACCAGGTGGTGTCATCATCCTAAGTGTAGTTCTCAGGAATGGCAAAACAAATACCACGTGTTCTTACTTATACGTTGGAGCCAAACAATGGGTATACATAGTCACACAGAGCAGAATAATGGGTATTAAGAGATTTAGAAGGGGAGAGCATGGCGGCGGGGAGGGATGAAAAATTACGTATGGGATGCAAGGTGCACTATTTGAGTGACAGGTAGACTAGAAGTCCTGACTCTACCACTACACAATTCATCGTGTAACAAAGAAATTCACTTGTACTTCTTAAACCTATTGAAATTTACACACACATATATTGTAGAACCCCTGTGAATGACCACCTATGGGACTGTAACAAACTGGTCAACATACAGTGGTGGACAACCCAAGGAACTAGGCCTGTTGTACCACTACGTACATGTGGTGCATGGCTGGTCTATAAAATTAGGACAGATTAAGGAGGTGGTCATTATACAGGGGTGGTCAACTATGGAGGTTCTACTATTTAGATAGGCAAAAAGTTAAAATAAAAATAAATTCCTCTGACTTTCAGAAATAGCTGAATATCCATGTTATCTGAAAGCTCGGTTTCCTGATTAAATTATCACAGTATTTCGAAATAAATGAGAAAATGTAAGAGAAGGAATACTCTTCAAAAACCACCCTTACACCTGGTCTGTAGCCTCCACACTCTACTATGTCCTCGGGGAAGATGAAGGTGGCTTTGGGCTTTATGTCTCCTGTAGCCCTTGCTCTGGGGGAGCATGGAGGCTGCACAGCACACAGGTCTGCACCTCAGCAGGCACCAGCAGGAATAGTGGTCTAACTTCTGAGTCTCGATTTGCTCCTCTAGAGGGAGGAGCACTGCCTGTCCAGTGGGAATAGCACTGCCTGTCCCCTTGGACTATGCTGGAGAGTAAAGGAGCTGACACACAGAAGGCCTCCAGGGCAGAGCACACCATCTTCATTTCCTTCAGCCACTGGCAGA
>NW_003852425.1:2680142-2716940 GCF_000181295.1 Otolemur garnettii | reverse complement strand
CATCAAACAAAGGCAACCCAAGATCTAGAACCAAAACTGACTCTGGTGGGGGAGTAAGGGAGGAGATAACATCTAATGATGTGGAGAGAGATAGGATTTAAAGTCTGTCCCTAGACGAAACCCATTTGTTAGCCTTGGCAGCCCATTTGTACTATGGCACAACAATGAAGTCATAAAAATTGAAATTGGAATTAAATTATTTCCCCTCAGCTCTGAGTCTGTCCCATTCTAGTCTCATCTACGTAATCCTTTGATTCAGAATTCCTGTTATGCAGGGTGTCAATATCTTAGGAAATACATTGTCTGCTTTGAGCAAATAATTTTACAATTTTGCAGGGTCAAACCAAGGTATTCACTAAAGATGAGATTAATTAGAGGTGGAAAAGAACTCTCTGTATCGAAAATCTCCTGTGTGTCCAGCTCTAGTTTAGACTTGTTATCTTATTTAAAACACACACACCATACACACATGTACCCTCACACACACCCCCAAGAGTGCCATTTTAAAAATAAATAAACTGAACTCAAGAGAGTTTAAGCCATATTCCCTGGGTCACACAGTTATTAAGAGGTTGATCTAGGAAAAAAAAAAAAAAAAAAGGTATGAGTCAGATTGACTCCAAAGTCAGTGATTTGAGGGAGGAAAAAAACTAAAGGAATGAAATATTAAGGTTATATAATAAAAAGTACTTCCAAATGTTTTTCTTTCCAGACTTCTACTAGGGATACTCCAACTAAAATAATGAAGTCAAATGTACCTATAATGTCGTGACCTCTTTGCAGCAACTTAATGAAATTAAAATGTCTTGCACATCTGGCATTTCTCCTGCCATCACTCCTGAAAACCAGGCCTGGAAGCCGTGGCACTCCTATGACATGGGACAGAAGGCTGGCATATTTTCAGATCAGTCGGCAGATAGAGAGCTTCAAGTAGCTCCCTGTCCTTGTGCCCCGCTAACCACACCTCACCTACAGTCGGCTTAGGTAAAGCCATTTCCCAAACTACTAGAATAAAGGAGACTCCACAAAGGACTCTGCTTTGCCCTTCACCATGAACCTGACACTTAGGACCCAGTTGGAGCTCCCATTACTTAACACGGCTTCTGTCTTGGAAATCTCACATAATGAAATTTCTTATCTATAACATTAATAAAATGGCAAGTCTTAAATAAAGACGAAATACAGTAATATTCTTTTTAATTCAAAATCCTTGCTATGCATTGGTACCTTAAAACACACACATACACAAATTGACTAAAACAAATTGACTCATCAGTTAATTTCCTGAACCAAAGTAGTACATAAATTAAGTTAAAATCTTAATCATTAAAAAATAATGACATCAGAGTTATGGATTTAGCCATTTCATTGACTTAAAATAGGTCTTTTCCTTGGAAAATATCAATAGATAAAACTATGACTCAGATAGTTAATACCAATTAATGCATAAGGTCAGTGACCAAATCATTTTTAGCCCCATTATGAGCATTTCCCGGTTATGAGTTTGATTTTGACCTCATTAATATAGATGTCAGAGGGCACAAGAGTATACAATGTCACGATAAAAAATAACTCTTTATGCCTAAATGGCCCTTCACCACGCAGTAGATAAAAAGCTGTAAATTGTATATTCTGACCACTGCTGCTAGTACATTTTACTAGGGGAGCTCACAGAGTTTCTTTTCATATTGGTTTTGTTTCATCAAGATCATTGATTTAAACTATTTTAGACTGAGCTGAACGAGAAGGGGCAGAGTAAGGTTAAGTTTTCAGTGGTAACACACAGTTATACAGATAAAATAGCTTTTACCATAGAGGGGATGAGGTGAGGGCATCTCAAGAGAAGATGTAATGATGGTATTGTAAAGAAGAAAACTAAGGGATTAAAGTAAGTGGCAGGTCTTGGACCAGAAAAGGGAGCCAAAGAGGAAAGGTGTTAGTGAGGAGGAATATCTGGGCAGCCCAGAGCTCTCATTCCACCCCCACTGCCACCCCCCAGGACTGAGCAGGAGTAGAGAGAACAAGATTTCCTGGAAAAGGAAAAGTGAGTATGGAATTTTCTTCCTGAAATAACTTGATGAACTGACTCAATAATTTCAAAGAAAATCACTAGTAACTATCATTCATGTAGGCCTTTGCTGTTGAAAACACACACAACACACTTCTCATTATGATGTTAGTGTGATTATCAGCCCCATGTAACAGATGAGAAGCCCAATTATTGGTGGTTAATTAATTTGCCCAAGGTAACCAGCTAGGAAGCACTTGAGCTTGAGCCCTGGTCTGCTAGAGTCTCGTGTTTTTCTTTACAATATTTTATTTTATTTTTGCATGTTTAATTTTTGTTAATTTCAGATTAATATTAGGGTCCAAACGATTAGGTTACACAGTTGGCATCTGTTAGGTAAAGTCCAAGTTGTAGCTGAGCCCTTCACCCACAAGGTGTCTTTATTTTTAGTTAGTAATTGTTCATGTGGGGGGAGAGGACAAAATAATTCTTACTTGTTCTGCCTCTCCTGAAGAGTAAGGATTCTTTTATTGGACTAGATCCAAGATACTCCTTGGTAATCCCAGAGAAGGAAAGGAAAAAGGAAACTCTAAAAGCACAGAGATTAAGGGGATCCCCACAATAAAAGACCATAGTAGGGGATGGAGGAGGAGGAGACTGCTGCTGTACTGGCTCAGCATAGGAGGAAATGTGAAGGCTATAGAGAGGGCTCTGTCGCACAAAGCTAGCCACGCCTGTAAGAATGTTTGGAATTAATTGTTTAGGCATTTTGAGAAGTTGTATTGAACATTACCCTAATACTAACCAGATTTCTATTGGTGCTCTATGTTTGGAATACACCCACACGCAGGCTGTCCGGAAAGCAGCTAGCTATTGTTAATATTATTTTTCATGGTACCTGGATGGATGCTCTCTGGACAGCCTAACTCTAAACCAGCGGTTCTAACCTGTGGGTCACGACCACAGGACCTGCATTATAGGGTCACAGCATTAGGAAGATTGAGAACCACTACTCTAAACTAATACGGGTTTCTTTTGTGTAATGTACCTTTTTAATATTTTGATAGTGTTGGTAAAATGTAAAAGCCAATATCAGATAATTTTACATAGAATACATAAGAGTTAAAACAGAAACTGTGCAGATATATAGTAAAACAAATCCCTCAGTTGTTTCTTCCCAAACACACTCATATCTTTGCACCAGAATTCGGAACGGTCTCCTGTGCCTTTCCAGATGGGCACAGATCTTGTCTTTGAACAAGAACGCCTTGGTTCATTTATGTGTTCATTTGACAGGAGTTCATCGCATTGTGAGGGTTACATAAATTAAGAGGTAGGGAGAGGCTTGCAAGGAGAGACACCATATGGAACCGGAGAGCAGAGAAGAGCCAAATCCATTTCAAAGTTAAGGCACCTAAAGTAAAAATCTCCAGACCCTTTGAATAGTGAATCTTCTTGAGAGGTTTTGATCGCTTCCACTGAGCACATGAGGCAGCTGGAAAGATGATGTAAGGGCTCATTAGCTAATTGTCAAAGCAAAATCATCCCTAGGTTCAGCCATTTGGAAATCTAGCAGGGGTACTGGGAAGATTGCCCAGTGGGCTGCAAAGAGACTTAAATATTATAAATTTAATTGCAGTCTTCATTTCTGAGTCTCCTACTGGCCATGGACATTGAAAAAATTGATCTTACTTGTGACTGTACTGAGGTAAAGTCCTGATACTAGTCAAACAAATAAATTATGTTTCCTCAGTACTTACTTTATGCTAAGCTGACAGGTTAGCCACTCAAGGTAGCAAGGTAACCAACACAGAAAAGTATGAACAGTTTATTCACCCACCAGGGACAATAGGCATGCTCTCTTGTTCCCTCAGTGAGTTTTGTGAACACTTCTCCAGTGCCAACCCACCATTTATGTCTGGCTCTCATTTTCTTTGGGTATGGTAGGTGAGGCACCATGGATTTCCAAGCTCCAAACCAGGGTAATAGACACCTTCCTATGATGCTCTGAATATGCAGCCACCGGTTTTATTACAGAAGGAAGGTAAACTTCTCTTTCAATAATGGGAGAGCTCCACATGAGGTGATATGCGTGGAAGTACCTTTAAAATACACTGATATATAAGAGATATGGAAAGAGTCTGGACAATTTTGAATAAGGCATAAGCACTCAGGTAAAGGAAAGCCAAGTCTCTATAAATACAACTTAATCCAGGAAAGGCATATCTGGAACAGATTGGAATCTGGTTGCTATTTTATTGGTATATTAGAAGTTGAAAGTGATTGTTCAATTTATAAAAAAAAAATGTAGCTACATTACAGATGATATTCGCTTGTTCCTTTTTGTTCTGTATTGAATTGGTGTGTACCGTCTGTCTTCCATCCCCCAGCCCTGGGCTCTTCACAGCGGCTCACTGACTCACGGGAAGGGCAGCATCTTCCCTTTTCTCTACTCACCCCTACTGAACCTCAGCTAGTCAGGGGAAAAATACACGTAAAAGGCAGTGAAAATGCATTGCCTTGATTTTTATCTCGAGACATTTAAGCAAGAATTGTGGTTTCTACTCTCAAATGTCTTTTGTAACTAGAAATCTAGATATTTGAAAAGGTTGAATCCAATTGGCCACATAAAAAATATCCCATTGAAAGCCGTATTATTGTGCCAAAGACATCTATGTTTGGCACTGTAATCGAGTAAATGAGGTGAAAGCTATGTTGATTGGCTTAATGTAACCATGTTAGATTGTATTTTAAAAAAATCAGCACATTGTACCCCAATATGCATGAATATGTATTCATGATCTATGTGTATTTGACTTAATAAAATAAAATTTAAAAAAGGAAAGAAAGCTATGTTATGAGTAATTTGGAATAACTTGGAACTATAATTTTTATGCTGCTATGTACATGGCAAAAGACAACCAAAACTATTATTAAAAATCAGCAGTATTATTTCTGCATAGTAGGGTAATATGATAAATCTACATTCTTAAAATGAACTATTATAATTCTAAAATCAGGGAGGGGGGGAAAGAGAGTGAGACTTTTTTTTTCTTTTAAAGAATATATTGCCCTTGCATAAAAGACTTAACATGGATTTTTGTCTTTGGTACAACAGTTCCAACAAAGTAGAAATAAAACTCTACTTGATTCTAAAAGTGTATGCTCCTTTTGAATCTAATGCTCAGCATTTATGACAGGATATACTTGAAGGAGAAAAACAGTACAATTTTGCCTTTGAGAAACAAAGTAGGTTTTCTCTACAGACAAAATGAGCATAATAAAAGCCAAATGTTTTAACAGATGAACAGAGTGTTCATAATAACAAAAAAATCAAAATACAAGAACCCAAAGTCATCCTCAAAGTAAGTAGTTTCAGAATCACGCAGTGTATGTAACAGACATTTGAAGCGTTTTTACTACAGTATAATCTGACACATAGAGAGAATCTTTTCCAGTGAAAATAAACTTCACACAGGATCATAGATACGACATATTTAATCACTTTCTGGATATTCAGTTATACAGTGATCAACTCTGATCCCTGTAATGATAACGCAGATAAACACCAAATAAAATGATGACACAGTAGCTTAAATTACAGAGGGTCTTCAAAGCTTTAAATCAAAGCTAATGCACTTTGAAGTTGAAATGATTCCAATTAGCCTTGGTCTCCACAGGTCTCCAAATTCTTCCCAAGAAATAATACAACCTCAATGAATTTCAAGAAATATTTACTTTATTATTGCCAATATGTTTCAAATTTTCTATGTTGGAGACACAGAGTCCAAGGAACAATCTTGCTGGCCTTAGTTATTTATGACAATTGGATTCACATCAATGGCATTTAAAACTCTGAGCAGTTATCGCAGGCTCCTACCAGACTTGTAGCACAATGAAAACTCCCTCTGCTGAGTGTAGAGGTAATTTTAAAACTAACATGTTCATGTAAAACAAAGCCCAGACAAAACCCTCCCTGAAGTCGTCTTTCCCGGGCTCCTAATTCCAGAAGCACAAAGCTACAAATCTGATTAGAAAAAATTAGGAAGTGACCAACTCAGCACTTTGTTCCATTGCATGTTAAGCACCATTTCAATGAAAGCCGTGTGGCTGTGTATTTTTGTTCCAGAGGTATCATGTCTGAGAAGATGGCGTAGAAGAAGTCAGAGCTTAATAATAACAATAATAGCTTGGAAAATTTAAATATTAGGCACTTTCTGTGTATTACCCAATTCCATCTTCCCCCACATATCTGTGAAGTAAATTTTATTATTCCAATTTTATGCAGAAACTGAGGCAGAGAAGTTGCAGTGATTAGATCAGATCACATAGTTAGTAAACAACACAGCAAAATTTAAACCCAAATCTGTCCAAAACCAAAGTAAAAGCTATTAACCAATCTATTAACCATCCCACCCATCAAGATAGTCTACATAATGCCACCATTTTTCTGTAAACACAAATTTTGAAGATCATGTTGTCCTAACGCAGTTCTGAAATTTGTGTCCAGGGTACTGACATTTCTGTGAAACCTACATCTCCATTCAGACCCTCAGTCCTCTTTCAACTATACATTCCCAGTAGGATGAAGAAATGAAGTATGGTGTCAGTGCCATCAAATTAACACTATTAGGTAAAAGACTGTTAGCACAGGGAGCTCCTAAAACTGACAAAGTACATTTAAAATGCTCGACCTTGCCATGGATTTTGCCTGATCTGTGTTATTTTACAGATGGAGAAAGACAAGGTAAGTGGCTCACCTGTGTCGCCCACCTGTGTCCCATTACCAGGTCTACCCCTCATGTCTCCAGGCCACTGACTTCAGGTCTGCCTTGACCTGCCTTTCATCCCAAGGCTTGGTTTTACTGTCATTCTGTGATGCACAGTTTATAAATAATAGGCCAATATTTTAAAATAAAGCTATGTCACATAGTGATATAAATGTCCAGCTGCTCTTGAAAAGGTGGGGAAGAGGAGGAGGAGGAGGAGATCTGGCAGGCCTGGTCAACAATGTCCACGTAGGGACAATCAGTGGGACTAAGGGCAGGAAGTCTGTAGTTCACTCTGGCTGGTGTCCCTCAGCTGTTAATTTTAATTTAAATATTTACATGTTACTAGTGGCTAATCTATTGGATAACACAGATTAAATGGTTTCCCAGTGGAATAAAAGTAGTTAGTATCAAGGTCAAGATGTAAAAGCAGTTTCCCTAAATTGAAGTTTAGAGTACTTTCCAGCTTCCTAAAAATGTGGGTCCAATTGGCTCTTGTCCTGATCTACATATGAATAGTAACATCTGTTTTCCTCTGGTATTATCGCTTCAGACTCGAACTCTCCTAGAACCTCGACTATTACGGCTTCCAAGGTAGCTCACAATTCTGACATTCTCTACACACTTATATGGCCCTCAGTTTGTCTGCTCCTGCCGGTGTGAGGCATGACCTTTAAACGACGACCTTCTTTATGCCACTGTAAGCCTGAGAGCTGACAGTGACTTGGTAGATGGCTTGTGTAAAATCACATGAGTTCAGGAATTCTCTAAGATGCTTATCTACATTCCCTTCACATCAGCACGGAGTCTAAAATATTTTTTTCATCTCCTCATTTTAGCTTGCAAACATGAATAGAATCATAAATAAGGTGCAAAACATAAAGATATTCCATAGAAATGCTAATAAATAAAATAACTTCATAGTGGTTGTATTAAAGAGTGACAGCTGACTACTCTAGTGATTTGACATCTGATTGGAGGACTGTCATGATTGGTAGAATGGACTGATTACTGAGCACTTTACTTTTATATGTGTAAAAACTCTACATATCTTTAGTTCCAATATCACAAAGAGGCAGATTATCTTTATATTGCCATGTGGTAAATTTTCAAAATTACATATCTGGCAAAAAATATAAAACTGGGTTCAAAATCAGGCAATGAGACCCTTCCATAATGTCCTACGTGATATAGACAATTTAAAATTATAAGGAACTAAAAACCAGAAAAATGACTTTCTCTCCTGGCTCTGTCTTGAATTCATTTCACAAATGAAGAACAAGAAGCAACTTCTCCAAGCTCCTTCTTTTATCATAACAGTAATAATAATGACAGATTGTTCTGGATGTTGTAGAACATCTAAGGCAGGTAGAATAATTAGAGTACAGGATTGTACATTCTTAGATTAGTATAAGCTAAAGTCTTGTTTAGACCTTGGGCATATTTCCTAATGTATATCTCTTAGCCTATAACATTATTTGTAAAATGTTGCTAACATTGCCATTTTATAGATTTGTTATCAAGATTAAACGAAGTACGCCACTGAAGTACTTGGCACGGTGCCTACAACTATAAAAGGTTAGAAATTAGAGTTTTCCTTCCCCCCTTTAGCACTAACATCCCAATACTCTAAGTAAAACTGCCTACGTAAAACATTCCTGAGCCTTTCTGCAAACACTAATTAACTGGAAACACTGTGTACAATTCATTTATGATCAGGCCATGGAATACAACCACTAGCCATTTTCTGTGCTTTTGATGTAACAAAGGTTATATCACACCATACACAAAATATAGTTGTATCTAAGAAAAAAAAAAGAAAAATATTCCATTTTCTGAATAGCACTGAGGTCTTCATACTCAAACAGGAATAGAACATCTGTCGATCAGAATAGCATTAAGACAAGTCAATAATCAAGTTTAAGTGCATATAAAAAGTGGACTTTATACATTACATATTATTTGCAAACATTAAAATATTTGGGATCAGTCTTTGCTTCAGAAATGGAGTGAAATAAATATATATACAAACAAAATTGATAGTGTATTTCAACTCAAAGGAAGAGAAGATTTTTTTCATAAATGATATTGGGAAAACCAATCATTTAGCAACTCTCTCTATATACATACATGCACATACACATCTATAAAAAGTTAAAATTTCTAGAAGTAAACATTGGTAAATGTAATTTTTTTTTTTTATAAAAAGGCTTCTTGGAGGGAATATAACCTATAATTCAATGAGAAAAAAGACAATATTAACAACTTAAAACTTTTCTTAAAGAATAGCTAATCTTATCAAAACTGTAGGGACTTCTTATAAAATTGGCAACTGATTTTAAAAGGTTCTAGAATAACCAAATCCATTTTAAAAAAAAAAAAAGAACAAAATGGAAGGATTTATACTATCTGATTTTAAGACATAGTATAAACTACAATATTAATGACAGTTTGGTATCACCAAAAACATAAATATTTATATCATTAGAACAAAATAAAGCATCCAAAAATAGGCCCACGTTTGTGGTCAATGCATTTTTGACAAAGATGCCAGTGTCTGTCAAAGGGAAAGAGAAAGTCTTTAAGTAAATGATATCAAATATCTTAGAAAAGGAATGAGCATTAGCATCTGTCCACATCATACAAAATACCAACCTGAAATGGAGCATACAAATATATATAAGACCCAAATTATAAGACTTCCAGAAAAAGCATAGGAGAAAAGGACCTTAGGGTGAAAATATTTTTTAGTAGAATACAGAAAAGCATAAAAGGAAAAAAATGATAAAGTGTATCTTACCAAAATTTAAAAATGTTTCTCACCACCAAGAAAGGGAGGCCACAGATTTGGAGAAAATATTCACCAAAAAAAAATATGTAAGACACTTATATTCAGAATATGTATATTCAGAATACACAGAACATGTGCTTAAAATTCACTAATAAAATAAATCACTCGTTTTTCAAATAATTTGAATAGACTTTTAAGCAAAGATAATGTATGATTGGTCAACACACACAGGACAGGTGCACAATATAATTCATTATCAGGAAACCTCACTGAGATACCTCCACACAGTC
Organism: Otolemur garnettii; assembly: GCF_000181295.1. NCBI lineage: Eukaryota > Metazoa > Chordata > Mammalia > Primates > Galagidae > Otolemur > Otolemur garnettii. The sequence continues at coordinate 2,707,082 of NW_003852425.1, read as the reverse complement.
ATGAGAATGTCCAAAATAATAAGACTGTCCATATGAAGAATTCAGGAGGATGCAGAACAGCCAGAACTCTCAGCCACTGCAGACGGAAATACACTTTGGTGCAACAACTTTGGGACACTATTTGATGGTTTCATAAAATGATAAACATAAACCTAGCATATGACCCATTCAAACACTAATTCCTAGGTATTCACTTGAGAGAAATGAAAACATATGTCTATGTAAAGACTTTCATAATCATGTTCATAGCTGCTCTGTTTGTAATAGCTCCAAATTGGAGCCAGCTCAAATGACTGCCAACAGATAAACAAATTAGGGCTCTTCTATACAGGGTAATACTATACTAAACTGAAACTATACAATTATTTATATATTAAATATATGGATGAGTCTCAAAAATTTTATCCTAAATGAAGAATAAAACACAAAAGAATATATGTAATATGATTTGATTAGAACATGCCAACTGATCTATAAGGATAGAAATTCTGTCAGTGACTACCTAGGAATAGGGCTGGGCAAAGGAAGGGATGACCGAGGGTCATAAGGAAACTTGCAGAGGTCAAGAGAATGTTCTCTGTACTATGGTGAGTGATAGTGGCACAGATGTACAAGTAATACAACAGGATCAATTAGGGCCAAAATATTTATAGCCCATACAAGAGACAAAAAAACTATTTTTCCAAATTTATAGAGATTATTTACATTAATAAGAAAATGGCATCCCTACCAAGAAACAAATATGCAAAGACTATCCATTAATAGACTGTTTCACAAGAAAACAAGGGGGAAAGGAAGGAAGGGAGAGAGGCAGGGAAAAAAGAATGACAAATAGCAAATACATATTACTCAAAATGTAATCCCATACGATCCTTTTTTTCCCCCACACTTCTGTACTGGCAATGACAGGGTTAAAGAGACAATTTATGTGGGATGAAAAGAAAACAAATCAAGGGATGGGCAACTTAAAATTTATATGCCCTTTGACTCAAAAATTAAAAATTAATATATTTATATAACAATATTCATTGTAGAATTATGAAAGAAAAAATTAAAAACATAAACTATGCCAAAGGTCCAGCTACAGGAATTTGGCTACATTATGATACATCACACAATTAAATATTTGGTAGTTTTTGGAAAATGGATGCACTGACATAATAATATCTCCTAAATATACTGTATCTCAGAAAAAGGTAGAGAACAGTGTGTGGTATGTTTCCTTATTCAATTTTTCCTTAAAAGACACATAGACTCTGGGGATGTTGATATGCAAAATTTTTTTCTGATAGAAAATGCACAAGCTGTTAGACACTGTTAAGGGATTATCTTTGGGGAGAAGGATTGGGTTAAGGAGGAAAGATTTTTTTTTCATTTTATGTCTCTCAGTGTGATTTGAATGCTACCATAAAAATGTTTTACTCTTTTGTACATCAAAAGACATTATTTCATGAATAAGATGTTCCTTACTTGTTTTTTTCTGAAGTTTTACAGTAGAAAACAATACATTTTAAAGAACAGCTGCTGTGATGAATTATTAAATTTCAAAATGGAAAGAACTGAGATTCACAGATAAGGAAAGTGAAGTCAGTTGACTCTCCTAAGTAGTGTTGGAGAGACGTCCAGGACTCAAACCTGTCAGTGACTACACATTCCCACCAAATTTCTTTTTTTTTTTTTTTTTTTTTGCAGTTTTTGGCCAGGGCTGGGTTTGAACCCACCACCTCCAGCATATGGGGCCAGCGTTCTACTCCTTTGAGCTACAGGTACCTCCCACCCCACTAAATTTCTAATATACCATTGACTATTGGCTCAACTCTCAGACCTCATCCTAAGCCTGTAGGGGGTGGTCCCTGATTATGTGTCTAAGCTAACCTTTTATCAGGACATTCTAAGATTCTGTTAGGTTGACATCTTCAGAAAAATTGAGTATATGGCAAAACTCATAAATCCCATGGCTGTTTGGCCATTGCCATTCCTCTTTGAAAGGACTGCATGTAATTAACCTACGTTCAAGCGGCCAATGGTCTAATTGAAGAATGGTACTGGGCGGAGGGCCCATATCAATCCCTGCTTCTGGCAGATGTGGTGCTGAGCAGTGGTAAAACCCAGACTGCCTTAATGGGGTGGAACCCATGCTCTGTGCCCATGAATAACCCCTATCCCTGTCAGCATGGCCACTCCATTCTTACTGAAGTAGCCAAGGACAGAGAATGGTCAACATCTACTAAGTGAGTCATTTCATCCACTGAAGTGTTTACAGGCTTCTCATGGTGAACTGTCTCTGATGTAAGACACAGCAACCTGCACGCTTGGCACCCTCTTGCACTGGCCCACCTCTGTGCTCTTCCTCAGATTTCTGTTCCTCAGACCATCTAGTTTTCTTCCCTCTAATCCCCAGACCAACTAAGCCATTCCCCAGTGCTTCTAGAGCCATGTAAACCCCCCCACATTAGGAAATGTCTTCATCTATATGAGCAGAACGACCAGGTGTCATTGTACCCAGTGGGATGATGTGCTTTCACAACAGCTTTAGTGCCACCCCTGAGCAGGGGAGCAGTGAGTAGCAGTCCATTTTAACCAAGCACAAACCATTTGAGACAACTCGGAAGTAACCCAACCCCAAGATTTTTCTCCTCTGTTGGTTGATTCTAGGAAAATCTCCTTTATGAGTTGTGAGCTGAGAGACTCACATGCATGTGCAAGTTCAGCCACACACCCATGGAATTCACTGGGTGAATTCACTGGCCCCCCTGCTGGGCCCAGTCCCAAATTTATTGTGTCTATCTCACAATTGCTTTCTACTGTACTTGCCAAACCTTATGACAATGTCTAGGTAGTGACAGAAGCTGAAATTATCTAAACACTTGTCCCATGATCAGGTTTTCACCTTCAGTAGACCCCATTGGCTTACCGGGTACTCTATTTCAAAAATCGAAAGTAGTCCCTACTACAGAAGCTATGGCTTGATTATAATTATTCAAAATTTTCAGGCTTATCTGACCAGATTTCTCCACTCCATGTCTCAAGGTCCTATTATTTTCTTATTAGGATCCTGAAGAAGCTGTGAATTCAGTCTCTTTTCACTATTGCCATTCTTTGAAGTATATCCTCAACCTGGTTTTCAGCCCCACATGCCTCAAGCAACCATGATTCCTTTAAATCTGCCACAGGGGAACTCTAGATTTAAGAGTTGGCCTTGACATGATAACTAGCTCATCTAAATCTATCACCTTTTTCCAAGACTTCCAGAGCAATTAACAAAAGCCAGTCAACTCCACAATCCCTGGGCTTACCATTACCCTCACACTGCCAAAGTGCCATCGTTACCGTATAACCCAACACCTCACCTTCCGTGGGCTCCTCATCCAAACCCATCAGTGGGAGATTCTTAGATAACTGATTTGTTCCTTTTCATGTTTACCAGGTGACCTAGTCTTAGAACCCCAGAATCTGTTTGTGTGGCCACTTGGGTTCCCCTGAAAACAGATCTTTCTAATTATCTGGGTTCCCTTGAAATCAGATCTTGAGACAAATTATCACATGCAAGTAACTACTGTGGGAACTTTACCATAGGGATAAAGAGTGAGGAGCAAGGAAACAAAACAGGAAAATAAGGAGAAGCCAATACCAGGCCATGTTATTGAGTTGGCCACCGCAGCCCGCAGGACCCTCTGATGGGTCTTATGGATGTGTTCAAAACTGATTGCTCAAGAGATTAACTTGGAAGCCATCTATTCATGGCTGCAGTCCCCCATTGGCCAACAATATTCTTTTGTGAGTCAACTCATAGTCCAGTTTATGCAGATGTAAGTGCCAATTAAGTTCCATGGGGTCTACATGTCTGAGGCATCAGAGAAACCCCCAAGCAGGAAGCAAAGGTTATCATCAGGGAATTTTCCCAGTAGGAGTAAGAAATGTAGTTAAAAGGAGACAAAGTGCTACACAGAGGCATCTAACACTTCATTTGATCCTCACAGCAAATCTATGTGTTAGATACTCCTATTACCCCCACCTTACCAATGAAGAAGCAGGTAGAAGGGTACATATATAATCCAGCCTAAGTGTAACTAGAAGAGCCAAGATTTGAAGTTGGGTCAATTTGACTGTCTGGTCTCTTAACAACCAGCCTACACTGTCTTTCCAGTATGATTAGGTTCCAAATAGATAAAAAAGCATGAGCTGAACTTGTCAATTATAAAAGATCTTTCCTTGACAACAGAGAGTTGCTATCCTATCCCCAAACCAGAAGATATAAATAATTTCACTTTATTCTTAGCAGGTGACCAGAGTTAGCAGGTTAGCGGGTTACAAGCAGAGTATTTGAACCACTGTACATTGCAACTCTCCTCTAATCACTAAGCCAAGTAGAGGTCACTGACAGAGCCTCTTCAAAAGTTGCTCTGGTCTGAGAAAACTCATCCATTTCCTGTCACATTTTGTTCTGCCTGTTTCATTTGAGGAACATTGAAAAGGCATTGGAATTCTACAACCTACAGCATTAATTACTGCTAATGGACCCAATAGATCCAATAGAAAGAGCAAAACAAACAAGGAACCATTCAATTATAATTCTATTTCCCAGAAAGAAATGTTCTTGTTGGGTACAGGTAATTTTGTTACTTTTGGTAAGAGTTCTATAAAATACCTGATTGCTATTGATGAAGAGACTGCAACCCAGTGGGTGTCCCTTTTCATTTCTTACACGGTTTCAGCAGGATGCAATGCAGCATCATTGTTTTCTCATCCCTGAATAATAATGCAATATGATCATCCACTCAAGATATCTTGAAACAGTGCCTGTGGTTAGTTAAAATTTTCCTATAAGTGGCACCTAAAAAGGTCTAAGAATTCTCTCCTCTGGGCATAGGTTCTCCAAAATATCTGGCTTAATAAAATAGCACAGGAAGGCATTTTTATATTCTCTTTTCCCTGGGTGGCCTTTTTATATTCTCTTTTCCAGAATGGAATGGATTGACTTTTTAGAAGACCCTGGACATATGAATCACATAACATACAAGGCAGCCTTGTCTGGAGAGATGCTGCAAGAGATGGAATGTGACAAAAATAATGCTCTAGCTCTGTCCTGCCACCAGGCCCAGCTCCTCCCTTTGGGGTATTCTGTGCCTACCTGATGTGTGTCAAGAATCATACGAACCATGCTTGTCATAGTCTAAAATCATATTGCAATTTCTGGAGTGATTGATGCCCACACAGAGAGGCCTATATGGTTTGAACTGATCCAAAAACCTATAGTAATGAACAGAGAGAAACCACTGTAAAGGCTGTCACTGATCTTCTGTTTTCACTTAAGAAATTATACACACACACACACACACACACACACAAAGAAATTATACACTTTTAATAGTAGAGCTTACGTGAAATTGCAGATAATCTAGCCCAGGATTTCCCAAATATCTTTCCTTCATGCTTCTTGCCATATATATGCATCCCATCAGTACTATTATTTACTAAACTTTTTATTTTTTTTTTTCTTAGCATTAACAACCAGAAAATTCTGCACTTTATATATGAATCATATTTATTATAATATGCTTTGAAATGAATGCATAATAATTATGTTGCATATACCACCTAAAATCATCTTAACAGCATCATTCTACACATATATCACCTGAACAGATACTAAGGAAATACTACTCAAAAAACCCCTTTTAAAGTGGAGAAACTGGTAAGTAGATTTTCAAGTCCACTGATCTGGCTGGAGGCATGGCTGGGACTCACACTCAGTTCTGTTGACTTGTGGTGTAGGCTGTTTCCCTTGCATCCCGCTGACTCTGCAGCGTGAAGGAGGGTTTTGATAAATGGGGCAACGTTAACAATTTGCTGCCTATGTTGGCTTCATGTAGTGATTAAGGGTCTACACAGATGTCTAAGCAAAAACAAAGAACCCCACTTTCCTCCCCCCCAAAAAAGCTTTCCCTCCTCCATGCTTAATGATTTTAGCAGAATATTTTTTCCTGTCTCGAGGTTTTTATTCTCCATCTTCACCCTCATCAATGGTATCATTCATTCTGTCTCTGTCAGTGGCACTGATCTCTTCAATAGTTGAAGTAAAGGCCAAGATATGGTACTTTGTCTGGAAATAATCATCTCTGCACCTCGAGTTTATAAAGTGCTTTACAATTTTTTCAAAGCCCTTTCCTAGCTGTATTATTTTCAACCCTCGCAACACCCCTGTGAAGTACATGTTGTGATCAAAACCTGAATCTGCCATAATAAAGAGGAAAAGAGGAGGAATAAAAACTTAGTAAAGAGTCACCGTGAAAACATCACAATGCGTTCGTGACTCCATCCCCCCTCAACTGTACACTCGTCTGTTAGCATGAGTGATGTAAGTGTAGTGATGCCATGCTGAGAAATGAACTCTGCTTCCATAAAATGTTCCATTTTATCCATTATCTTAAATGATGAGCTTGTGAAAGCTGTCAGTGAAGTCACTTCAACATTCCAGCCTTCAATGCATAGAATGAAAACTGGCATCCTCTTGATGAGAATTAATTTCTTTGCTATGGAAGAACATGCAGGATCCATCTCCCTAATGGTTCTAAAGTCCTTGGAATAATAAATAAGGCAGTGGAAGTGAAAAAAAAAAAAAAAAGCTCACAGAAGACCAGGCTTTTTCAGACTACAGTGAGGACATCTCTGGAGAAAACAGCTCCTAAACACAGAGCAGACAGACAGACAGACAATGTTGCTGGCAAAGGCACCATCTTCAGTAACCTGATCTTTGTTGATGGTGTCACCCTGTGACATGGGATACAATGAGCTAGTGTGTACAGGCCCCACACTCCCCCAGGCCCCACTGGGTGGTTGGTCACCTTTGAGTAAATCTCTCTAAAAAATTACATTTGAAAGTTTATCAACTCTTAAAGGTCACTAGGAAATTGCAACTGCAATGTGCCATGGGGAAGCTTAACGACCTTGAAAGTTAATGTACCTCTCTAATCATTGCCTTAATCACATAGAATGGCTCACTCAACCTTAACCTGACCTATCATTTGCCTGTTAATCTGTCCTACCACAAATTACTATTTATTAGAAAGGACTCTTTATGGTTCTCACATGGTTATGTAAGATTATACAGTAAATTTTTTGCCTCCACATGTGAGTTCACAGCATACAAACATGAACTGTGGCATGTTCATGTGCACAGGCAGCCACTTCTCGGCCTGCCACCGTCTTCCCTGTCTAGCACAATCTTTGACTCGACTTCCTTTTCCCAAGTGCTGAGTCAGCACACCTACCCAGTGAAGATTACCATAAGTGAAATATCAGACAAAAATCTACCACAAAATTCTCCATCCCAAACCAAAAACGGAGAGGGAATAATGTTTCAACACATGAAACTAAAAGTGTTAATGTGATTAATATATAAAGAGATCTTTAAACTAATGATTAAAGCAAACATCCTGTAGGAAAGACTTGGGCAGATTACAGAACCAGATAGTACCCTAAATAAGATGGGTAAATTGCAGATAAACATGTAAAAAGCAGTCGATATTTTAAGGAATCAAAAATGCACATTTTAAAATGAAATTACATGTTTTTCCCATTAATTAGGGAAGAATTTTTTAAAGTAAGATTTCTTAGTGTTGGCTGAAGAACAAGGAAATGGAAATTCTCAGAATTAGTTTTTCGGAATGAAAATTGGTATGACTCCTCTAGAAAGCAGCTTGGCAACACATACAAGAATCATTATAGGGAATAACTCTGTTGTTATAATCTCTCCACTTTTAAAAATTATCCTGAGAAAGTAGCAAAGATTGCACAATGCTTTCTATGAAGGGTTATTCAAATTATAAATTTATTGTGCTGCAAATTTGGAAACAACATAAATGTCTACAATTAATGAATTGATTAAATGAGGTTTTATCAATATATACTAGAAGGCTATGAAGCAATTAATATGGTAGTACAGAAGTATATTAACATTTAAACCACAAACATTAAAGAAAAATCAAAATTTTATATATATGGGTCATTACAAAAGTTTTGAGATAAACAAAAGTCAAGAAACATAAAATCTGTGTGGACAGAAACAAAAGCAGCCCTCCCAGCAACATCAATAAGCAGAGCAAGTGGAAATTTGCACAGGTGAATCAGAAAGGATGCTGCCGACTGTGTTTCTTAGACTTAAAATAATGGACCATAACAAGGCCTGTCTCAAAACTTTCATAATGACCCACTTACACATAATGTGATATAAATATCTACCACAGGGGTGGCGCCTGCGGCTCAAAGGAGTAGGGCACCAGCCCCATATGCCAGAGGTGGTAGGTTTGCCCCAGCCAAAAACTGACAAACAATAAAAATAAAAATAAATAAATATCTACCACATGTCTCACACATAGTTTGACATATATAAGAAATAATTTGAGATGTAAGATAGTTTTTACGTTGTACATATTTTGCAAATTACTAATTTCTATAGTGAACATGTATAATTACCATGATCAGATTCAAAGTATATGTATCAAAGAGTATCAACACCCCCCATACCCATGCATTAGCTCATCAATTTTACACCACCTATGAAATTTTAAAATGTTTTTCAAAGGAATGGTACAGCAAGTTAATGCACATATGTGTTAGGCTGTCATAACTGTTCTTTCCATTTGTACAAAGGGTCCACTGCAAGCTAATGACAGGCACTATTAGATGGCAGCTCAGCCCACACGTTAGCCTAACCCACTGAAGCCAAGTGCCCAGAGCTAACTGTTGTCTCAAATGTGCTGTGGATGTTTTTAACAGTGGCAGAATAATTTCCATTGATGATTCTGACACTCACAGGATTCTTTCATCCTTATAAGGCAATAGATAGGTCAATAGCTGGCAGATGCTCTTCAGAGGCAGGGTGAACCATCCTACACAGACAACCCAGGGCCAGCCTTAAATTCTTCTATCAGGCCCGCTGTAATTCTGAGGCAATGATTCAGATGTCATGGCCTTAACTGATGAGTACTAGGAAGCCCTATATTTAAGTTCCTTGTACCATTTCTCCATTAAAACCATACTCTTGGTAGTTTTTTATAGGGCCCTAGAGAATTGGACAATTCATTGAATTTGTTCAGCTGCATTAAAATAGGCAGTCCTCTGGGTACCACTTATATTTCATCCCAGAGATCAATAGAACATTCCATTCAATCTAGAAAAAAAAAAATTCATAGCCATCCTTCTTTTACATGAGTCTTTGAGTCAGCAGTCAGTTTAAATTTTACTCCCAAGTATATGGAGATTCATATCTTTAGGACAAGCTAGTCTTTGGCCACTGACCAAAACTATGCCTCAGAAAGGCAAGTATTCCTATGGATACTGAGACCCTCTCTGGAGAGCAAGTATATTTCAGAAGACCGAAAAACAAATACTTAAGCTCTTTTCCTCTTGTTCTTCAAAGTGATAAAAATTCCTACATGCAAGAAGATGAGAAAAAGTTGAAAATATAAGCAAAAGCTCAACAAACACCTTTAATATTACATTAGGACTATTTTCGGACTTGAAGTTGATTAGACACCTGGGTGAATTTGTTTCAAGCCAATGGCATCATTTTCTTTTCCTAGAATAATGAAATGCAAAAGACATCAGTCATGTCTGGAAGAGGGATAGTGCCTTTGCAAGTAGAGTTGGACATAGTAGCCAAATATACATGCCGAAATCTGTGTCTGCTTAAAGTAACGTTGTTAGTGGTTGGCACTCTCTAAGCATGTTTTATCATTCTTCCTTAGTACTGGTCAGACATAGAAATACGACCAAACATAAGGCAAATGGAGAACTATAACCAATGGGGAAAAAAAGTCAGGGAATCAGCTAAGGGAATGCACACCACGTATTCATTTATTTCAGCTGGGTCTGGTCTTGGCTTTGGCATAGAGATGGGAGGTTTTGTGATGATGGAGATTCAAGGCATGTATCCTGGAACAGCAATGAAGGCCCAGATACACATGCATTATGCAATCAATTTTATATTACTTTGTCTTCAGGCAAGCAGATCCCAATAGCACATCTTTATTTCAGGGGAAATGGTCAAACCCAATTTCACAGGTAAAACAAAGTCAGTTTTCACCACAAGGTAGCCATTTACAAACAGGATACCTCGCCATGCAATAGAAAGTGCTTTCTTTTTACACAAAAGGTCAGAGACATCTGGCCTCAATATTGGTTCGTGTTCTGTTGGCAATAAAACATTTTCTGTTTGAAAACTAAAATGCTGAGCACAAGTTAGGAAAATTGCCAATCTTGTCCTTGTTAACTGAGCTGAAATTTATTCCTAATATTTGTTCTCTTATAATTTAATAGCAATTTAACAATATCCAACTTCCTTTTAGCGTTTTGCATCAAAGTATAATAAAAAGATATGGTAAAGGGGCTTTTAGCAGGGGATAAAAACTTTATGAGTAAAAAGTCTCCATTTAAATGCTACGGATGCTTATTTAGCTGTTTTTCTTCATTAAATATGAATTATAGCTCTTTAAATGCTGATTTGGAAATCAGGAAGGTTTAGTCTTACTCTACTGCTTTATATCCACAGGCAACATAAATCTATTTAAAAGCTGATTTAAGAAAGCAACTTGGAGAAGCAAATTGCTGGTGATTTGATCCCTTGAATTTTGCATGCTACAGAATCAGGTTGTACTGAGCACCAAAATTGTTTATTCAAATGTGGTTGAAACAGAATTATTTCTTAAAATGCATAGACTGGATAGTGATGGAGTTTGAGACCTACTTGGAATACTAAACACTTGTAAGGCACTTAGAACGCAAACAATGCCCCAGCAAGGATAGACAGAGTAGGGGGAAGCCTTAATTCACCTAATGGCAGGGTTTTTTGTAAATGAATCCATATGTTGGTTTCTTCGTCAGAAAATGTTGATAGCTAATAAAATTACAACTCTGGATGCAAAAATAAATGATAACTTTAATTCTGAAAACAAGTTATTTTTTGCAATACAGCATTAAGAGTTTGGAATAGGACAAACTTTTATTATCACATATTTGTTTTATGACATAGTGTCTTTGAGATTGGGGTTAACCTAACTCACCAGACCAGTATTTCCAGGTCTTCCATGGACAAAGTAAAGACATGAAGTACAGAGGTCACACTTTCAGGAGCATTCTACAATAACATATTATCTAAAGTGATATCAAGAATTGACAGAATTAAAAAGCATTGTGTAGTACTGATGAAGTTGTTTGAATAGTTTTCTCACTCCAGGTGAAGTGACATAAACAGATTTACTTCCCATTAGCATGCAAAAGAAAAACTGACTTTCCATGCACAAGGTACTAATAAGCAGTAACTCTTCCTCACTCCCTCCCTACAAGTCAAATGCTGGCTGAATACAAAAATAAGTTAAATTACATAGAAGACTTATTTTTTTAATCTGTTCTTTAAAAAAAAAATGCTATCACAGGATGACCAGAGCTAAAATTTAAATTCCTTCTTTTAATTTAATAACCAAGTTTCCATTAAGAGATCTTATGACTTTGTCAATTTCAGCTATTTAGAACCAACATATTCTATGACAGCCATTTTTGACAGCTGTCAAATCACCTTTGCCAACCCCCACTAGCACAGGTAGACCTCAGGTGCATCTTTTGGGAAATAAGCAAAAGATAGAGGAGGCACACTTTCAGAGCCTTTCCTGGTCGACTACTAAAGTATGGTCGGACATCCAGAGCTAAATCAATTATATTTAGCTTTCCATATTTTTTTAAATGGAAGGGGAAGAAGAAATTAAATTAAGCAGTTCTTCATACATCAAAGAACTGAACTTTTTTGGAACTTTTGCAGAAGTCAACCTAACAAAACTATGCAAGAAAAAGTGCAAATTTATGAACTCAATTTTGTAATGGAAACTATAGTAATATTTCAGATAAAATTCATGCTTATCTATAAACGATCCCACTGAATAGAGAGCCATCCAGTGGGTGAGAAATGATGGTTACAGAAGTTATTTCAGGGAAAACATAATCAAATTTCTTCTATCTGTGAAGTCCAAATCGCTCTGTTTATGTTTTAAAAGAGATTAACACTGGTTTGCATGTCAAAACTAGAAGTGTTGTACTGACTAAAATACTAATAATTTTAAGAAGAAGAACTGAGAAACCAAGTTTGAAGTAATGCAGAAATAGATGTGAAAAGACACAGGCTATAAACACTACTTAATAAAAAATACAAATTGAAAAAGAACCCATTAATTTGTTATTATAATTATTTTTTTTTTTTTTTTTGCAAATTTATAAAATAAATTTATTACTCATAGTTCTGGAGGCTGGGAAGTCCAAGATCAAGTTTCCAGCAGACTCAGTGTCTGTTGAGGGCCAATTCCTTGCAGATGCCATCCTCAATATGTCTTCTTGTGGTAAAAGGGCTCGGAGGGACAAATGAGCTCCCTCTATTCTGTTATTATAATTATTAAACACTGATGTCAATTAACCAAATTAACTAAATAACCAATTACTTTACTGAGTAAGTATCCCCTAGGTACCCCCCCCAAAGAAAGTAGTTTTTTTATAAGGAGTCAAAACAAAAAGCTAGTGAATAGCTTAGCAAAATTTGTGTCCATTACACCTAAGGATTTGCTTCACAAACTGGAGGAGTTTGGTTAAATTTATGAACAATTGTAAGATATCTTTCACAACAGATGAATCAAAAGTGGAGCCCACAGGTTGTTGAGAGACAGATGATGTTACTGACAAAGTCTGTGTCACCTCACAATTCATGTGTTGAATTGTGATTCATCACATTCACCAATGTGATGGCATTTGAATGTGGGGCCTCTGCAAGGTGGTCATGAGATGGAGCCCTAATAAATGTGATTAGCATCCTTATAGACGACTCTGGAACCCCCCTCCTTCACCTCTTCATCCACATGAGGACACAGTGAGAAGACAGCCAGCTGAGAAGCAGGGAACCGCATCATTCACTCGGGTCTGCTGGTGCTTCAATCCAAGTGGACTTCCCACTCTGCAGAACTATGAGAAGCAAACTTCTATGGTTTATAAGGCTAGATGATAATTCAGTGCATGACTCTAAATGGTAAGAGAAAATAAGCCTGTGATTTTTCTTTATAGGGGCCATAAATAAACCCCTTCAAACTTCCTTCAGATCGGCTCAAATGTCTCCTAGACCAGTTCTATCATGTGTAGTGAATTCTGTCTCTCGTGGGATAGAATCTGATGCTTAATCAAACTCTCTGTTCCTATTGAGGCATCTCTACTCATGCCACTTTGATTCTGATTCTTTTGTCCAAATCTGTTTGTATTTTAGAAAACATCTGATCCAGGTATTCAGCTTCCACGAGGGCACAACTCAGAGCATGTTTCTATTTGACTTACTCATAGTCCCACTTCATTCCACAAGTACCTGAAGTGGTATTAAAAAGTGTGCTATAACTCAATGCTTTTCCAAATTAAACCAATTATAAAATATGCTTATTACAATGTAATGTGATTTATGAATTTATAATACATAATATAATATAGTCCTCATGCTTTTCTAGGAGTTAAGTGAGACCAGAAGAGAAAAGCAATAGGTTAGAGGTGAGTATAGAAAGAAGCATCCAGAAAATACCCACACCAGTGGAGGTGAGGACAGCGAGCAAGCACAGTGCTGGATGTCATGTCCTCCCCTGGCTTTCCCCATTCCTTCAAAGAAAAGTTTTATCAAGACAGTTGTAAGATCAGTTAGGGAACCAGAACACTGTTAAAGGTAGGTCTGAAGACAGAACAACAATATGTATCAGCACTGACACACATTACAAGCTATGGGGGTTACTTGGGTAAAAAGAAAGTTCATTAAACTATTATGCTTTTTCTTCTTATATCAAAGTAAAACACAAGTAAACAAATGTTTTATAGAAAACAAACAACGTTGACAACTTTGTCTTCTCTCTGGATCTATGTTTTCAATTTTTAAAACTGATTTCATAGTGCCTGCAATTTAATTCAGCAAGTTTACTGAGTATTTAGCACAGACTATGTAGTATAGACCCTTTTAGAGTATAGATTGCAATAAACCTAGCAATTTTTGTTCAAAGATAATAATCTATAATAACAGACAGAGCTCAAGGACCAAAAAATGATAATTCCTATGTCACTGGAATGGGACAAATCTCAAATTAATTTTAATAAAAAGGTTTTTAATCATTTAGATAGGAACTATTTAGCAAATCCAGATTCCAAGATTTCTTCATGGAAATGATATTTGAAAAGAGGAAGGGGGTAAGCTGATGAGAAGAAAGGAAATAAGAGGCTGGAATAAAGACCCCCACAGAAGCAGGAGGATACGTGTCTAAATTTGTGTGACAGTCATTAGGGCCATTGGCTGAACACTTCCAACGATGTGATAGGATTGCATTCCCCTGTCCCTCGGCAGGTGGACTTAGCTGTCTGAGTTACTTTGACCAATAAAATGAGCACAAAAATAGTATCTAGGCATCTGTTGTAGGTGGAAGATTTATCCCCATTTAGAGATTTACCACATTCTCTCGCCCTTGCTTTGGAGATCTGAGAAGTGCGAGTTGAAGTGCATCTTCTCTCTGTCAACCTGTGCCCATGAGTGACCACAAGAAATAGAAGCTCCAGTTAATCTTTGATGGACCACAACTTCAGTTGGTATAAGTTTTCCTCTCAAAAATGAAAATCCATGGACAGGTAAAAATTTGGAATGCATAAGAAGAAAATAAAAGCCAATAGAGATAGAGATAGGGAAAAACTAATATCATGAGCATCAGGGGAGAGTCTCAAAGAGGGAAGTTTCAAACTTTGCAGAGGTGCTGATAGAGAGCTATGAGGAAGAGGTGAAGAGGGTGACTAAGACTGAAATAAACAAGAAAGCTGTCTCTCAGAAGTCATCTGTGATAAGTGGAAAGGACATTCCGTGCTGTGTGAACAAGTCAGTAATGGAGAGATGGAGAGTCACAAGGACCAGAACATGGAGATCAGTCTGTCGAAGACTTTATGATAAAGGGATGTCATAAAAATAGTTTGGGAGTAAAGAAAAAAACTCTTTACTTACTTTGTTTAAAAAATAAAGGGAAATATAAATATGTCTTGAAGTAAGAGGTAAATTTTCAATAGAGAGGAAAAGATTACAAGTGCAAAATAAGGAGGAAAAGAAAAAGGTCCCCAAGAGTTGAAAGGAGACAAGGTTGATGAACAGCTTGCTGCGTTCACCTCTGAAGACCTGTGCAGAAATGGAGGCATGATGGAGAGGAAAGACTTTGAGGAGGTCAACTCAGATGACCTTACTTCTCTTTAAAGAAGGTTGATTGTTCAAAAAAAGGCAGAAGGGAATGGGCTTGAATGAGAAGATTTGGAAGAGCTATTTCAGAGAATGCAATGGGGAGGTGCTGGAGAAGGGGTTGAAGGAGCTGATGTGAATGCATAGCCGACCCCCTGCGTGCTGGTTCTGTAACTGTAGCTCATGCTGATGGCATCGCTCATAGTAGTAAATTATCATCCACTCAGTGTCCTGCTCATTCAGCCCCAGTGACTGACCTGTGTTTTTTTTCCCCTGATCTTCTTTAACTACGAACTGGTGTTATCATACAGAATTCATTCATAACCCTAAGTCAGATCTTAGCTAACTTCCCACTCTCCAGTAAGGATTCTGGAACTCCAGATGTCTAATTCACAAATTACATTTGTATCACATTTGACAAATTTAATTCTCAAAATGAGTTTTACGATGTTTTATAGTTGAATAAAGGGAAGGTCCCTGACCTGATGGCACTTTCATGGGTACCTAGTTACACAGCTAAGAATGGGACTCAGTCTTTATTCTCCAAGTCCAGATTAAGAAGTATTTTTCCTTAATAAGCACAAAAAGTGATGGTGATGGTGACCCATTTATTTAATATATAAATTAAGGAATGAGCCCCTGTGGGTAAGTTATATTTTTATATATAATGATTCAAGATAAAAATATTTCCACTCTGGGGATCTATGTGACTTAGAATGCCATGAGGCCAGGGTCTGTCTCAGACCACTCTAGGGCCACTGTAGTGCAGACCTGTAACCCTTGGTCTAAACGAAAATTGAAATGACTTCTAAGGAAAACCATGGTGGGATAGCACTGGGAAAATGTAAAACCTCTAACTTCGTATTCATTCATGGTTGATGAATGCTACTAAAAACAAGTCCAAAAAAGAAGAAAAAAAGAAAAGTAAATAAAACACAACACCCAATGGGAGACTCCATCCTTCCCACCCAACCCGCCTCTATTTTGATACTTCAATTTCATTAAGATTATGAAGGAAAATGAAATCTCTTAGTGCCTAATGAAACACTGTGCTCCAGACTTACTTACTTATCAGTATGAAGCAATATCAGACACTGCTCAAAAGAGGCAAGGAAAATAGCATTTTGGAGTTTATGAGGAAAATCACTCTCTAATTTTTTCAGAATTCAAATGAAAGCTGTGGTTTGAAGCCACTGAAACAGAATTACTTGCAAAGTGTAGAAGGGATTAATTTCATAAATTTCTTAAGTTGTTGATGGAACCATCTGGCAGCTTGAGAGATAACCATTAAAGTCTATACAAGAACATTTCTTTTTGTAAGATTATAATGACTGAATATTATAGCAGCAGGAGAATAAAAACTAATGCATATTTTATCATTGAAAACAAATGCTCTGGACTGTAAAGTCGTGTGGGATTTCTGCTTACTTCTAAAGGCAGGCAACTAATGGTGACTCACACCTCCAGGAGCCTTAGAGGGACCATTCGGTCCTCGTGGAGAGCTACAGAGGAATTATCACCTGTACTTTTCTGAGGAGGAAACTGTGACCAACCCAGAGAAATGAAGTGATATTCAGTATAGTACAGAATGAGGCTTAAACTGGTATTATTGCTCAAACACTACATTCCATCAAATCATAATGCTTCTGCAATAATTGATATTATTTACCTGGTAAGAGTATTGAGGGCCAGAGACTGCATTATCAACTGCCCAGGTGTTTCAGGCCAGTCTGAGAGTCAGGGATGTGCCAAGGATTTTCACAAGTGTTCTCCCATTCCTTAATCAGTGTGCTCTGAGTAAGGCTCATTGTCATTATGATGCTAAGGAAGAGACTATGTTCCACATGAGGCAATTTAACTCACAGACAAAAGCGATGGTCCTTAAACTTGGACTGTGCATCAGAAGCATCTGACGATCCAGGAAAACAAGCAGATACTTGGACCAAAAATGGCTCCCTGAGACAGGGCCCAAGGATGTCTATATGTGTTTCTATAAAATCTCCAGGTGTTTCTGATGCCTCTTAAAATATGAGATCTAGGCTTGGCGCCTGTGGCTCAAGTGGCTAAGGCGCCAGCCACGTACACCCAAGGTGGCAGGTTCAAATCCAGCCCAGGCCTGCCAAACAACAAAGACGGCTGCAACCAAAAAATTGCCAGGCATTGTGGTGGGCGCCTGTGGTCCCAGCTACATGGGAGGCTGAGGCAGGAGACTCGCTTGAGCCCAGGAGTTGGAGGTTGCTGTGAGCTGTGATGCCACGGCACTCTACCCAGGGGGACAGCTTGAGGCACTGTCCAAAAAAAAAAAAAAAATATGAGATCTACTAAAAGAGAGTAGCCTCAATATGGAATAAAATGGGCAAGTGGCCTACTCAAACGAGAACACCTAGGTTGAATTCCAGTTTCCACATGTGTGGTATGTGTAACCTTGGGCAAATCACTTGATCTCCTTATAAATCAGTTTTCTCATGTACAAAATGGGAGTACTATCTATACCATATGTGAAATCATACGTTCTGAGAAGAATATCGGGCACATCCTAACTGCCTTATACATGATAGCAATTGTTAATCCAGTACTTTATTTGAGGAGGCACAGCTAGTGGGCTTTGTGACATAGAGCCAGATCTCCACTGCAAGCCCTCTGCTCTTCTTTCTAAAGCAAGGCCGCCTTATAGGCATCAACCATGACTCACATGGACTGAGTGACTCCATGTGACCCACACATGGACTGTCAGACAGCAGGGGGCTTTTAAGTACCTTAACATACAGAGATAAACATATAGTACCTGCTACTGTGGGTGACCCCAATTGTCTTACTGTAAAGCCCCTTTTATATCTCAACTTTTGCATAGTGCCTACTCTGACAGCTGAGCCAATTTCCTCCGCAGCTCACTTCACATCACAGCTCTAGCAAGCAATGTCAATATTTTCTTTACACAGATGTCATGAGTGATTTAAAACGGCAATTCAGAATATTACTCATATCTTAGGCATTTCTCTAACACGACTCCTATGAGCTATACAAGTGATGCATTCAGAACCAACCTTAGGCAGCCATGGCTTGAAAACTAGAGATCAGACATTTCAACAGTTTGACCAAGATCACACAAAACTGGGACTCTTACACCCCGCCACACACTCTACTTTGCACAGTGCAGCCCCAGTCCCCACAGCTGGCTAGACAACTGCCCCACAATGTTTATGCCCCTACTGTGTCCCTCTTCTCATCCTCACGTCCAGCTCTGCTCTGCCCTGGCCGCCACAGTTGAACAGCCCCGGTCTCTGATGTGGACGTGGATGCTGAGTTAGTAAATAACTGATACCCAGGGTGTCAGTTGACGGGCATGTGGAAAATTCTCCACTGCACACAGAATGTGCTTCTAATATCCCTATCCTTATTTATTTATAATTTTGTATTGAAAACCTTCTGTATGGCAGGTGCTATTCAGAGAACCATCCTGAACAACAGACATGGATTCCGCTCACATGGAAGGCACCTTTTTGTGGGAAAAACCTAATAGAAACAAGGAGACAAATCCATAGAAACATAACTCCTATGAATTGTAAAAGACATGGAGAAAATAAAGTATTATGATAAAGCATAAAAGAGGCTAATTTAGGTTAATCGCAGAGGCCTATGTACACAGGTGGTATGTGAACCATGAAGAACCACTACAGAGGGGTCTGTTTATTTCGTGGGGCAGGTGCACAGGAGGAGGTATTTTCATCAGGGGAAAAATAAGACTGAGGTAGAAACAACCTTGAATGTCTTGGAGTGAAAGATAGCAGGCCAGGGTAGCCAGAGGAGGATGAGCACGTCTGAGGGGTAGAGATGGGATGGGGCAGTCAGATGAAGGCACACCCTTCAGGGCTTTATGGGCTCTGGTGAAAATCTTAAATCTACAAAGTTTAAACTGGCAATGGCCTGATTTTTTATAAAAATAAAAATAAAAATAAAAAATATAAAAAGAGTATTAAGGCTACTGAGTATGTCGGGAATGGAGAGCACGGCCATGAGAGAAGCGTTTAAGAGGCAACCACGGCAATTTGGGAGCGAGATGAGAGCCTGCATCCTTAGCAAGCTACATTTTGTCCTGTATCAATTTTTAAACACACGGAGCTCAGCTTTGGAACAGTAGAGTTGCTATGGCTCTCAGTTGTTTTGCCCATTACTCGCGCGTAAGGACACTCTGAATAAGAGCTCTCAAAAAGCCCTCATCCCACTCCACCAATTTGTCTGAATCTTTGCAGAGAGAAACACACAATTGGATTTACTAACACAACCAGCCTGCACTCATAATTGGCACTGATTCTCCACGTGGAAATCAGCCCAGCCCCTGTGTGTTCTCATCTCCCTGGCCTCAGTACACCTGCATCACTGTTGCCATGAATCAAGCTTATCAGAAAGGAAAGAGCCATCATAGCATGTGTTTTTGTGCTGGACACTCTACGAGGGACCCCAAGAAGGGCAATAGTAGCAAAGCCCTTGGGAGGGTTTAGGACTTGCAGCCATGACTATTTAATAATAATAGTTTAAATGAGAAATGTTTCTTATTAAAATTTCCTTGTGAAACCTTTCCTCTTTCCTAGCAACAAAGACTTATTTCTGAAATGTCATCAACTTATCAATGTTTTAGCTAAATGGGCATGCAAACATCTAAATATTATTCGTACTTTCTCCTAGAGTAAACATATCAATTTATTAACATTCTGTGATAAAAAATGAAGATGAATAATATCAGGCTGGAAGTGATGTTATGTGAAGTTTAGGGTCCTCTCTTGACTACTTGCTATATTAATAGCCAAAGAGACAACACAGTTAATTTTTATTTTCATTCACAGAATTCAAAAACAAGACAACAAAAATAAAAAATTGACTAAAGTGCCACAGATGAAACCTGCTATGTTTACTAATACTGACACTGAAAAAGGTTCTAAAGAACATGATTTAAAAAAAATTGATGTTGTCTCAGCGCCTGTGGCTTAAGCGGCTAAAGCACGACCCACATACATCTGAGCTAGTGGGTTAAAATCCAGCCCAGGCCCATCAAACAACAATGATGGCTTCAACCAAAAAATAGCCAGGCATTGTGGTGGGCACCTCTAGTCCCTGCTACTTGGGAGACGGAGGCAGGAGAATTGCTTGAGCCCAGGAGTTGGAGGTTGCTGTGAGCTGTGATGTCACAGTACTCTATCCAGAGCGACAGCTTGAGGCTCTCAAAAACAAAAAAAATTGATGCACAAGTTCAACCCACAATTTGTACAAAATTATTCTACCTTAATTCAAATGAAAGCAAATTAGATGTTTGTGTAAGAAGCTGAACATCACAGCAAAATAGACTAACACAGGAAATTTACTTGAATATTAATATGAGAGTTTTAGATTATTTATTTACCTGCTTACAAGATTCATTTTTGCCTGAGAGTAAAAATATATATATTTTAAGTAATAAGATCATTATTTACAATTGTGAACAAACTATTGTAGGAATCCTCATGGGACACAGAGCAGTCATTATCAAAACAGAAGAAAAATTTAATACTAAAAGGAAGAACTTTAGAATATCATGTGAATATTGTAGATTTTGTTCTTGTAGCTTCATTTATTCTTTTTCTAATAATAAAAGTTCCAACTAAGAACATTAGTAGAACTCATCAGACTATAAATAATTATTACTATATTATTTACTACAGAATGTATGTAGAAAGAGAACTAATTAGAGGCAAAGTAATCTCAGAAACATACTGAAAAATAAACCTCTCAAAGATATAAAAGTATCCTCAAGTTAAGTAATTAGAAAATTCTTCAAAATATAGTGAAAGATTGCCGTGATTTGAAGCACTAAGAATACTGGAGAAATAAACAATATCTCTTATAAGCTATTTGTTCATTCATTCTATCATTTTTCATTAATTCATGAGTGAAAGGGTTACTATGGAGCAGACGGTCCTGAGAACTGAGGACATAAAAAAGAATGAGACAAGAAATCTTCTATCAAAGACCACTTAGTACAGGGCAGCTTTTATTAACATGCGAACACATACACCAGAAAAACACACATGCAAAATTTGTAATTACTTTCAGTATATTCTTAAAATGTCTCAAACCCACCCATGGACTAAGATGCTGCTTGTAATTCTGGGTTCGGAAATGACAAATTTGAACAGGGAAAAGGCAAGTTTTCACCATCCCAACAACTCTCTGTTCCAATGCTCCACAGAAAACTCCACTAATTTCTGCTGGCTGGTGAAGTGTTTTAATTAGACAAGTATTTCAAACAAATGCAACTGGGTCATCCCTGTTTGTCTACTGGGTTGAATAAATACATAACTACCAGGCAGATAGAAACCATCCTCCCAGCCAAAGACCCAGAGGGCCCACTGAGCTGTCCGAGGTTCTGACTTCCATTGGGTCAGCTTAGCACACAGGCTAATGATGTTTGTCCACACCTATAATTATAATCTCAGCTTAGCTAGTCCAAAACTAAGCTTGCACAGTCTTAAATGTTTTTAATCTCAAGATTAAATATGAACACCTTTACAAGATGAACTATGCCATGCTGTGATTTTGTTTGACTGTGTTGATTTTTCTGTCTGCTCCCTGTTTATACTTAGACTGTACTATACTATTGAATACTTATTCGTGTTCTCTGTCTCTCCTTCTGTTTCTGTTTGTTGCTTGGTTTGCCCTTATTTTAAGTATAAATAGAGTTCCTCGATGGTAGAGCCAGCTCCATCTCCCCTTTGTATCTCACATACATTAGTACAGCACACTTGGCATGTGGTAAGAGTTCAATAAGCAATAGTGATAGCACGCAATTATATTTGTTGCAGTTTTATCTGTATAAGCATGTATACACGTTTATATATGTACTTGTTGAACAAATATGTGCCATATATATGTATATTAAATAAATAATCTTGAATATACATGATAAATCACTAATTTTCATTTTAAACAAGACAGAATATAATCTTCTATACTATTGCTGATGCTAGATTCTTTAATCCATGCATCTTCACTGTATATAGTCTTATCAATTTATAGTAATATTCTATTTCTGATTTTAAAATAGCCCTATGAAATAATATACACCTGGGATTGCATAACATGAAAAATATCTTTAAGCAAATTACTAATTTCAAAAAAGATAGTCACTAATATCAATATGATGTTAAATAATGTTGGTGTTTCTGGCTAGTACCACAGAATAATAAAGTAATATACAAATACAAAACATGAAAAACAAATGTCGAAAAAGATAAAGTGTCATCATAATTTATAGAGGTTATGATGGTCTTTCAAGACACAATGGAGACAACATAAAAATAAAATCAATGGTTCAGTAAGGTAGCCTCTTGTGTAGCCTTTATTATATAAATGTATGCATGTGTGTGTATATATATATTTATATATCATTTACACATTATAAAAAATAGCCACCTAGAAGACATAATAAAAACTGGATCATATTCACAAAGCTATACAAGGTTTGGGAGCAAACAAAATATAGTTAGCCAGTCTAGTAAACATGAAGAAAACTAAAAATACAAAAAACACAAAATTGTGACTTATTTCAGTATTATTCTATGATCTTGAATAGCAATACTAATTTTTATATATCATATAGTGTAAATTTTGTCAGTGTTACTCTACAACTTTAATGTATTTCAGTACAACTTTCAAGATTTTGTTTTTAATTTGGCAAAGTTTCTCCCCTGAAGTAAAAGGAAAATATTACCATATCTTTTGAAAAATAAATAAGGAGAAAAATTGCCCTACAAGATAGCAAAAACTACTGTAAAGATATAGGAATATAACCTTCAGTTAATGGTTGTATGGAATATATATATGAAAATCTAGGTTAATGGGCCTTTTCAAATACCACATGAAATAGCCCATGATTAAATAGTTAAATAGAAAAGAAGAAAAATAAAAGCAAAGAATTCAGTCCCTGGGCTGTTGAAATAGCGCAGTGGAGAATTGCTGGTGACTTAGGTCTGGGCAGTAGCAACATGGTAGTGATTAGTACAAATTATAGGTAAAAAGTAAGAGAGAACTCTGAGATTTTTAGCATGGGTAATTGAAAGGACAGAGTTGCCACCAACTGAGATTGAAAAGGTTGCAAGTCAAACAGGTATTTAGAGAAGGATTAGGAGTTCTGTTTAGGGCTAGGCGCCTGTAGCACAGTGGTTGTGGTGCCAGCCACATACACCAAGGGTAGAGGATTCGAACCTGGCCCAGGCCAGTTAAACAACAATGACAACTGCAACAAGAAAATAGCCGGGGTTGTGGCAGGCGCCTGTAGTACCAGCTATTTGGGAGACTGAGGCAAGAGAATAGCTTTAGCCCAAGAGTTTGAGGTTGATGTGAGCTGTGACACCATGGCACCCTACCAAGGGAGACATAGTAAGACTCTGTCTCAAAAAAAGAAGAAAAGGAGAAGTTCCGTTTAGACATGTAGTTTGAGATGCTTACTAGACATTAAAGAGGAAAAGTATCATATGATGTGATGTGCGTGAGGGAGGTCTGGACTGTAAGTCTCTATTGGGTAGGTATATAAACGGTTTTAAAATTCAAGAGAAGGAATGAGATCACCAAGGGAAAGCGTGCAGACACTTTCTATGGACTGGCACTTAGGGCCCTATCCAAATCTTCCATCACATAACGCTTACTCTTCTTCCTCCCTGCCATGTACACCTTCCTGCAGACTGTCTGGATATAAAGACCGAAACTAAATGTGGCCAAGGTGTCGCTATGGTCTGCATGTTTCTGCCCCACCCCCCAAATTCATATATTTTACTCCCATAGTGATGATATTTGGAGGTGAAGCCTTTGGGAGGTGACTAGGCCATAAGAACAGAGCCTTTGTAGATGAGATTAGTGTCCTCATAAAAGAGGCACTAAAGACCCCTTGCTCCTTCCACCACCTACGGACACAGCAAAGCCACCACCTATGAGCCAGAAAGAGGGCCCTGACCAGACACTGAATCTACTGCGGCTTTGATGTTAGACTTTTCAGGCTCCAGAACTATTAGAAATAAATAAATTCTGCTGTTTATAAGCCAGCCAGTTTATGGTATTTTGTTCCAGCATCACGAAGTGACAGAGAAGAGCTTAGAACATGCCTGGAACAAACACATTTGCTCTGTTCAAAACATTTTGGGGTTTTCCTTCTACCCAGAGAGTGTAACTTGCAGAACAAATTATTCTTGCTCATTGTTTCTCTAGTTTTCTACACTTGGATTACATATTCTCCAATAGCAAAGGAATTTACATATCAAATCCAGCAGAGGAGTCAATAGGAAGAGTATTGTTCTGGAAGCTGAGTAAAGAAAGAACATCAAGAAAACAGACGGATTGTGTTAAACGCTGCAGGTAGGTCAAGGAAGAGAGGAACGAGAATTCATCACTCAAGTTTTCTGGGCATGATCTCTGATGATCTGCACAGAGCGATTTTAATGGAGTGGTAGCTGGGAGAATCTGACCAGAGTGGGCCGATGGGAAAAGGAGAGAAGCAGCCTCGTCAAAGAATGCTGCTATAAGGGGGAAAAAGGAAATAGAATGTTAAATGGTGGAGAAAATAGAGTCAAGTGACTTTATAAGATTGGTAAAATGACAAGATTAGTATATATTCTTGAAGGAATGATCCAGCAGAGAGCAGCAATTTTATGATATAGGAGAGCGGGGGGGGGATTGTTGGGGCAATGTCCTTGAGTAGGTGAGATAGGGTAGACTTTGTGAACATATGTAAATAGAATTTACAAAGAAACCCGGGTCGTTCTGTGCAAAGCGAGAGGGCAGTTCGTACAGAGATGCTGTGGGATAGCTGTCCTGTTATGTCAATCTTCTCAGGAAAACAGGACGCAAGGTTTCTGGGAATGGGATAGAATTTGGAGGTTTAGAGGGAGGAGGTGTGAAATGATAAATCAGAGTAGGAAAAGGACGTGACCCGGGCATGGACATTTGACATTTGTGGCCATGAGAAGGACAACAGCGCCGTATTTTTTGTTCCGTGTTTTCTTTAACCGCACTCAGCTGCAGAGGAGCAGGGGCAGAACAAGATGAGAGCTGCTGTTGCCAGGGATGCATTTGTGCCAAATGCATCTGATGAAAAGAAAAAAAGGTGCCATAGGGATGTTTGCAAAAAAATGATTATAATGATTGACCAGGAAATGTATAGGAAATTTACATGCAGTGAAGGACATTGAGAGAGGTCCAAATAAGTAAATACACATCAGCGGAACTACTTGAACTCTCACTACTTTTACATGAGAGTATTTGAGGGCAAATATTTACTCATCTTACATCCAAAATAAAAAATATGTTATTCCCATATTATGACCTTCACAGAATCCACTTTGACACGCCACTCCTGGCATATGGTGTGCGTTTGCTTCCAATGGAACTCCATACAACAGAAGCCATAGGGGAAACAACATTACGAGAGAAGAATTGCTCTTTTCAAAAGTGTCCACTCCCCACCACTGTAAGACATATTGTCTGTCCTTTACTTCATTAGGATTGGAGTGATATTATCAGTGTTCCCCTCCCCCAGCAAGAAAACTCAAATCTTCAATATATATTTCCTTTCCATGCTTCCTATGTTACTTTTAACTGTAAAGTGGTGAAGAGAATTTTCAGTAACTTGGTCTTTCATTACTTACTGAGATCACAGGAACACTGTCCAATCCCATAAATATGCCACCTAGTGTGTAATCTGGTCTATTCTCATAGACGCCAGGGCCGTTGTCCTGGTTTCATACATGCGGTGATAAGGCTGCAGATCACACATAACCACCAGCAGAGTGAAGGCGGCTTATCTCCCCGAGGGGATATCTGATTCAGACTGATGGGGCAATGTTCATGCTATGCCCAAGTAATATCAGAAATATCTTATCACCGGACTTAAAAACCATTTTAACGCATTATATTTCAGGAAGTTATGATCTTCATGTCGGATAGGTAGATGAATGAGAACTTCTTGCATTCTGCAGTTACAATTCAATCCTTTTGAAGTTTTTATATTACATTCTTTTTCTCTTTCCATCTACACAATCCCCTATGCCCCTGTGTGTTGACGGCACAGATCTATTTGTGTGTAACGTCTCCCTCTGTTACGTCATAAAACTGCATCTGTCGGAGTCCAGTGCCTGCGTGCAGGAGGGATCTTTGTGAACTGGCCTGTCACTGAAATGAACGTCACACAGAGCCCATGATGCAGACAAATAAAAAGCTTCCTCATGTTTCAAAAGAAATAATCTCTAGATTGCATTTTATCTTTCTTAACCTGGAAAATCTTAAAAAACAAAACAAACAAAAAAAACCAATGTTTTAGTCCTGGAACCTGTTGAAAGACAAACGAACATAGTTTGTGTGGTTGTTAGCTCTTTATTGAACCATAAATACCATCTAGTTCTCACATATCATAGTGATTTAACATACCCAATATAAGTAAAATGAATACATTACAAAGCAAACTAATGCTTTATAAAAAGCCAACTGGTTTCTCTCTATCTGCCTCAGAGAAGATGGGCCCTTCATGACGAGGCTGAGACACGGGAGAAGGCAGATTTAGCAAAACAGCACCTTGATGAACAGCCACGACCCTGTTATTACCCCGCGGATCAGGTTGTAAGCTGATTTCAGGTGTAAAATGGAGGTTTGGGATT
>NW_003852425.1:2644533-2679991 GCF_000181295.1 Otolemur garnettii | reverse complement strand
TTCCCTCAGTGGGAAAATGGGCACCATGGCAAAGCATTGTAGGTAATTATTATCTTTTTATAATATTCTTTTGTTACAACTGGATCAAGATCCGAGGACAGAAATACTTTCCATGTGAAAAACAGAACTTCAATGTCAGAGTTTATGCATTTTAATTGGGGTAAGTTAGCTGATCTGAATAAATTGTCTTTCAATTATTATTATGAATAATGTACTTTTATCCTGAATAGCCTTCTATCTTAATCTTCTGGTAAAATAAGACCACGTTTTATGTAGAAATCAAATAAGAAGTATTGCAGGTCTAAAGGATCAAAACCGCTATGGTTCCAACTGCAATGTCAAGGGCTATTCCCATAAAGAGCCATCAGAGAAGCACAGGTGCCCATGAACAATTCCATGTGCCCTTATTTTCCATTTAGGAAAATTTTTTACCAAAATTATTTATTCATGCAAAGGAATTCTTTATACATTTTTTTTTTTTTTTTTGGCATGGAAGTTCTTCAGTGAGCACTTTTTCTATGTAGATTCTGCAAAATGAGTTGGTAAATGGCCTACTGATGAAACTAGGTTCCAACAACATACCTTGGACAGGTTACTTTACATTGAGGTCGCCCTCGTGTCATACAAATCATAACAATTCTCCTGGGGAAAACAACCTGTTCCGAGACCTGCATTAACTTCTTAAGCTGTCTACATTGATCTAGTCTACTGGCTAAGTGTTGCTTTTAATTCTCTTCTTCATCTTATATTGTACAGAGAGGGGAGAAAAAGAGAGTATTACTAATTAAAATAATCTAAATTCACCTTTTGAAGGCTGAGTTTTATGCTAGTTCATTCAATCTACAAGACGTGAAATTGGAAATTTTATACAAATATATTCACAACATAAGGGAACCCTTCAGGTCATTATTCTACTTCCAAATTTATGGCTGCCAAACTCAGATAAATCCTGGACAAGCAACATAGATTACCCAGATTACCAAAGTTTTCCTAATTGGCAATTCATAACTTCCAGCTGCTCTGAATAAAACCTATCACCCATTGAAGTGTTGACATTTTTCTGCCTCATTAAAATCTTCTGCAATATTCTGTGTGAATATATTGTTTAATTAGCCATTATTTCTGAAGACATAAAAGGAGGTGACAAATGATTAGAACACCAAACATACTTTGTGGTGTCCACGCACGCCTATTGACGTTGGGCCCACCTGCATAGTTAGGCTCTATTTGATTCATATCATGCTGGGCAGGAAGAGAGTGGTAGCCCATGGACAAACACATTACATCAACTTATCATGTAATTTTGTTATAGTTTTCATTTTTACATGCATTCACTATTATTCTTTTCAATATATTTTCGTAATTACAAATGCTTATTTTAAGGATACTCTATAACAAAGTTAAGATATCTGCTGATAAAATCCCTTGATAAAATTGTAGCCAGTTAAATATTGTTTAGTTTAATGGGACACAGTTTTTAATATGAAGGTCACTGATTTTAAAAAATAGCAGGATGGCGCCTGTGGCTCAAAGAGATAGAGTGCCAACCCCATATGCTAGAGGTGGCGGGTTCAAACCCAGCCCCGGCCAAAAACTGCAAAATAATAATAATAATAATAATAAAGCTGAGATTCAGTCTTTCAAGAATGGTTTAAGATATATAAATCAAAGCTACATGAGAGTATGTAGATTGGTACAGAAACTACGTCTCACTACTGAGTTATTTCTGGATTTGGGACCTATGCTATGAATTTGAACTGAGAATTTTCAGAGAAAGAATTACAATTAACAAGTCTGACTGATGCAACCACAATCTGTTTATCTCTATTCCCAATAAAAGCAAATATTTCATCACATAAAAATTAATAAAAATCATCATTAAAGAATTGCATTTTGTACAGAAGGGCTTGTTTTCAGTTGCCATAAGCCCATAGCCCATCCCATAACACATATGGTACAAGGGTGAAATATGTACAGAATATTTAAAGTCTGTACGTGGCATTTTTGTTTTTTCCTCACAAGTAAAAGTTTTGAATTTTTATAATGTCGCAGAACAAACTGAACAGTAACATATTCCATATTTACTAGTGTGTTAAGGGACTTGGAACCATCCCCCACAGTCTTGAGGAATAGATTACAATTACTTTTTTCCAGTGTTTTGCTAGCAACAATACCCACAGTTATTTTTGTGGTCAGATGCGATTTTTTTTCTTTTTTGAGACAGAATCTCACTCTGTTGTCCAGGGTATCGTATCATGGCATCATTATAGCTCATGGCAACCTCAAACTCCTGGGCTCAAGCAATCCTCCTACCTGAGCTTCCCGAGTAGCTGGGTATCCCCCACAAAGCCTAGTTAATTATTTTTCTATTTTTGGTAGAGACAGTGTTTTGCTTTTGATTAGGGTGGACTTGAACCCCTGAGCTCAAGCAGAGCAGTCCACCCTCATCAGCCTCTCAGAGTGCTAGGATTATAGGCGTGAGCCACTGCACCTGGCCCATATGTGATCTGTTACTTTTATTTTTCTGCATGTTCTTAGAGGCCCTTAATTCAATCCCCTTTGTAAGGATTTAATATTACAACATTGAATTCTGAAGACTCTGGAAATATGGGACAAGGATAATAAATAATACAGCAGGGATGACATTAAAATCTTAGAGGTTTCTCTCTGTAAGTTTGGTTCTACTAATAAAGTCGAATAACTACAGAAGCTTCTCTCTCCCATTGGCATCTTCTTCTGGGTAACTGGTACATTGTACTATTTCTTAGGAAAATGTAATACCAATATTATTATGATAATATTTTAAAAATAATTTTTTGCTTAAACAGTTAGTTAAAACTAATCTAAACAGAAGAACTGTTACCCTTTAACCTAATGTCGGCTAGCACAAGGTCTGACAATAAGTTCACAAACCCACTCTAGAAAAAGTGCTACATACACCAGTGCTGAGTATCACCATGGTCACCTTTGAAGTCCTCCCCTTAGGAAGCTGTACACTTATGCCAGTGCCTCGTCCACCCTCCACAGCAATTTTGGAACTCTTTCTGGAATAGCCATCAGCGCTGTCATGGTATCACCCATGATGTCATGAATGTCTTCAAAATGTCTTCCTTTCAATATTTCCTTCATCTTTGGGTAACCAAAAATTCACTGGGGACCAGATCAGGTGAGAAGGGAGGGTATTCTGATACAGTTGTTTGTTTACTGGCTAAAAAACTCCCTCACAGACAGTGAGGGATTGTCATGATGCAAAAGCCATGAGTTGTTGACAAATAGTTCAGGTTGTTTTTATCTAAATTTTTCAAGTAGCCTTTTCAGCACTTCCAAATACTAAACTTGGTTAACTGTCCAGTTGATACAAATTTATAATGAATAACCCCTCTCATATCATAAAAGGTTAACAACATCATTTTGACTCTTGATGTGGACTGACAGAACTTTTTTGAACATGGAGAATTGGCTAACTTACATCAGGCATTTTGGTGCTTTGTTTCAGGGTCATGTTGGTACATCCATGTTTCATCACCTGTGATAACACAGCCCAAAACATCGTCTTGCCTCTCCAAAAGGTCTTGGCAGACTTACTCTTCTTTGCTTTTGTTCATTGGTGAGCTGGGACTATTTTTTCACACACCTTTCTCACACCAAGGTTTTCAGTTAAGATTTTTCCAGTTGCTGCTCTATCGATGTGTACTTGGTCTGCCATGCTTCTTACAGTCAGCCAGTGATTTTCACCCACAATTCAATAGAATTTTTCAATGTTTTCATCAGTTCTGCTTGTTACTGGCTAACCTGTCTTCATCAGTAACGCTTTCTCTCCCCTCAGAAAAATGTTGAATCCACTGCTGTTTTCTTGATGGCACTATCCCCATAAACTTGGACTAACAACATATTCTTGATTTCATTTTCACTTTTACCCAGTTTAACAAGAAATTTAATGTGTATTCATTTCTCTGACATTCCCGTAACAGCACACAAAAACACACAATAAATATGGTGACTGCACTCAACAGGATGCCACCACACATCAACACAAACACAGCTGTAAGGCACTGAGGCTGAGGCTGGAAATCTTACTAGGGGTTTATACACTGCTGACAACAGAAGCACAAGATGGCAAGTTTATGAACTTAATTGTCAGACCTCCCACATGGGCACAACTCAGCTATTTAAAAATGAGGTTAACTTTTATATGTTGCTGTAGAAAACCAGTCTTCCTAATACTTGGTTGTAGGTTATTTCTCACATGTTTTTATTACCTATGTTGGAGGATCTAAGTCATAGCTATTAAAGTTAGAATTTGGTAGCTGTATTGTGCTACACTGCTATTTAATCCTCCAATAATTCTCCTTCTGTTCTGTTAATCTATATTCCAATGCAGTAGAATGAGGAGCATTTTAAACTAAATGATATGACTTTTCTTCATTCTGTAGGTTGAAAATATTCCCCTGAAGAACTGGAACAAGACAAAAGTACCCCCGTCACTATTTCTTTATTTAACATAGTGTTGGAAATCCTAACCAGAGCAATAAGGCAAGAGAAAGACATAAAGAGTATCCAAATCAGGAAAGAGGCGATCAAACTATCACCTCTTGCCCATGATATAACCTTGCATCTAGAAAATTGTGGAGACTGCACCAAGAGAATCCTGGAATTGATAAATAAATTGGGCAAAATCTCAGGTTATAAAATCAATGTACACAAAACATTAGCAGCCTACACCAATAACAGCCAAACTGAGTGTCAGATCAAAGATTCAACACCATTCTCAACAGTTACAAAGAAAATAAAATACCTAGGAATACCGTGAATCAAGAAGGTGAAAGATATCTACAAGGAGAACTATATACTGGGGAAGGAAATCACAGATAATGCAAACAAAAGGAGAAACATATCTTCTTCATGCATCATTGTTAAAATGTCCATACCACCCAAAATGATTCAAATACCAACATCATGTTTCACATCTAGAAAAAATAATTCTACTTTGTGTTTGAAACCAGAAAAGGGCCCAAATATTCAAAGCCCAAATATTCAGCAAAACAACAAATCTGGAGGCATCACATTACAAGACTTCAAACTATACTACCAGTCTATAACAACTAAAACAGCATGGTATTGGCACAAAACAGAGACAGAAGCCTATCAAACAGAACAGTGAACCCAGAAATAAAACCAACTACACAGTGAGCTGATCATCAACAAAGCAAACAACATACACTGTGGAAAAAAGCTCTGATGGATAAATGTTGCTGGGAAAATTGGATAGCCACATGCAAAGGATGAAACAAGACCCCCACCTCTCACCATTCACAAAAATTAATTCCAGATAGATAAAAGACTTAAATGTAAGTTAGGAAATTGTAAGAATTCTAAAAGAAAATGTAGGAAAAACTCTTATAGATATCAGCCTAGGCAAAGAATTTATGACAAAGACCCCCAAACAGAATTATAGCAACAACAAAAATAAATAAAGGGGACTTGATTAAACTAAAATGCTTCTGCCAAGAAAATAGTCAACAGAGCAAATACACAATCTAAAGAATGGGAGAAAATATTCACAAACTATATTATACACCCAGGAAAGGCTAATATCCAGAATTTATAAGGACTTCACATCAGCAAGGAAAAACTAAACAAGCCCA
This sequence comes from Otolemur garnettii, assembly GCF_000181295.1. NCBI lineage: Eukaryota > Metazoa > Chordata > Mammalia > Primates > Galagidae > Otolemur > Otolemur garnettii. Next base: position 2,674,346 of record NW_003852425.1, on the reverse strand, counting down.
TTAAAAAAGTGGGTAACAGCCATGAACAGAAGCTTTTCAAAAGAAGAGAGACAGATGGCCAACACACACATAAAAACGGGCTTACTATCACTTATCATCAGGTCAATGCAAATTAAAACCACATTGGGTGTTTGCTGATGCATATTGTTATAACATACTAATAATTGAGGAAAATGAGTAGCAAACCAAGGGCCAATGTCATCACAGCACATGTACACTTATTCCCTTCATTACCATCGTGTACATCTATGAAATACTTTTAAAATACCTCATGTCAATTGTTCCAAATTCAACGTAAACATAAACTTGAACATTAAAAGCATTCTCGGGTACATAACCATTATTCAAATAACATTCTGCAGGCTTTCTGTCTTATATAGGAGAAGTAGCATTTCACAAATTAATATGTATGTGCATACACACATATATTATTTTTTTTCTTTTTTACTTAACCTTGTTTTATGACAATTTAAATGATTACATACTATTCATTAATGGGCATAACAAAACATACTTAACCATTCCTTAACAGTGAAATATTTTCATTGTTGAACGTTTAGGGGGGCTCATCAGATTACATATCTCTTGTATATAAACTTTGGTATAATTTCCTAATTGTTTTCATAAAGTAGATTTCTTTGATAAGGACAATTTGATCACATGCTTTTTATATATATTCACAAATTTCTGTTGCTAGAGATGCCAAATTATCCATTAGCATGTTTGCACAATTTACCACGTTCCTTCCAGAATATTATATAATTTTTAGATAGTATCAAATTGGTTGAAATTGTGATATATTACTATTTAACTTAAATTTCTTTACATATTACTGAAGAAAACATTTTGGTTTATATACTGGCTACTGTATCTTGTGTTTTATCAGTTTCTTCCTTGGCCTATTTTTCTTTGTATTTTAATGTTTTATCAACCTGCTTTTGTTTATGTTTTCAACCTCTGGGTAACTATATGTGTTACAAGGAAGACACAGCTTTTTACCATGAAATTCTGTGTTGTTCACATTCTGAAATGTTCTTGATTATCTGTCAGTATGACATTACTGGCGCCTGAGTTCAAATCTTGCACAGAATCATTCTTTTCATGTCTTACCTGTGTTGGTATGCCTCCCGAGTCGCAGTTTCCTATTATCTAAATGCATATAATATTACCTGGCATAGTCAGAGTATAGGATCACAGGAGACCTATGGCAGGCTCTGGCAGGAGGCAGAGCTCACACTCGTAGCACAGCCCATGATTGTTTTCTTTCCTGGACTTCTCTCTCTGCATGGACAGATTTTGAATTCCATATATATTTCTTGATAATTTGTATTATCTAGTACTATGTTGCAGTGATGAAATTTTTAAAGATTTTTTAAAGGTTTTTAAATGTCATATTGAACCAGATAAAAATTTTAATTTTTATTTTTTTTGTTATGCTGTTTGAATTCACGCCTTTTCATTGCTATGTTTGCAATCAGTACACAAGTGAGTTAATGTTTACAAACCTTGTGGGGTTAAGCAAGGGCCAGAGAGAGAGAGTGTGTGTGTGTGAGAGAGAGATATTAATAACCAGTTTACTGCTGCATGAATCAGAGCATGTCAAGGGTTTGGAGAAGCTGTCCTCTACTTAACTGGCATAAGTTGCAGAGTTCTAAAAGGCCTCACTCACCAAAATATCTCCTCATGATTGGTCTGTCAGAAATTTCTAATTTTCCTGTCACTCCTTAAAGACCTTCTAAAGGTGCTGTGCATTTCAACCAGGCAAAAATTGACTTTTACCTGAGAAGAGTAACGTTATCAGAGATTAGTCAAATTATTCCATTAGCACCTATCATCATCTAAAAGAATGCACAGTCCTGAGGGAATGGGGCTCAAGACAGACAAGGTTTGGTCACCAGCAGAAGAGCTGGAGTCAGTGGTGGCAAGGTGGATGTTAGGTGCAGAAACAGATGGTGCCAAGAAATGTATACACATTTTAAGAGAGGAAAAATGGTATTAAAATTGTAATTTTCAATATATACCAATAATGTGTTATCTTGCATATTATATCATGTATCTCTTGTAATTGCAGAAGCCAAATGTTGACTTGAGCATTACAATTTTAATACAGTTTTTTTTTCCTTAAAATGTGTATATATTTTTCGACACCCTCTGTATATGTGATGGGGTGGAGGTGGATTTAGCCTGAGCACCTGTGGGAAGCCATGAAGACTGACATTGAAGTAGCCTCATCACGCCCACAGTCACACAAAGAGTTGTGTCCAAGGACCATGGGCTTAGATTATTACCAACATATCTGAAGTTATTCTGGCCAGGAAAGGACCTGGGATGGACAGGACCGAGGACCTCGGGACTTTGCTATAGTCTCTGACAGTACATGTTACCATATTATCCTGGCACTAAAAATCAAATCGTTAAAACTTTCCTCAGTATATTGGATACTAATTCATAGCTTTTATAGCAATGTCATATAATTATAGCCTTAGAATATGGGAAGGGGGTGGGAGAGGGGAGGTGAGGGGGGTGGATGGGGGGAGAGAGGGTGATTGGTGGGGTGACCAATATGGTTTATCTTACAAGGGTACAAGTGAATCTTTCTAAAAGCAGAGTATGAATGTCTTAATGACTAAGAGAATGACATGAAGGTTATGTTATCCAGTTTGATGACAGTATGTCAAAATATATATGAAAACAGCATACTATACCCCATGATTGCATTAATGTACATAGTTATGCTATAAGAAATTTAAAAAAAAAAAAGACTTTCCTCAGTAGCCAGAGAGTCAACTGATTCCCAAGTGGTGACAGAACATACCAGAAAAATCCAAAGAGGGGAAACATAGTCACTGTGTATTACCAGGTGAACTCTATTACATAATCAAAGACTAGTTAGAAAAAATTAATAAAACAGTCTCAAGATCACCTTGTTCTTGCAAATTACCAAGTACTTGCACAATCCCAGATGCCTATCAGGATGACTCAGGGTGTGAACAGATTCTGTTTCTCACAGAGAAGAGACACTGAGGAAGCCAGAGTCACACAGCCCCTGGGTCCCCCTCTCTCTGTCCCGCTGGTCATCCACTCACAGCTGCCAACTGCCACAGAGGCCTCTCCTCACCACTGAGGGCTTGACTCTTTCCTTATAAGAGCTTTTCACAAAACTTGTCAATATTTTTGGTTGTTAAAGGACAAATTGCCAAAGGAAAAAATAAATAAATGTGCAAATTGCACCAACAAAATTAATAGACAGATGAATTTAATTAATAACACACTTAATTTCAAACAGATTGATTTTTTTTTTTTTGAGGCAGAGTCGCACTCTGTCACCCTGGGTAGAGTGCTGTGCCATCATAGCTCACAGCAACCTCAAACTCTTGGCTTAAGTGATCCTCCTGCCTCAGCCTCCTGAGTAACAGACTATAAGCACCTGCCACAACGCCCAGCTAGTTCTTCTATTTTTAGTGGAGATGGGGTCTTGCTCTTGCTAGGGCTGTCTCAACCTCCTGAGCTCAGGATACCACCTGTCTTGGCCTCCCAGAGTGCTGGGAGTAGAGGTGTGAACCACTGTGTCTGCCTCAAAAAGATTTTTGAACAAATTATCTCGCTATTTGACGTCTTATGGGCATGATTATGTCACGTTCAAAAATGGACAAAAGACAGAAAGAGAACAGGAATAGGAATAAAACAGAGTGGTGTTTCAGCCTCCCATCTTAAGACTTATGCCCACTGTGGTAATCATTTTGGTGCCAAAAAAACTTTGAAAGTCTTGGCTAGAATGAGTTATGTTTAATTAATATCTCTTAGCTCAGTGGCTAAGAGAACAGCTATGGCATTAGCCTGACCACATTTACTGGCTCCACCCTCAACAACTGTGTGATCTTGGCCAGGCACTTTACTTCTCTGGGCCTCAGTTTTTTGTGGGTAAAGTGGGATAAGAGTTAGTACTGCTTTCCCAGGGTCTCTGGGATGATGAATTGATACACGTAGACACTGTTAGAAATGGGCCTGACTCGGGAAAAGAAGGCAACATTGCTAACAGCTCATTGGTAACAGCGACTACTATTATCATCATTGTTTGCTGTGTGCTCCTAAAGTTCTGCAGGGTGAGAAGGAGAGAACGTGACACCCAGTCTCTGCCCCTGAGGACCTTCAGTCTCCTGGGGAATAAAAGCACCATTGAGGGGATATTGAGAGAGCAAAGGCGCCACAGCTTGTAATTCTGATTGCTAACGCAATAAAAGTGTCAAGGAGGTCAGGCATACAATGCGGGCCTTGAAGAATGAGTGGGTTTTTGTGAAACTGCTTTAGGGTCAGCCTTGTACATGTGGTCCACAGATGTGGTTTATTTAGCTAACACCGTATTTTTGAAACATTTTAATTAGTTGCCAACATTTAAAATTAGATCACCATCCACTCTGCTTCACCCATTTAATTACCTGCCTGGTTCCTGTCGCTATTTGAGTTTGCGACGCCTAATCTATGGACTGAACCCCCATTCCCATTGTCACTGGTAACTACGAGCTTTGCTCAACAGATTAGAATGATTTAATCTCTTCATATACTGTCACCGAGTTCTGCTCCATGGCAGAACATACTAACAAAGGTTCATACAAATTATTTTTTAAAGTAATCTTTCTTCTTAGGAAATGATTTCTAAACAGTCTAATTTGGACTGGATTCAAGGAAAAATATAAAAAGCATGATGATTTCTTTGACTGTTTCATCTCTATTGTTTCTTTTTTGTTACACTATTGGATCTGAACTTAATGAACTGCCTTTCACAGGCAGAGAAAAAGTAGTGTGGTGCTGTGCATTGAGAGAATTTAATACAAATCCTTGCAAAGAGTGGAAACCAACCAAAAACTTCCTAAGAGACTAACTCTTGATTTGGCCTTGGTTAAAGCTGAAAGAGCTGCCCGCGTGTATTTGGGAAGGATAAAAGAAACATCAAAGCTTGTGTCTACAAGCTATTCTGTTCACAAGCTATTCAGATCACCTTCCCCTGTTGAAAGAGGGATCCCAGGCTCTGAAAGTGCTCAACACCACGCGCTGGACAGATGACAGCAACCAAAGTGTATTAGTCACCTACACTCCCAGCCTGGGGTAGGAGGACGCTGCGCACCACGCACAGCTGGATAGGAGTTACACTCCAGCAAGGAGAAGCAGCAGGGACTGTGGGAAGCAGGCTTTGCAATGACAAGAGGGCGGATGACCTCAGATATGGCCGGCTTGTCTGGGTAACTTTGCTGGCTGGCAGGGCATACCTGACGGAGCAGGGAACTCACTAAGCCTTTGGACCCTGTGAGGCTCAAAGAAGTTGAGGCCATGCACGGACCTTCAGGTCTTACAATAAACATATATAAGTTTTTTACTATTTATTCTATTATTTTGCAATCAGTTACAAAATAGGGCAGGTTGCTAACTAATGATTTCCGTGTCCCAAATATATCTCTGTTATCAGCAAAGCATTGGATTTTCAAACATACATTTTTTTGAACTACTATCATGTACAGTTCTTTTCCCAGTTAAAATGTTGCAGCATAAAGGTGTCCTTTCTAGAGTTCTGTGGCCAGTCAACTAAGACCACTACTTTCCATAGCATCTCTGGATTTTTTCAACAAATCCTCACAGACCATGCTTGATAATTTCCAACTGGTCTGTGCCGTAAACTTCAACTGTCTCCTTGTGCATCGTTTTATGGTTCCTTACAGCATTTCCTTCAACATCACCTTGGTTTCACTACTTTAAAATTGCCTTTTTTATTATCTACAGGAAATGATTCACACTGGCTGCGGCTATCTGAGAGTCTGAGACTTTGCACAGAGAGATAGTTGGATGTCTGTAATGCCCCGTCAAAGTATAAAAGAAATACAGCATCAATGCGGTGGATGAGAAAAGGGATCTTTTCAACCTTATTAACTCACTTCCCTGAAGGAGCCCACAGGTGCTCCCTGAGCTCATCTGTGTACAGCTTGTTTCTAAGCTACTTAGGTCACTGAGATATCTTAAAAGTTAATTAAGAACATCAAGTTTCTCTGACAAATGTTCTCCAGAAAAGCTAGGATAATCGTGTTCCAAAGAATTAATCGATCTCAGGAATATTCTATATGACTAAAATTGAACAATTAAAATTACGTTTATGTATTCCCTTATTTTTTCAGTTAATGTTACAGTTTCCTCGTGTCATATCAGTATGTGCCTTCGTGTTAATTACTTCAAATATACAAATTGGTGGTAGAGCATGTATTTCTTAAAAATGAAATATAGAAATGAAAAGCTCGGTTACTCGTACACTATTTTTCCAGATTTCTATGGAACAATTTTAAACTGGCACTCTGAGAATATCCCTTGATTTTCATACCGTCTATGATATATAAACAGTAACACGAACCTGAATCTTTCTAAATGGCCCAAATGTTAAGCTCCATAATCACACCAAACAATAAATAGGCCTTCAGATCCGTGAGACAACAGTTTGAGTATCTTAGTTCTTACACATCATCTTGGCCCAGATGTTATCAGTTAGAACACAGCTTCTTAGAAGTTCTGATTGTCACAAAAAATGAATACACTGATCCTTAAAGAAAAACTTTTCCTCAGATCACGGTCTCATTTCTCCACAGAAAATACAGGGCCTTCCCCGCAGGGTCACTGCGGAAAGCCTTTCTTTTAATGACTCTTACAAATTCTGAATATAAATTTAACATCAAGAAGTGGATTTCTGACTTTCCTAATAGAGCTTTTAAATTGATTGAAAATCTGAGACTAACAGCAGGCAAATGACCTAATGGAGGATTTTTTAAATGATGATGTAAGCTGAGCTACACATCCATCAGAATTTTTCCTAGGATCCCTTTTTGATCAGGGAACATCTGAAGCAACCTGAAACACATTTGCTCTTGAATTAAAAGTTATTATGAAGAACAGGGTATGTCATACATTTTAATAGATCTTAAAAAGATTATTTATTATTGTGTCAAAATTGTCAGCCCCGAAAAAAAGACTGCATCTTCTTTAATACATGAATATAAATAGATTTCTTTCCAAATTTAGTATATGTGCTTCTGAAAGGGTACAACATTTCTTGATTAAATTCCTGTCAAAACCAGTCAATGGATTTTGAAAATTATCTATATTAGACCTTCTTCCTTTAATACTTTCTTATTGACCACTACCAAATAAGTATGTTCTCCAAGTAATATATCACACTTTCTGAAAATGATCAAAAATCCAGAAAATACATTCTATTTCTGAACTTATATGACAGAGGCCAGGTACTCACACCTGCAATCAGAGCACTCTGGGAGGCTGAGGTGTGTTGACTGCCTGAGCTCAGAAGTTCAAGACCAGCATGAGCAAGACTGAGACCCCATTTCTAAAAAAAAAATAAAAGGCCAGTCGTTGTGGCTGGGGCCTGTAGTCCCAGTTACTTGGGAGGCTGAGGCAAGAGGATGACTTGAGCCCAACAGTTTCAGGTTGCTGTGAGCTATGACACCACAGCACTCTATCTAGAGCAGTAAAGTGAAACTCAGTCTCAAAAAAAAATGATATGATAGAAGCCTTCTTTACTAGTTTTTGTAATAGTATCAATAATTTGTCTAAAATTAAATGTGTATGGAACCGAATAGAAAGCCATGAGATGAAATTATCCTCTTAGAGCTACCTGATCTTTGATAAACCAAACAAGAACATACACTGGGGGAAAGAATATCCATTCAATAATGGTGCTGAGAGAACCAAATAATCACATGTAAAAGACTGAAACTGGACCCACATCTCTCCCACTTACAAAAATTGATTCAAGACAGATAAAAGATTTAAATCTAAGGCATTAAACAATAAAAATCCTTGAAGAAAGTGTGGGGAAAACACTCACAGATATCGGCCTGGGGAAAGATTTTATGAAGACTTCTGTGGCAATTGCAACAACAACAAAAATAAACAAATGGGATTTAATTAAACTGAAAGCTTCTGTACAGTTAAGGAAACAACAACCAAAGCAAACAGACAACCTTCAGAATGGGGAAAGATATTTGCATATTATGAATTGGACAAAAGCTTGATAACTAGGATCTATAGAGGACTAAAATTAATCAAGAAAAAAAGATCCAACAATGGCATGTATCACTTGGCAAGATAAATGAATAGAACCTTCTCTAAAGATGACAGATGAATGGCTCGCAAACATATGAAAGAATACTCATCATCCCGGATTATTAGAGAAATGCAAATCAAAACCACCCTGAGTTATCACCTAACCCCAGTAAGAATGGCCCCATCACAAAGTCTCAAAACTGCAGATGCTGGCGTGGATATGGAGAGAAGGGAACACTTTTATGCTGCCAGTGGGACTGCAAACTAATACACCCTTTTGAAAGTAAATATGAAGAATCCTCAAAGAACTCAAGCTAGATCTCCCATTTGATCCTGCAATCCCATTACTGGGCATCTACCCAGAAGGAAAAAAAAAATCATTTCATCATAAGACACCCACACTAGACTGTTTATCACAGCTCAGTTTATAATTGCCAAAATGTGGAAACAGCTTAAATGCCCACCAATCCAGCTGTGGTATGCATATACCATGGAATACGACTCAGCCACCAAAATACAGGAGACTTTGCATCTTTTGTATTAACCTGAATGGAGGTGGAACACATTCTTCTTAGTAAAGCATCACAAGAGTGGAGAAGCAAGAATCCAATGTACTCAATTCTAATAGGAAGGCAGGGGGGTCGGGGAATGAGCAAGTGGGGAGAAGGGAGGAGGGAAGGGAGAGGTAGATGAGGGGTCACGGTGTATAGCACACCTCTTGAGGGCAGGACGCAATTATAACAGGAGACATGAAAAAGTGCTGTTAGGGTTTCCATTGTCTTATGTTTTCAACATTAATGAACCAAGAGCAATATTTTATAATTATCATACTAAAAAGTTACAAATTTTAAAATACTCATTTTGATTTTTAAGAGAAGAGTAATAAATAAGGACTGGCCTTAAATAGGTTAAAATACACTATAGCAACAAAACAATTAGATTAGTATGTTAAGAATATGAGTATAGACTATGACATCAATGGAAGACAAGAAATTAAAGGAGGTATTACAAATGGATAGAGTACTAAAAGATAATTTCAGCAGACTAATCTAGTAACATTTTAGGCTATTTGGGAAAAAGAATTCATTTTGTTCCCACATGAAACATCTTATACCAAACCAGATTTAGTGTTAAAAAAAAAAAAAAGGCTAGTGAATTAGTGGAAAATATAAACAAATATTTATCTAACCATAAGGGGGTCATAACCTTTCTTAGCATATGTGGAAAGTCAGAATCCTTGAAGAAAAAGTCAAACAAAAATTCCAAAATAGGGGAAAAGTTGACTACTTTTAACATATAAAAAGAAAACAAACAGACTTCCTTTCCCATTCTAACAGAATGCATTTTTCGTACCAACTTTTCTCCCATATTGAATTAAAATTACTAAATCACACATTTTTTAATAAACCCTAAAGTCTTTGAGGAGCTGCCGAGACAGCAAAGAACTGTCAAGCCAAATTCTGGGAGAAAAAAATTCGAAGAAAACCAGAGCTGCTTTTGCTCTGAGGTCATTTGCATAAATCTGCAGACTGGGGTCACAGTTAGGCATCATAAAGTTATAAGAAATAATAATCTAAAGTCTATCCAAGGTCATGAGTGTCATAGGAAATGCACTTCGGATTAAGCTGGGACCCCAAATGTGTGGATACACGGGGTAAAATGATCCTTCTATTATCCAAAAAGAAGATAAAGATACAGACTAACCATAGATTGTGCTCAGCTAAGAATGCATGCTATAAATTTAGGATAATTGCAAAAATAATATAAAATAAGTGTATAATGCCTCAACTTGTGCAGAGAAAAAAAATGCATATGTGTTGTTCCAACAGCTCTAAAGTGTAGTTCTTTAGACTCTGGAAATCCTAAAGCCACTCTTCATCACAATTGAACTCCTGCTTCCTTTATTGGTCTGCAGAGGAACCCACAGGCAAAAGCTATGCCATCCTCCAACTCTGGGCTTGAAAAAGGAGAGACACCTTATCACGAGTTGGACTTCACAACAATAGGTCACCAGATTTTGATAAAGAAAGGAATAGCCTATTTTCTATTTTGTAATAAAGTGCTCAGGTCTCACTGCATGATACAGTCCACGTGCATAGCTCTGTCTTGCAGAACATATTGACGTCCTTCCTCGGAGCCATCTGATATGAGTTACTCCAGGAGAGACAGCTGAAGCACCATAACATAGCAGTTTCATACTTTTTTATATCACCTTCTAGATTTGCTTTGCTGTACCAGACACTTTATTTCCCTCTTGAGCAGCTGAGAATGCAGGGAGTCTCCTCAACAAACTGTGCTAGAGGAGTTTAAGCTCCCACTAACCTGTTGCCCTATCACGAACACTCCATGAGAAATCTCTGCTTGATATTAAGTTTATACTGTGAGGCCAGGCATAGGGGCTCACCCCTGTAATCCGAAGCACTCTGGGAAGCTGAGGCAGGAGGATCATTTGCGCTCAGGAGTTCAAGACTCACCTGAGCAAAAACAAGATCCCATCTCTACTAAAAATAGAAAAAAAATTTTTTAGTAGTCTCAGCTATTCATAAGGCTGAGACAGGAGGATTGCTTGAGCCCAGGAGTTTGAGTTTTCTGTGAGCTAGGCTGACACCCTACCACTCTAGCCTGGGCAATAGAGTGAGACTGTCTCAAAAAAAAAAAAAAAAAAAAAAAGTTTTGTACTGTGCACATAATCCAGACAAGAAATTGAATTGATTTCTCTATAATAGTATACCAAAGCCGCCTTTACTTTTCCTGTCACTAATTTCTACAGAATCTACTGTATTTAGGAATTTTACATGCCTTCCTCCATGCCAGATTCAAATGCCAAAAGTCTCTCGATCATCAACCCACAGTAGAGATAAATAAGGCTGTAGTCAGGGGGACTATACATCTAAAAACAGATTTTTGCCAAAATAATTACAACACAACCATACCATAAATATTTCTAAGCTAAAACACATCACTCCTTTCTGTAACAGTACCCCCACGGCCAAGACAGTGGAGTAAAGTAAGCCAAGCAGGTCTGGAACAGAAACTATTAGCCATATTTTCAATAATTTTAATTATTGGTGGCCTTATCCTTATAAAACAGGCCAATTTACTTTAACTCATGTGATCCTTTTCAAAGAACTGATAATCTTGATATGGTTTTAGGGATAGAAATTCTCCAAAGTAAATACCCTTAGGGATTCATCTCCTGATTCTTTTATTACTCCCTTCCCAGTAGTCTTTCAAAAGAATTTCCATGTCTATAAAATCAAGGATTATTAACAATCTCAGTCATTTGCATCACATTTATGTATTTTTTGCCAAATAAACTTATTTTTAAACTAATTTCAATTTATTCTATTGTAGTCATTATGGCCCCTCCATAAATGATAACATATATGGCTTTCATACTTCATGGAAATTGCACAGCTATAGGTCAGAGCAAGAGTTTAACAGTAGAAAAGAACAATTATTTAGAGTAAGGGATAAGAATTTTATAGGCCAAAAATGACCTTTTATTTTCTAATAGGACTAAGAACAGAACTTTCTAGATATACTTTGTAGATAAGACTTGAGGAGCAGAAGAGTAGATTTAAAGGACCAAGGATGATGACTACAAGATTTGAAAGACCCAAAGGCCCAGAGGTCAATACTAAGAGTCCAAATGCAAGCTCACGAGTTCACAAGGAGGAGATAAGAATACCGCAGACAAGGCAGGGGATGGTCCAAGTACCCACTTCTTTCAGCAGCCTGCTGGAATATTAAAGTCCTATGAAGAGTTAAACAAGAATTCCCTCCACGGAAGCTTTCCATGTTTGTACTGGATACTACCAGAGAGGTTTGGAACCGGAGGGGAGAAAATGAAGTCCTTTGGCAATGCTAGAATCCTTTCCCAAGCCCAGGAGGAGGCCTGAAGGAAACAAGGCCCTTTCCACAGTACTCCCTGCCCACCTGCTGCATTCTCTGCAGCAGAATGAGTGCTGTCCAGCCCTTGATTCTTCTCACGGCCTGCCACACTTTCTTTCTAAAAGATAAACACTTTCTTTCTAAAAGACAAAAGCAATGTTTTCAACCCCTCCTTTCTATTTTTTTTAAATCTTTACTCATGCCTGGAATTGTGCCATTTCGTTTTTAGGCAAAGTCACTTCTAAACCAAACTGGACAAACCATATTTGACTTAAATATATGTTTTCCAAGCAGTTTTATTCCATTATCTGAGAATTTAGCACCACTCTAAAGTTCTAAGAGGCATCAGAATATACTTTCCCTATAGAACTGTCAGAATATAATATAGCCTGCAATAAAGGCTAATAAGTAAATAAAGTAACAAAACCAACTTCCTGTCCAAAGAGGCAGTCTGCAATATTTTAACATGAACTTCTGGTTCAAGATACTAATATCTTCCTAAATACATTTATTTGCAGTTTGTATGCCTTATTCCCAAGTCCAGACATTATTTGGGTTTAGTTGTGGTAGTTGTTAACATTATAATCAAACTCATAAATAAAAAGGAGAGATTTGGTCAGCTGGAAGGGAGCTGGAGCAGAAATGCATGCACAGGAGATCTCAATGATTTTCTCTGGAATATATCAAAACACTGTCAAAGAACTGGGGACCACAGCAAGCAGACTGTCACCAGTGCTCCTACATTATGGGAGTAATTTTCATGATGGGGTTTTGTTTGTTTTATCTTTGTTCTTTCCTGACCCAGCTTCTGAAACTGGGTTGCTTTCTGTTTGTGAATCTTGCAACATCATGTATTTCTTGCTTTGTTCAAAGCACATACATAACTAGATTCATTTCGTGTAAGAAACATACAGACAAAACATGCAATGGGGTCTGTTTTCTTCCAAAAGGTCACATTACATCTTAGTTCTATAAAACAAAAATAATTCTGTTTTTAAAGATAATATCTCTGTGTATTAAATTTGTGGCATGCATACAAATAAAAAAAATAAAATATAGCAATAAAAATGTGGAGAGTGGGCTGTGAGACTGGCCTTTACAACCTAGGGAACATTCAGAGAATGAACCCCCAACTGCTTCCCCTCCATTCCCAAAACACCCAAATTCCTTTCTTCATTCTCCCTCTGTCAGAAGTCACATAGCTCTTTTCTTTGTCTAGTTAACTATGCAGAGATCCTGGAGATCTCTCCCTTCTTTCTCCTTGTAATATGGTAACACAGTTAAGTAGTAACCACTAAGTCACATAGTTCTTCCTTTGTTCTGTTAACTATGCTGGATCCTCGTGATCTTTCCCCTCTTGCTTCTTGTCATATCTTAACAAACTTGAGTAGAAACCATTAACAAGATGATTCGTCTTTGTTAAAGTTATTTACATTTTCCATTGTACTGTAAGACTATGTCTTTTGTTTATGCTATTTCCCCATATTATCTATGCTACTCCCCCCTGGACAACCCAGTACAGATACTATAAAATGAAGCTGATTTTGTGCTTTGGTGCTGGTTGCAGCCATCAGCTCAGTCACACCTCCCAAACGATCCCCCCCAAAAATAAAATAACATAAAATTTTTAAAAATGTGGACTTTTAGAATAGCATAAAATGTTGAAGAAAGCCATATTTGTGTGTGTGTGTGTGTGTGTGTGTATGTGTGTGTGTGTTTAAATATACCTCTACCATGTGTTGGGGAGGCAGTATTTAACTCACTGGGGTCTTATGAGCCATCAATGGGACTCCCCTGGCGTCACATGTAGATAAAGACGTACCTACCTATTAAAATCCAGAAAAGTTCACAGTCTACTTGCTATTTTCATAATTATTCTACTTCAAAGATACTCTTCAAAATTTCTGAGTTGACAGTGATCACTTAGACAACCTTTTTAATCATTTTGATAGTCATAGTTGCTGTCATTAGTAGGACATACTAACAAATTATCACTGACATATTTACACTGTCAGTGGCATCCCCTGGCAGTCAACATGTTGACAAACATACTTGAGTAGCCACATGTATACAATGTCCTAGTCCACCATCTGCTTGTTTGGGTTGAGTGCTGGGGAAAGTTCTTTTGTCTGAACTAGGCAGAGCTGAGATTGTGACTAGTTTAGTAAAATCTTACAAAATGAAATTTTCTATTGCAATGTGATGTTATGTCCCAGCAATAAGCAAGTGAATCTGGTCACATGGCAGCATCAGCCTTCCTGGGGAAGAGTAACCCCAAGTCACCAGGAAAACTGTACATATTTTCTCAAATGCCTGTTCCCTGAAGGCCAAGAATGTGTCTAAATATGTTATCCAAGCAGATGAACTATACGATCTTCACATTCTTCTGTAGCTGAGAGTCCCTTATCTGAAAATGCTTGGAATCTTAAGTGTTTCAGATTCCAGATTTTTCAAATTTCAGATTAATATGAAGGTACAAATATTTAGGTTACATTGTTTTCATTTCATTTTTTTTTTTTTTTTTTTAGAGGCAGAGTCTCACTTCGTCACCTTTGATAGAGTGCCGCGGTGTCATAGCTCATGGCAGCCTCAAACTCTTGGGCTTAAGAGATTCTCTTGCCTCAGTCTCCATGAAACTGGGACTACTGATGCCCGCCACAATGCCTGGCTATTTTTAGAGGCAAGGTCTCACTCTGGCTCAGGCTGGTCCCCAACTCCTGAGCTCAGGCAATCCAAACGCCTCTGTCTCCCAGAGTGCTAGGATTACAGGCGTGAGCCACAGAGCCTGGCCCATTGTTTTCATTTCTAAGGTAAATTTCGTATTGTAGTTGAGCCTTTCACCCAGGGGCTGGGCTGAACACCCTCACATTGTGCACATTAGGTGAGATCCCACCAATTACAGATTTCAGATTTTTTTAGATTTTGGGATGTTTGCATTATACTTAACTGGCTGAGAATCCATAATCCAAAAATCCTTTAGCATCATAGCAGCACTTAAAAAGTTTCAGACTGGGGGCATTTCAGATTTGGGCCTTGGGGGCTAGAGATATTCAATTTATACATGTTTAATCTTTCTTTGAACTAAAGTCATTTAGTCTTTGAACTAAAGTCAGAAGTCATAACTTTAATAATATTCAGATAAGTTACATGATGTCTTAGCTGACCCTGCTATAAAACAAATACTATAAACTGTTCCTTAAACATGTATTTGCCTCAATTCTAAAGACTGGTCAACCGATTTGGTCTCTGGTGAGGGCCCACTTCCTGATTATACACTCACATAGCAGGGAGAGGGCAGAGAGAGGAGGTAGCAAGCCCTGTCTCTCTTTATAAGGGCACTAATCTCATAAGAGCTCCATCTTCCTGACCAAATTACCTCTCCAAACTCTTATCTCCAAATTCAACATACTGGGGAATAAAGTTTCAATATATTAAGCTGGAGGTGGAGGTGGGCACACATTGAGTCCATAGTACACAGTAAGTAAAGTGACTCACATGGGCTACTAAACTGCTTACTGTATAGGCCTTTAGCTATTCTTCTATAAAATCTGATATGTTGCATCATAAGAATATGGAATGCCCTGCCCACTTACAGTGGAAGCACAGCATAGAGGTTATCAACACACACAATCATCAGAGTCCCTGGGTTTTAATCTCAGCTCTGCTGTGCCCCTAGGCAAGTTACTTAACTTCTCTGTGCCTCATTTTTATCATCTATAAAATGATTATAATTATAAAACTCTTCTAACAGGATTGTTTTGAGGATTAAATATAAATGAGTATACATATGTGTAAAGTTCTTGGAACAATTTCTTGACATTTAATAATACGCACATGGTAGATATTATTATTACTATTGGTATTATCATTACAAATAAAAAAATTATCCACCTAACACCATGCTATTTACACAGAGCTTTTTCCCATGAATTACCTTGTTCACATGAACCATTTCCCCTCTTCTAGACTGGGAGCTCCTTGAAGGAGATTTTCCCCTTCTTAGGCTCATTACCAATCACACCCAGTTATCCACACCCACTAGCTCTTCTGAGGGACACGGGCCAGTCCCTGCCTGGGTACCACAAGCCTTGCTCTAACAGATAGAGAAGCCAAACACAGTTTCTCTTCTAGCAATGAACATTGTGTGATATGCCTGGAATCAGGGGGTCAGCACCAGCTGAAAGATGAGGTCAAGGTCAAACACAGAACCTGGCCCAAGAGGGTGGAGCAGGAATTCACAGGGAAATTAGGAGGAGAAAGAAACACAAGCTTAAGACAAGCTACAAGGAAGGTAACATCTAGAGTAGGAGGCAAGGCAAACCATTGGAAGTAGGAAGAGGGCCTGGCACTGTGGCTCACACCTGTCAGGTTAACACTCTGGGAGGCTGATATGGGTGGGTCTCCTGAGTTTAGGAGTTTAAGACCAGCCTAATCAAGAGTAAGACCTGCCTTTACTAAAAATAGAAACACTCACCAGGACTACTGTGCACCTACAGTCCCAGCTACCTGGGAGGCTGAGGCAAGAGGATTGCTCAAGCCCATGAACTCTATCCAGGGCAACAGAGACTCTTGAAGAAGAAGAAGAAGTAGTAGAAGGAGAAGAGGTAGAGTGAGAAAGATGTCTTGAACACTTCCACCCCCAGCTCTCTGCCCTCCTTTATTAGGGCCTGCCATCTCCACTTTAATTAAGGTTTCATATGCTGAGACTCTTCATTCCTGATCTTCTCAGTAAGCACCCCTATTTCTTAAAAAAAAAAAAAAAAAGGTATATTAACTACCTCATTTTTTTGTATTTTAAATGCTCTGACATCCAGGCCTTGCTGACTGTAGGAAACACTTCCCCTCTAAAGGCAATCTCATCTGAGAGAAGGCAAAGGACCTGCCGGAGAGCACATCTCGGATACAGAAACCAGGCGACCCAGAGCCCATGTCTCCAATCACCTCCTGTACCCAGCTCCCAGCTCTCGCCCTGGCACTGGTCCCAGCAACTAGAACAGGTCCCTGCAGCCCACAGCCCACTGAAACTAATCAGTTGTTCAACCCTAAGCCTGCTTACAGTGCTTCACCACTTTCTTCTTACAAAAACCACTCCCAAAACTTCAGCCTCCTAATCCTTTCTGCTGGAGCCGGGTGTGCCTCCTGTGTTTGGGGGATTGTGAGTAAAATAAAACCTTCTTCCTTCATAACAATCATTTCTGGGTCGTGTGTATTACCACATCCGATTAAAACAAATCCTTGGGGTACAAGTGAATCTTTCTAAAAGCAGAGTATGAATGTCTTAACTCAATAACTGAGAAAATGACATGAAGGCTACATTGACCAGTTTGATGAGCGTATTTCAGTGTGTATGAAAACACCACACTGTACCCCATGATTGCATTAATGTTCACAGCTATGATTTAATACAAAAATCTAAAAAAAAAAAAAAAAAAAAAAACCTCAGTACCATCTAGACAGAAAGCTACACTGTCATACAGGTAGACTCGCAGATGCTTCATAGTGGGGCGTGTGTGAGGCCGAGACACAGTGTGGGTGAGTGACTTCTGCGTGTGAGAATGAGAAACGCTTCTGGGAGGCCTGGCGCTGAAGATCTGTGCTAATGCCAGGCATGATCTGAACAGACATTACAGGGACTGTCCACCCACGTGCCACTGCACACTGATGTGCTATGAGAGGATCTTATGCCATGAAAATTTTTAAAAATCATTAAATTACTTGAAAGAAGTTCAAAGCAGAGTAAGCACATTCTTTTTACTCTTTTTTTGTGATCAACATAATGTAAGAGTGCCACGGAAGTTTCACTATAGGTTCCAGTGCACTGTGAGATAAAAACATCCTGACGTGTTGCAGGGGGAGCAGAGGGAGGAGAAGTCAGCAGAGGGAACAGCCTGAGCACAGGTAGAGGCAGGAGGGATGGAGACCTGAGTAGCTGGAAAGATTAACTGAAACACTGAAGGGGAGATCTGAGCTGAGTTCACGTTCATATGTCTTTGGAATATCAGCCTTATGTATGTTGGCTTTAGCAGAGGAGAGCAGGGCTCAAAAAAAAAAAAAAAAAAAAAGCCAACTTCCAAATAAACCTTTGTAAAACCTAATAAAGTCATTGACTTGTCAGGTATTCACTAACCTGATGAAAGCTGGTGGCTGGCGGGAGGGGACAGACGCACAGATAAGGTAATGATAATAGCCCAGCTTCTGAGGCGGCTTGCCCTGATGGCTTTCACACCATTTCCAGGAATAAACGTTTCCATCACAGTGTGACAAATATAATAGGCTTTTGAGGTCACATTTTCAAAAATTAATAATACGCATGCTGTGTGAAAAAACATTATGCTCAGAGGCATGATTTTAGAAGTTTCTAATAGAATATCTTAAAGAAATCACCCTGAGATGAAGTTATAAAGTTTCACAATATTTGATTCTAGTAATAGTGCATAGGAAATAGATTTATAACTGAAGGATAAGGAAAAGTAACACAAAACTGGAGTACGGTGTTTCTGTTCCATTAATTTTTTTAAACTGCTTCAATTACATACTTTTACCAAGGAGCCATAGGGAATCTGTTAGTAGATGTTTATGAAGGATTGAGACGGAAGAAATACACAGACAACATAAAACAGAGAGGAAAAGCTAGTTTGCGTCCCACCACGCCTCGCTCAGAAAGTTGTGTGAAATAGAACACTTTTCTAGGCTGAATTTGAGGCAGCAGCTTACTAACAGTATTATAGTTCAAGGTAGACTCTTCTCTGTGTTCACTGACCTAATGGAAACATTCTTGGCTTATTACAATTTGAATTGTTGTAATTTTTAAAGGCCATTTCCCTTTGATATGGCTTCTAGCATAATCTTCAAAAAGCCTGTGCCTAATTGCCCCCATCATATTGACAGGGAAAGATGGAAAACCTAATAATTGGCTTCTCAGCTAACCTACGTTTTTAATTCTGCCTGTTTACATGGAAGAAGAAGGAGGAGAAAGGAGAAAGAAGAAGAAGAAGGGAGAGGATTCAATGCACATTAAACAAGGACTGTGAGACTACCACACTCCCAAGTATCTGCAAGCAAAAGCATTTTGCTTCCATCCTAAGAGGCTTCACTGGAAGCACGCAGTGGGAAGGAACGCATATGGGGACCCAGAAGACAGAGAGACTACACAGTTTGAAATTTTCTAATCAAGTCCAAGTCTTTCTTATGCTTTCACTTGATTATCATCAGCCTCCTTGACTAAATTATTTTATAGTTCCCTAAACTACAGATAGGGACAGCTTCTGCAGCTTTGGTTACTTATGCAATTATACTGTAAAATAGTTTTAAGTTTACCATAACAGGAAGTTTGTTAGCTATGTCAAATTAGTCCTTTGGTATACATCAACTGAGGAACTTTCCAGATCTTTCATTGGATGTCAGAGAGACAGACAAATTCAGGGGATACTGAGCACCTTCCATGCACCAACCATTACCTTCTAACATGTTGGAGATAGAAAAAGAACACGACTAGCCCTTTTCATCAAAAGACACCATAGACAAACAGCAATGGTTAGCAATACCCTTTCCTAACCACCAAACGTTGGATTCAGAAAATCCATGAAGATGGGTCACTACTTCATTCAGGAGACTGGGTGAAAAGTTTTAACTTAGTCTTGAAGCAGGTGCTGGAGGATACAAAGACACAAGCAAAGAATTCTCCAACTCCTGAGCTGAGTCCAAGTGTGAGGTTGAGAAAAGCATGCATCCTAGAAGAGGTAAATGATACTGCAACAGTAGCAAGAAAAAAAAAAATGGATGAGTTGGAAGCATTTGTTTCCCCACAAAACGTATTTTATAATTTGCTAAGATTAGAAGTTGTTCATTTGTTTCTTTTTAACCTATAGAAATCTTGAGAAAGAACAGAAATACACAGAGCCAAATGAGAATACACTGTGGTCAGCACACTAGAGATGAAGTCATTAGCAGACCAGATTCCTGGCTTTGTCGCCAGTGGTGACAAGTGTTTCTGATGCACTTTAATTTCGTTCTTGCCCGTGGCTCCTTGTGCCCAGCTAAACATTTGAGGAGTAAACATTGCTAAATACACAAGCTTTGGGGTGAGACAGCTCTGATCTGACTTTCTAGCTTGGTCACCTGCAAAGCATAAGACCTGGGCGAAATTATTTACTCCCCACAAGCCTAAATCTTGTGAGAAGTGAACTGTGAGCAGTAAACACTCAACTCAGAGGAGAATTGGGAGGATCCACTTAGTACATGTGAGGCACCTGATACTTAACAGATAGGAAAGAAAACACGCTGCTATGTTGCTCTAACCATGGAGAACACTGCCAAATGGCCCTGCCTCCTTCTGCCTCCAGGACCAGCCAATGACCTCATTACCACCAGCTGGCCTAACTGGCCACAAACCAAGAAAAATAGGGAACATACAAGCCAAAATGCTAGATGGCAAAAGAAAAACCAAAAAAGCAGAGCAAAAGAGAAAGCTAACTGGAAAAGGTCAGATCAGTCAAGGTGAAAAACAGAGCCCCCACTCTCCAAGGCCGTGTGGATACTGAACCATCAATGGCTCTGGTTAAAAATGTTTATTTGTAAGCAAATCCGCATGTGCTAGGCTCTTTCTGCCTATTTTAATCTCCGATGCCCCCATTACACTCCTTTCACCCTCCTTTGTTTCAACCCTGTCGATGTCCTTCCTCCGTCTTCATTAGGAAGGACGTGTTCAACAAGCCACATGGAGAGATTTACACAGCAATGGCTGTCAGTGGGAATTCTTACACAGTGATTTACTCCAGTATCAAATTCAAAACCAGGACCAGAAATCCTTCATTATCATTTAATATGAATCCATTTCATTAACTAATTAAAAATCATGCATAATTCATTGCATCCATTGTTCATTTATAGTTGAGCATGTATTTCCCGCGATGTGGTCTCTATATTAGCTTTGAGTCACCATTTTTCTTGCATAAAATGATTGAGATATAGATTACTTTATCCATGGACATAGAGTGACTCTTTTTTGTCAAATTGGGTCACTAATTTTCCTATCTAACAATAATATTCCCTATCTTTTGTGTTCAAAACAATTTCCTGTACATTGTGATTTTATTCTTCTAATGGTTTTGTCAACGTGGTAGTGTTATTTTATGTGTTTATTTATTTATTGTAAAAGCAAGGAATCGATCACAAAAAAATGAACGATTTGTTCAAGTAAAAAGTTAACAATAGATTTAAGACTGATGTTCATATCTTTTGGCTACTAAGTCCTCCAATTTTGAAAGCAAAGATCTAAAATTTGAGGAAGGTATCCTATGTTAAGAAATTATCTAGATTAAAACATCAGTGTAGAAGCTTTTAGTTGTGGAGCTAATGAATTAGTTCTACGTCTTCTCTATTAACATAACAACAGTATCTTTAAATGTAGGTTTTTATTATAGTTCAGGTATGGTGAGGCCAACAAATTAGGAGCCCTTTATCATTAAAAAGATAATCTGTTACTCACAGTATCCAAGAAGAGGGGCCCCAGGGAGAAGCACATGGGTCACTCAGGAAGGAGAGGAAGCAAGGGGAAAATGTGGATAAGAGCCTCGGAGTGTCTATGGAAAGGAACAAGGAGGAGAGCCGGGAAGTTGAAAGATTCCAGCAGGCTCTTGTGCACAGCAGTTGTCTTCAGCTATGATTAAAGCAGAGGAATTGGGTTCCTGAGTGTGAGAGCCCAATAAGGGGGCAGCAGGGGTATGGGCTCTGGGTTGGTTAATTTGCATATGACAGGTGCACATTCATCCTCTCTCAGAACTGGCTAGTCCTGAGAAAGGTCAGCAAGGGCCCAGACGTCAGAGCATCAGAAATCCATTAATACAAATACTCGGCCATTCCTAAGTGCCAGACACAATGTTAAATAGTCAGCATGCATGGTTGTACAAATACCTCCTATCAACCCTACCTAGTAAATATCATTATCATCATGTCTATTTTATAGATGGGACCTAAGATTCAAAGACAACAGGAATATGGCATGAATCACATAGCTAGCAAGCGTGGGGGTGAGGGATGTGGCCCACTGCTGCAGGGTTTATTCAGAAAACATAATTGCTGATTGATTTTTCTATAATAATTCCATAGTTCAAAATGATATCCAGGTTATCTCATTTCTCAGCCAATCATTGAGGTCAGCTTATGTGCTTGTAGTATGGTTAAGAAGCTGCTGTGTGACTTAAATAAGGGGGGGTTCAGAAGAAAGCCCTGAGAATTCTAAGTGTCTTGACTTACAACTTTTTGCAATAAAACTCTAAAGTTCTTCCATATCTATATTTTTCTTTCATTATAAGTTCTCTCTTTTAAAATTTATTTTGAATATTATCAGCTAGCACTGTAGCTGAATGGTTGATAAAAACAGCATCATCTCTAAATTTTAAAGATGAAGTTTTAGTTGACAAGAACATTGGCAAGATAGTTTTAAACACTGTAGTATAGACCTGTGAATCCTGTTGTTCATTTACAAGGCAATCTATACCTTAGCTGGCAAGGCCAACTAGAGGATTTACCAAAAATGGAACACCCAGGTTCTCTGGTTAAACTCAGAGATCTAGAAGTCAAAAATTTATGAAGATACCTCTTATGCCATAAGGATCAGTTCAGCAATTTCCCACTGTCACCAAGGCTGGCCGCCAGAGTCCTTGAGTTCCCTAGCTACCACATTTGTTACTGTGCCGACCCCATCATGAAAGAGAATCAGTGGCTCTGTATTTTACCCATAATAGCACCCACCACACACACACTCCACAGCTCTTATGGAGTCATCAGGGATACCTTGTAAAGATAAGAACATACCCCACTTGAAGGCTATCTTATTAAATGCTAGGGATCTCAGGAAGAAAGCGTTCCCTGCTCTAGGGAGTCAATCTCCTCAGTTCAATTTAGTTTCCCAATCCCTTCTCAATGCACAGACTTCTAATGCTGCATTAATATTCCATAATAAATAAAGGGCTATTATTAATAGAGGACCATTCAATTTATTATCTAAACTGGGAAGCTTTTGAGGGTAAAATGGGTCACCTTTAATAATTACACAGTGACAACAATTATAAGCTCAATGTGCGGGCATGTAAGTGTCAGGGAAGAGCCAGCTTGCTACGATATACATACTGGCTTTTTCCTCCCCTATCATCTAGGAGTTCTTAGCGGACACCAGACAGCATTTGAAAGCCAAAGTCTATACACCTTCTATGCGAAACTATGGCAATGAGAAAGCATGGTGGGTTTCACAATCTAAATTTACCCTAAACCCAGAAGGAACTCATGACATGTTCTAAGTTAACTAAGAATTCAAGATATTACTGAGAATCTGACAAGTTATAGAGCCAAGAAGAGACAATGTATAAGAACAAAAGATAAACATCTGATAAACTGACAAGTTTGATATAAGTACAGATTATAGTATTCGTGTGTTTTGCTCAAATATAATTGAAGGAAAAATCTAGGCAACCACTGGCCATAGAAGGGCGTGACATATGATAGAAGCAGGTACCAAGAATTGACACTCAAAGCCAAGACACAGGGACATTTATGATTTAATGAAACGTGCAATGTTGCTTCACAGAATATGGCTTATCTACATTCTCTCATAAAGCTGAGTAGGAGCTATAGACGGTATGCACAACAAGAATTGAGTGAGTACCACTAAAGATATAAAAATAAACTGTTAAGAGGTTGCAAAGGAAGAAACTAGCAGGCACAGGGTGATTGTAACATTGAAGGAGGAGAAAGGTTTCCTGGAGGAGGCAGGATTTGAAATCAGCTTTGAAAGATGGAAGAAATTTTGACAATCACAGAGAGGTGAGAGGCATTCCGGACAGAGTAACTATCAAAGCCAGGTAAGAAGAAACTGACATACTCCTCATTGATGGAGTTCAAGACTGCAAAGATAGGGCCAGGATGAGAATGTGAAAGATTAAGTTAACCAGCTTCTAACCCAGACTTTCTTTACAGAATTGCAGGGGAATGATTCACTTATAATCTCTAAAAACTTGCCATGATTGTTGTGATTATTCGTGAGAATTAGCATACCTCTGGGAAATCGAATATTGACGGATGCATTTCTACTCTCAGATCCAAAGGTAAAAAAATCCCTCAAGTCAGCTCAGCTGTGGGTAACCTAGATAAGAAATGAAACTGTAAAACTTTCTTTTTTTTAATCTAAAAGCAAAAGTAGCAGAAGGTTGCAGCAAAGGCTCTCATTGGATTTTTGCACACTAAAGTCTTCCATAAAGGTAGCTATTTCTGAATATCATAAAAACTTTAAGGATGTATTAAAATGCTTTCGAATTCCATGAAATTGAAGGATGCGCTTTCTTTGGAACAACATGATAGAATAATTAGGACATTAATTCATTATTCCTGCAGAAAATGTCTTACAATCCCTTTATTAAAAATAGTAGCTAACATATAAATAGTGCTTCCTAAGTGCCCAGTGCTATTTTAAATTATATATGTATATACATTTTTAATCAAATCAAGTCTTTGTTCAAATTAAACCTTAAACCTAGTCAAAAAAGAGAAAAAAAAGTACATAGGTAGGCCAGAGGAGCAGTGGAAGAGCTGCTGGGCTCTGAGGGAAGACAGTCTGAAAATCACTGTCCAGGCTTCCCAGGGAACTGGGTACCAGGAACCCAGCATCAGTGAACACTTGCAAAGCTCCTACTTTAGAAACTCCGGAAATCTTAAAGAGTAATGGTAGACCTGTTTATTTGTCATATACAGCTTTCAAAAAAATTCTTCTAGTTGCCAACATTCAAAATGAGATGTGACATTGATATTTGCACATCTGTCTTCTCTTAGAAAATTAGACACACCTGGCAACCACGGATGCCATCATCTTACGAGATGGCCCCATCATATAAGGTAGAGGCCTGGTGCCCCCTTTAGACAATGTACAGGTTCTTTTTTTCAGCTCACCACCATCCCCATCCAAATCTCCTTTCAGGCCTATAGTATTTGGGCCTAAAAATCTTGGTTTAGGGTATAAACCAATATAGAGGTATATGTATTCTGCAGAGATGGTGGGATAGCTATAGATCAGAAAGAGGTTTGCTTTGAATTTTTCAACTGATCTAGGATAAGTATCATATATCATATAATATAGCTAACCAGTTAGCAGTATTTGAACATGCTATCTTAGTTTTCCAATTATTTTTATCTCTTTTTATTATAGAATCCTTCCACAAAAGAACTAGAAATAATCTAGTGCGGCATCCTCCTTCTATAGATAGGAATACTTGAGCTGGTTGGAATCAATCCTAGGACCTTAGTCACTAGGGCTTAGGGTCTTCACCACTCCTGGCTCTCAACATCATCAAATGCCTGACTGATTTTTAAGGGCTGTCTTTGTTCCTTTAAAGAAATGTCCTTTTGGTTCATTCTTAAATATTTTAATTTATTGTTATTAGAGTTTATACTCAGTATGTGATTAAGAAGGAAGAAAAGGGATGTGGTGTGACCTTAAATTAAGAAAAAAAATTGGAAAGAAAAATAAATGGGTTCAATCATTAAATGTACATTATGAAAATCAGCCAGCTTTTTGTTTTTAAGAAAGGTATAGTGCATCCTTCAGGAATGACATTAAGTCAATCTTTTTTGGACCATAGGTAATAACAGCAGGAACTGAGCATGCCCTCAAACGTAAAGAACAATGGGCCAATCCATTAAAATTTACAATCCTATTCCTGGAGCAAAGAAAAGCCTCCAGAGGTCTTTCTTGGCTTGGCCTCAAATTCTAATTATATCCCATAAAGGGATTTCTTAATCCTAGAATAGCTTCTTTGAAGTTAAGGAGTAAAGAATGAAATGATAACACAAACTAAGTGTCCACATGTGAGTACACAGGAAGGTCACAGTCAAGGTTAAGAAGAGGAAATTTTTATATAGAGGGACCCTCTTGGAAAAACGTTTGCTATATAATCCACTATATTATTTTGTTAGGGCTGCCATAACAAAATACCACAGACTAGACTCTTAAGCAACATAAATTTATTTTCTTACACTTCTGGAGGATGGAAGCCCCAGATGGAGATGTCAGCTAGGTTTGGTTTCTCCTCCCTGGCTCATAGATGGCCCTCACTCAGGGCACCTCCCTCCTGGGTGTGTTTCCTTTTCTTATAGAGAGACCAGTCATAGTGGATTAGGGTCCAGCCACAAGATCTCATTTAATAGTCCCTCTTTAAAGACCCTAACTCCAAGTCACATTCTATGGTACTGTGGATTAGGACCTCAACACATGAATTTTGGAGAGACACAATTCAGCTCATAATATCAGCACAAGTCAAAAGAGGAGGAAAAAAAGTCAGAGGGACCAGACCTGGATTTAGCCACAGAGAGTGAACACCCAGGACCCAAGGACGTCTCATCCTACTGCTATGTGGGTTGAACTGCCTCAGGATTGAAGCAAAACCATTACTCCCCTCCTCCAGACACATTTCAACTCATCTGCACACCCCCTGCATGCTCGACAGGTAAAGTATCAGGAAGGCGCAGGCCAGGAAGCTCTCAGAGAGAGCACTCGTTGGACACTGAGTGTGAGGCCTCCTTAAATGTTGCCCCCTGGGCATCTCCCTTGCCTTACCCTAGTCTTGAGTAAAGCATTAATATAGTAGCCCCAGAAAGAGCCGAAACAGAGGTGACCCATTCTGATTCAAAACCAGAGTCAGCATAATGTTCATATCAGAAGAGAAGGCATCACGGGAACACCCGAATAATTTCCTTCTCCCCTATTTCAAGGTTTAGACAGAAGTCAGAAGAAGAAGTAAAAATGATGGGGAAAGAAGGTTGATGGATATAAAGCTATGCAGAACATATATTTTGTCTAAGTTATCTAGAGAACATGTGAAATTCTACTTGCCATTTTTAAAGTCAGAATTGGTAGGTTAAGAAAGTATAGAAGAAAAATGATGGAATGATGGCCAAGGGGGACACTAATGGCAAACACAGACTTTGCCAGTGGCACGTTGGGAAGGTAAACAGGAACCGGTCCACAACCCCACCTCAGCCCAGCAGAGGGCATGGGAACGTGAGGGACTCACACCATCACTGGCCTGGCCATGACAAGGCGGTTCTATACTCTCAAGGGGCTGGCACCACATTCAAGCCTATTTGATTTGGAGGTTGGTTATTTTAGTGCATGATTGCAAAAGCACAAAAAAGCCCCAAACTAGGGTGGCACCTGTGGCTTAAATGAGTAGGGTACTAGAGGTGGCAGGTTCAAACCCAGCCCTGGCCAAAAAAAACTGCAGGAAAAAAAAAAGCCCCAAATTTTCTATGCTCAGGAATTTTTTTAAATCGATAAAGCCTGCTCCATGCCTACTTCAGGTAGTCCATGAGAGCATCAGAATCCACAGGGAGCCACTGGCTCTGACCCAGTTGCTTTAGTTTCTTTCTTTCCCTCTGGCTCTGCCAGACGGAAGTTCACAGCACAGAATAGCTGAGTATGAAACCTCTTTAGCTTTTCCAAGGCCACTAACCATAGTTCTTGACAGGCACCTGGTTTGGTGAGGAGATATTCCACTAATGCAATTAAACTTTTCTAAAGCAATCTTTTAGTTTCATTGTGGTATAAACTTAGCATAATTGGATTACTTAGCCTGGAGGGGTAAAAGAAAGGCTGAAAGTGACTTAGTAACTGCCTTACCTGTATAAAGGATTTTCTCATTACCACTATTAACTATATGAAGGACGATTGTAAGGAATTAGCTTTTTCTTAGATACAATGATGGAGGAGAAAGGAAGAATTATTAAGGGCAGTTAGTAGGAAAATCTTCTGAAGTCTTAGGTGGCTAAATACTGGGCTGTATTTAGGAACTGTGAACAAGGGCAGCTGCTTTACAGAACCATGATCTTTAAAAAGACTAAAAACTTCATAGATTCTTGTCTGCCTAAAATGACTTTTTCCTCCTTTCCAGTTTCTGTCTAGCTAAGCCAATCATCTTAGTCTTATAAATGTTCCCGGATGAAGCCCCATCAGCCCTTTAGCACCGTGTGTTATGCCGAGTTTACACTCTGTGAATGTTATTCAATGGCCATGAGTGGAAAGAAAAAGGACCAATGTAGCCCAAACCCTCAACCTTATTTCACCGAGTTCACTCTACTGTGGCACAACAGTAACCAGATCCAGTTTTCCCATCAAAAGTGTACTAAAAGCATTTGTTTTAGTGACAGACTGTGTACTAATTAGAGCAAAAGCTGGAAGGGACATTATAAGGAGCCCCTAAACATATATGTGCTCAGACACATCCCCGCCTGCCCACAAACATTTCCCACGCCACACCCAAGTCTCTGCGCAGCTCTTCCTGGCAATGAGAAATTAACACTTCTTAACCTTGAGGCTCAGCTCTGTTTATATTTGTATTTCATAGACTCATAGAAATTACTTGGCCTCAGAAAAAATAAAGAATTATGGTGTTTCTGAGAATACAGAGTGTAGATTTTAGTGACTGCCACTTCAGGGCTTAGCAACTGGAACAACCAGTTCCTGGCTGATATTTCTACTCTAGATTTAAATTCCCAAGTATAAATTTGATGGGGCCAGCAAGCATCATTGGCTATAGACAGGGAAAGACGGACCTTCAATGGGAAACTTGAATGCTTAGCAAGAAAAAGAACATATGCTAGATGGGGGTGGTGGGGGAGGGAAGGAACCATTCAGTACCCTCTACATTTACAGGCAGAGAATGAGAATCTCAACCCATGCAACAGCAGGTGTCTGATTTAGAATTAGATGTGTGATATCAACATTTCAGGATGTGTCCAGAGACATCAACTCTCCAAATCCTTGCAAATGAGACCTAACTTTCAGTGACCAGTCCCATATTACACCAGGTTTCTTGTGGACCCCTAATTTTCTTACCTCTAGTCCCTCACACATCAATCTCCACTAGCCACAGAAAATGCTGTAGGACTTGAATGGTAACTTCAAGTTTCTCAGAACGTAGAGATAAACTCAAGTACCTGTAGAAAATAGCAGGCCACTTCTTATCCCAGTCACTATGGCAGATATGTTTTAAACTCTTAAATTAATTTTTCATCACCTCTGTTCTTTCTATTTATAAGTCAAGCTATTGTCTATTCCACTTCATATCTTTAGAGATTTCTAGTCCTGGTTTACTAACTCGCTGCAATTTAAAATGTGGGTCAAGAGCAAGTTGCAAAGTCCTTTAATTAATTATGCTCTTCACAGCTCTAGAATTCACCTTCCAGTGACAGCTCATCACCGACTGCTTCACTTCACTCTCTTAAGCCAACCTGAACAGTTCTGCTTGCATTTTTCTCTCTCCTTATTTCCCAGTCGCTCCAAAATCTTCTATGTCAAACATAAAGATTATTGTAGGAATTTCATACAACTGTGACAAGAAAATATTAACTCAGAGGGCTGAGTGAGAACACAGTTATCAGAATTATCACAAATCTGTAATACTAACTAAAATACTATGACTTTGTATTTTCAATAATACATGTAATTATTCAGGTAGTAAAACTAAATCATAATATTTAAAATGGGGATCAAATTGGAAGACAACATTATCAAGTCTTTTTGTTTTGCAAGTTTTTAGCGTGATTTATTTTTTCATCAACGACTGTTAATTTGTCAATAGACTTTATTTTCTGTAGAAGTTTAGGTTTACAGCAAAATTGAGCAGAAAGTACAGAGTATATAGCTATATACATATACTGTTGACAATGCTTTGAAAGTGAAATAAAGCATTATACACAGTCTGTCTCAAAACTTTTGTAGTGACCCATGTACTTTGCCTCTTACACACATGCATAGTCTCCTCCATTACCAACACCCCCCC
>NW_003852425.1:2643954-2644333 GCF_000181295.1 Otolemur garnettii | reverse complement strand
TACTATCTCTATAGTTTTGCTTTTCTAGAAAGTCATATAATTAAAATCATACATACTCTCTAGCCTTTTAAGACTGGCTTCACTCAATAATTTAAGTGTCTGACATGTTATTTCCATAGTACATTGAAGTCTTAATTCCCAAAACATTTATTGAGTGCCTATTGTGCTATGCTAGGGACTAAGTATATAGTGGGACACAATTCAGTACCTAATTTCCCCTAAAATGTATGGATGTCAAAGAAAAAAAAAAAGAAAAGAAACAATTATATACTGTATAATGACAAATAGAAATAGTCATTTTGAAGAAAACAAACACAAAATACTATGTGTGTTGAGAGTCTCTAAGACCATGACTCTTAGGCTTAATAAGTCACTATAA
>NW_003852425.1:2640194-2642774 GCF_000181295.1 Otolemur garnettii | reverse complement strand
CACTCAGACTCTAGTTTCCTTAGCAAAAACAGGTATTGACCATAAAACACGTTGTTGGCAATAAGCTGCCTGACCAAAATGGTACCATGTGGTCTATACAAAATCTCAGAATATTCCTCTTCCAGGGGACAATCCTAAAACCAGACTTTTCTGTGGAAGGTACAAGAAGCAAGCACCTCATGGCCTGCTGAGTTACCCCTTTACTGCATGCTATGAAAGAGAGAAGAGGGTGTATCTAGTTTAAATTGGTTCTTCAGGAATGTCCTCAATGAGAAAATAACATTTAATCTGAAATTTGAATGATAAATCAGGAAAAATAGGAAAAGTGTGTTTCAATCAGAGGGAGCAAACGTAAAGGTTCTTCAGTGGGAGAGAACTTTGCCCCTTTAGGGAACTAAATTTAGGTGAGTGTTTTAGAAAGATGGAAATTGACTCAAGGGGAGAATGGTTCAAGATAACCACAGAGAAGTAGACAAGGATTAAGCTACACAGAGGCAAAAGCCATGTCGGGTGTAGTCTACTTTATATATTATACATCCCAAATACAACCGAAAATCACTGGGGCATTTTAAGCCTTTTAATGATTGAAAAAAAAAATCCTAGCTAATTCACAACAATGGATTAGGAGCAATATAGAAAGTCCTGTTATGGAGCTACTGAATAATCCTGGTAAAAATAACTGCACCTTGGCCTAGGGGATGCAGTGAGGATGAAGAGAAATAAACAGATTAAAAATGTATTTTGCCTCTTAGAGATTCCAGCATTACCTGTATGTTTCTGGCTTGGGCAACTGGGTCAAAGGAGTTATATTTACTCTAGTGAAGAAGGCTGGAGGAAGATCATATCCACAGGAGAAAGACCTGGAGCTTAATATACACTGAATACTTTTAAGATACATCTCCGATAATCACCACCTGGTTAACTACTAATTAAACAACATAATCTATGCTTTTTTCCACATTCAAATCGTTCACTCAGCAGTCTTGACAGAGGCGAGTCACTGGCTACCTTTGCTGACTGTGCTAAAAGAAAAAACTAGCATCTCTCCCTGGTTGTACTTTCTTTTCCCTTCCATTGAGAAAGCTGACTTTATGAAGAAAAGCAAAGCAGAAAATAAATTTATCTTAAGAATTCAAAGTAAATTCCCAGTAAGTCTAAGATTCTCAATGTGTAGAGACCTAAGGGTTATAGTCCACCACCTGTATAAACACACCGATACAACTCTCAAGGTCAGGGTCATTCAGCATATATTACTAAACTTCTTTTGAGAAAGCAGCACAAAGACCTGTAAGGTTAAAACCCAGCCCTGGAGCAATAACCCACAACAAAACAATGGGCAGGTAGATCATAAACACAGGGGTCTCTGAGACTGTAAGTCTGTCATCATGTACCATTTCTGAAATCTTTATTTTTACCTCCATTTTTGCCTTATAGTTTAAATTTTATGCATTTAAGTAACTAAACATTTTCAAAATATATATATTTTTAAATTCTAACCAAGAGGGTAATAGCCTAGGCAAAGTCAGCAAAAATAAGCATCAGTTTAGAAAGGAGAGCGCTCTAGCAGTAAACTTGTATCCTGCAATTGACGTTTTCAACACATGGCTAAAGCCTAAGATATACACATGATACACTGGCAATAAAATTTATTTTCAAATAAGCAGTTGTAATATCGAGTGATACAGATTATATTATACACTAAACTTACCAACAAGATCTGTCTTACCTGTATTGCACTTCTTATTTCTTTTAGGTGGACCACACAACTACAAGGTATAGCCCCTAACAACTGCAAACATAGTAACCTAGCTGTTTATACCCTCACATGAATCCGAAATTGAAAGGAAAAAAGGAAAAAAAATTTCGGCGACCCTTCCACCTTCTCATCCTCATCTCAACATGGTTATTATTCCTCAACATGTTGTCACTTGTCTGTGGCTAAGAAATAGAATTCAGCATATTTTACTGCGACGGCCCTTTCCTAGTTGCTCTATATATAATTCTTTACATTGTATACTGTTTTTCCAAAATAAAATTAATGTGCAAAATGCACAATTTAAAAAGCTCATGAGAATGGAACATTTTAAAATCATACTGAAAGTTGCATCAGCAAATAGTCTTAAGAGAAACAAACTATGGCGCATCCATCAATACAGCACACTGGCGTCATAGAGCGTGAATGTGCTTTGCTATTAGGATTTGTCGCCCCATATTTTTAAAGTAGAAGATGCTTTAATGTCTTCTTCAAGCACAGCTCACATCACTCTGAGCACCTGTCTTCCAGCAAAGAGACATTATTCCATTTCAATGCGCTTCTACCAAGGGGCAAGTCTGTTCCAATAGCTTTGTGTAGATGGTGGGTGCAGGGCCTGCCTATGGATCTCTGGTTCACTTGTCTGATCTACACTGATTTGTGCTGACATGTAAATGGGGACCAGTCATTTAGAAAAGTGAATCTTCGTGAACTTTAAGATCAATTGAAATGAACTATGGATTACTTAGCTGTTGAACTACTTTGGTAGTTGCAAATTTTGATTTTCAGAAAGGAATTTAAAAATAAACAGGCCAGGGAAAAAGACC
>NW_003852425.1:2635013-2639571 GCF_000181295.1 Otolemur garnettii | reverse complement strand
ATTAGCTAGGCCACTAAAAACATTTACCTAACTGATTTCCTAACAGATATTAGGCATCTTCATTAACTTGGCCTGTTAAAGCTTTCACCAAATACTGAATTTGACATGGTTACTAACTAAAAATAAGTTATCTTATATTGAGCATTCCAACCATAACCTAGAACTAAAACAAAGTCCTTTTGAACTTCTGATTTTTTTTTCCTGATTTGGCTTTATTTGGCTCATTTCTAGACTTCTAAAAATCTCCTTTTTGCTCTAACATCTAATAGATTTGGGGGGATTTCCCTTCCCATAATTTATATTAAATTCTCAATTAAATGTTATGTATACAGTTTACATATTGAGTTTAGAATCCCACAGATGGCACAAGGTTTCCTCGCCCTACGGCCATATGTATGTTTTAAATAAGCCAAATGGGTAACTTCAAAGTAAAAGGTCAAAGGAGGTGTAGAGACGGAAATCAGTGAGCCAATATGTGCAATTATAGACCATGCTAGAAGAAAATGAAACGTTCATGCAAAAGGTTAGGAGTCAAGTATCCCCCAATAACCTATGGCCACATTTTACTATTTCCTGTATAGTTTATTCCTTTTCATTGTATCAATTTACTCTCGTGATTTCATAGGAATGTCTGTGTTCATTGCGTGTCATCGCCCAAACTGTCCTTCTCTATTAATTCCATTAAGACAGAAATACATCTTTTTAATTTTCTCTGAACACTCTCACAACAGTCCAATGCCAAAGATAAGCTTGCCTCTTGTTAATGACAATGATACTTTTATTACTATATCTTCTTCCTTTTTTCAGAAAGTCCTTTTACTTCCAGAATACTACTGTGATGTTTATAATATAAGGATCAGACACATAGGGCCCTCATTGTAGCTCCTCTCCAAGGTCCCTTGGCTTCTATTTCAAGGAAACACCTTGGAGACTCAAAGACAGAGAGTCTGTTTGAATCAACTTGAAAGCAGCTTCTCACGTGTGGAGCTCACATATGGTTACTGAACAGAGGGAGGAACATGCCCTGCTTGTTTTTGAAGTGTTTGGGTAATTTTGTTTGTGCTGCCATATGGCACCACACCCCTCTGCCCATATTTCAAATCTTTTTGGTGTTTTGTTTTCGGTTTTTTTGTTTGTTTCTTTTTTTTTTTTTTTAAGACTTTAGGACAGGCATAGTTATAAAAAGAAGAGAAGAAATTAAAGTTTGGAGATTTAATTATCTTCATATGTTGAGGACCCAAGACATCCATACCCCCTTTTTCCATATTTTGTCACAGGGACTCACTCGGGGTGCCTCTTTTTATTGCTGTACCAAATCATTCCTATTGATGCTCATAATGAAAATGCTACCTCCTACAGACAGGAAGTGGGTAATCTTGGGATGATTCCCAGATGTAGGGATTGAATTGGCAGCAAAGCACATGCTATGATTCATTTAAAGTAGCATTTTACATTTAAAAAGAAGGAAGAGACCTGTGCAATTATTAGAGATATAACTTTTAGGCCTTTAAGACAACATGTGGTAATTTTGGTAATGGAACTTAATGGGGTGAAAACCACTCTCAAGAATTTAATGAAATGTATCTGTTAAGGACTCAAATTGATATCAAACATTTTAAACTGCACATAAAAACATTATCTTCCAAACACTAGGACAGTCACGCTATTAAAAAAAATAAATACAACCCTCAAAATGTTGTTTTCTTCCTCATTAAATGTCAATTGCTTCAAGAAGAAAACACCAATACGTAGCATTAAAAGACAACCCTATCGCTGATTAGATAGTTTGTCAGACATAAAATTCTTTCTATTCTCACCCCTTTCCAATAAAAAGAAAAACTTTTGATCTAAGAAATGGCTATTAAAATAAGGCACACCCTCTAATTCAGTTTGTCTGAAATAGTTGTCTCTTTGGCTATCTCTTTGCTGTCAAGAGTCCCTCCAGAAGACTTGCCAGAGCTGTCTTCCTAACCTGTCCCTTCCCAAGGGTTTGTGCAGATGTGTGAGAGATAAACTAAAACCTGACCCAGGCATTTCTACCATTGTATACTTAATATGTATCAACAAAAATAATTTTAAAATTAGAAACCTTGGCATGGGGACCTTACTCAAAATCATAGCTCAGGGGGCATAGTGAGGATGTGGTGAGCTAGATACAGCATATGATCTGGAGTGGTGGGAATCTAATGAAGTAGGCAAGTGATTACAACCAACTGAAATTGGCTGACCCCCACAGAGATCCAGGATGGAAAGCTTAGAAGAGTGGGCAGACTAGAACACTCAAATATGGCAACCAGATTTGAATGCCAGTTGGAGAGAATTTGCCATAGGTTTGGTGGCTGGCGAGGTAGTCATACTGAAAAGGTCTTGGAGGCCAAGGGTTGCCTTCTTATAGGAAGGTCGTGACAAGGTGTTAGCAAAAGCCTAAAGCACAGGCCATCCTAATTCTACCTGGGGATCAGAACTGTACTCTTGGGGGAGGCTGAAGGACTCCTATACCCCACAGAAACTGGAGTCAAGGGACACTGTGAGACCTGCCCCTGACCTTTAAGACCCAAACCTGGCAGGGTCTGAATGCTGAAGAAATCAATCAGGTAATCACCAAAGGCAATTAAATTAGGAATAAGGACCATAGATGTTGCTGGCTGTGCTCTCAGTCTTCTGAAAACAAAAAAGCCCCACAATGCCACCTGGTGTCCTGGTGACATATTGCAACATACTGTCATCTAGAGCAAGGACTACTGTTTATTTGGCCACAGGAAGAGCTTGGCTTTGCTCAGGCTGAGGCCACTTCAAGACCTAAGCTCTGAGACAAGGTAATTTGAAGAAAACAAGGCAGTGAGAAGGAAAAAGGAAGACAAGGAGGTGAACAAGAAGAAAGAATACACAAGAAGGAACCAAAAGAAAAATTGGGGCAACATAAAAAACCAAAACAGAGGAACTCCCCCAAGGGACCATAAGGCAGCTACTGCAGAAGACTCCACCTATGAAGAATTAATGGACTTGACGGAAAGATAATTTAAAATATGGATGATAAAGACAATAAAAGAAATGGGAAAAAATGGAAAAACAAAACCAAACGTTGGATGAGAGATATGTAGAATATAAGAAGAATACAGTGGAGCTTAAGGAAATGAATGATACAATCATGGAATGTAAAGATGCAGTAGAAAGAATCAAAAATAACCATGAATCAGAAATAATCTCAGAGCTAGAGGACAAAGTTTTTTAGTTAACCCAGGAAGTTAAGAGGGAAAAAGGAAGAGCGAGAAGGCAAAACACGTGCTTAGAGAAATGAAGCATTCAAACATACAAATAATAGGGATTCCTGAAGGGGAAGAAGATTGTCCAAAAGGAATGGAAGCCCTACTGGGGAGCATCACAAATAAAAACTTCCCAAGTTTTACTAAGGACCCTGACACACTCCTTTCAGATGGATATTGTACACCCTGGGTCATCTCAACTCTAACATAGCCTCTCTAAGACACATTGTATGGAACCAGTCCAAAGTCAAGATGAAATGAACAATTCTGCAAGTAGCCAGGAGTAAGCACCAACTGACCTACAGAGGCAGAGCCATTAGAATGACAGCAGACTTTTCAAATGAAACCTTCCAAGACAGAAGAACATGGTCATCCATCTTCAACATTCTTAAACAAAACAATTTTCAGCCCAGAATCCTGTATCCTGTTAAACTAAGCTTCAAAATTGATGGAGAAATCAAATCTTTCACAGATATACAAGCACTGAGGAAATTCACCACAACAAGACAAGCTCTACAGGAAATACTTAGACCTACTCTCAACACTCCACCACAATGGACCACTAGAACAATAAATTTAGCTTCCACAATGGCACTAAGGATAAAACTACACAACAGACTTCCACAAACTAGGATGAATAGAACTCTACCACATTTATCAATTTTCTCGAAAAATGTCAATGGACTGAATTAATCACTGAAGAGGCACAGGCTGACTGATTGCATAAAGAAGCACAGGCCATCCATATGCTGTCTCCAGGAGACACATCTAGCCTTGAAGGACAAATCAAGAATCACCATTAAGGGATGGAAAACAGTATTTCAAGAAAATGGAAATCAGAAGAAAGGCGAGGTTGGATTCTTATTTTTAGATACAAGCAGATTTAAAGCGAATAAAGAAAGACAAAGATGAATACTTTATATTGGTCAAAGGAACAATACAAGAAGACATTTCAATTTTAAATATTTATGCACTCAACTTAAATACTGCAAGATTTATGAAACAGACCTTGAGGGATCTGAGCAATATGATATCCAATAACACCATAATAGTTGGGGACTATAACACCCTTTTGATAGAACTAGAAAGATCTTCTAAACAGGAACTAAACAAAGATGGAAAGGACTTAAACATGACCCTAGAACAAATGGGATTAATAGACATATACAGAACACACCATCCCAAAGCTAAGGAATATACATTTTTCTCATCAGCCCATGGTACGTACTCCAAAAATTGACCACATCCTAGGATACAAATCAAACCTCAGCAAAACTAAAAGAATAGAAATTATA
>NW_003852425.1:2627766-2633402 GCF_000181295.1 Otolemur garnettii | reverse complement strand
CAATGCAATCCCCATTAAAATACCATCATCATACTTTCAAGATATGGGAAAAATAATTCTTCATATTGTATGGAACCATAAGAAACTCCATATAGCTAAGGCAATTCTAATAAAAACAAGGCTAGGGGCATCAGCCTACCAGACTTTAGGCTGTACTACAAGGCCATAGTACAGGGTCTTGCTCTTGCTCAGGCTGGTTTCAATACTAAGATTGAAACAGCATAGTTGGCACAAAAATAGAGACATAGACATCTGGAATCTAATAGAAAACCATGAGATGAAACCAATATCTTACAGCCACCTGATCTTTGATAAACCAAACAAGAACATACATTGGAGAAAAGAATCCCTATTCAATAAATAGTGCTGGGACAACTGGATAATCATGTGTAAAAGACTGAAACTGGACCCACACCTCTCACCACTTACAAAAATTGATTCAAGACAAATAAAAGATTTAAATCTAAGGCGTGAAACAATAAAAATCCTTGAAGAACGTGTGGGGAAAACACTGGAAGATAACACCTAATCCCAGTGAGAATGGCTCACATCACAAAGTCTCACAGCTGTAGATGTTGGTGTGGATGTGGAAAGAAGGGAACACTTTTACACTGCTGGTGGAACTGCAAACTAATATAATCTTTTTGGAAGGAAATATGGAGAATCTTCAAGGAATTCAAATTAGACCTCCAATTTGATCCTCCAATCCCATTACTGGGCATCTACCCAGAAGAAAAAACATTTTTTTATCAAAAGTAAATGTGCATTGGACTGTTTATCACAGCTCAATTTACAATTGTCAAAATGTGGAAAGAGCTCAAATGGCCACCAACCCAGGAATAGATTAACAAGCTGAAGTATTTTATACCATGGAATACTATGGAGCTCCTAAAATAGATGGAGACTTTACATCTTTTGTATTAACCTGGATGGAGGCAGAACACATTCTTTGTAATAAGGCATCACAAGAATGGAGAAGCAAGAATCCAATGTACTCTATTCTAATATGAAGGCAGTAGATGACCTAATACATTGGGGGGGAGGGGAGGGGAAGGAGGGAGCAGGGAGTGGGAAGGAAGGAGGAGGTTGGGGGGTCATGGTGTATGGCACACCTTTTTGGAGGCAGGACACAATTATAAGAGGGACTTTATCTAACAAATGCAAAAAATAATAAAAATAAAGATATCAATGGAAAGTAGCACTTAGAAGTAAATTCTTGGCTAGACACTGTGGCTCAGCACTGTGCACTGTGGCTCAGCACTTTGGGGGACCCAGAGAGGAGGATTGCTTGAGGCCAAGAGCTGAATACTAGCTGGGAACATAGTGAAGGCCTGTCTCTACAAAAAAGAAAAAATTAGCTGGGCATAGTTGTGAGCACCTGGAGTCCCACCTGGAAGGCTAAAGCAGAAGGGAGATTGCCTAAGGCCAGGAATTAGAGGCTGCAGCGCATTCCAGCTTGGGGGACAGAATGAGACTGTGTCTCTAAAATAATAAAATAATAAAATAAAATAAAAAGTAAATTTTTTACTTCAAGAGATTTCTGCCAAACCTAAACTTTCTTTTCCCATCATTATATAGGCTAAATTTTTTATATTAGGAATCTCAAATAAAACAATGTTGTCAACTTCTATTTACAATTTAGTGTCTCTACAGACTGGCAATTTTCCATTCAGACAGCAGTGAATGATAATGGCATAATTAATATTAATGGAGCTATTACATCTCCACAAATCATTCGCATATTTAAATGAAGTCTCTATCTTCTTCTCTCTGGGCTATTTTTGCATTGAT
This sequence comes from Otolemur garnettii, assembly GCF_000181295.1. Taxonomy (NCBI): domain Eukaryota; kingdom Metazoa; phylum Chordata; class Mammalia; order Primates; family Galagidae; genus Otolemur; species Otolemur garnettii. The sequence goes on along the minus strand of NW_003852425.1, from coordinate 2,631,611 downwards.
ATTATTATAACCTTTTGATCTCTATTTTAACTTCTGAAAGCAATTTACCTCATCAGTTTAATATCAAAGACTAAACTGGAAAACCTCATTTAAATATAATTTTTATTTCTTATTTCTTTCAAGATTTCAAACATTTCCTTATAATAGGAAACCCTACTGGTGAATCATTTGGTTTTGAAAATTGTTCACATACTATCCCTATCTACAAATACCCCCAACTATGCAGGGCTCTCCTAAAAGTTAAAGGGGGTTCCCCATAAGGCAGAATAAGACAATTAGATGGTAGACCAGATGGCAGGATAGGTAATAAAAGCTCAAGACAGTGTATTTACTTCACACATCAGTTGGAATCTACCAAGCAAAGAAAGGTTGCATATGCATTTGGCAGAAGGAAACCATGGCAAAGGAACAGGATGAGTGCCTATTATTGAAACAAAACTCTGGATCTGGGCTAAATCTCTCTTCAGAACACATGAGGATCCCTATAATTCATTCCTATATATAATGAAACCCTTCCAATGTTGTTTATGATCCTTCATGAAAGAAGGCGATAGAGTCCAAGATGGAGGAGAATTTTGCCTCGTAAAATTTGGGAGCTCATTAAAGAGTAAACATGATCATAACTTTAAGTGAGGACAAAATGTAAGAAAAAAGTTTGTAATATATACAGAGGGTGCCAAAAATGTATCCACATTTTAAGAAAGGAAAACATATATTAAGACTGTAATACTAAAGTTTGAACTCTGCAATTATGAGAGATAAGAGATACGCTATACAAGATAACAAAGGTTATCAATATGTACTGAGTATTATAATTTTGATACAGTTTTTTTCTTTCTTAAAATGTGGATACATTCTTGGCACCCCTGATATATACAAGGCTCTTTACATTTCTTACTCATTTTCACTGAAAGTCAATCTTCTTTTTGACCTAATTTAAAGGACATTTGTGACATAAGAAGAAATTACTTCAACCTGGAATAACATCTCTTTCAAAACAAGACTAAGATTTTTATAATGTAAATAGTTTAAATGATTAAATTTAGAGTTATTTCCAATTTTCTTTTGAGACTTTTAATATAGACTATTACCAGCAAACACACTTCTGAGAGAGAGAGAAGAGAATCAGAAGGAATTGATGGCCCTTTTTTGTCCATCTTAGGCTCTTTACCTCTATCTTAAATTTACACATCTAAATAATCATTTATATTCTTTCACGTAGTCATCTTTGTACTAAATAGCTTTCATTTGTAAGACTAAGTACACAGTTTGTAATTTTAGTCAGAGGTCACAGAATTGAGACTGGACTTCAAAACTATGGGTTTGGGAAAATTAATAAGATCCAGGTTTGAATTTAGGCTTCACTGCTTATTATCTGTTTGACTTAGTAGAGGTTACTTTGGTGTCTTAAGCTTTAGATTCTTACCTTGCAAGATAGTCATGACGCTCACCTGAGATAGTGGGTACAAATAAACTACCCTAGGAATTGCTGACACAGAATAGATGATTGAAGGATATATTTCAATTAAGTCCTTATTATGGGTGACCAGTCCAAAAAGAAATTAAATCTGTGACCTTGGCCTCTTTGGTACTTTCCCCCAACCGAATAAGTTCATGACCCAGTGTTAATATTGCCTTGACCTAGGTCAAAACATCTGAGATTAAGCAAGATAATGTATCTAAACAGTTCTGAAATCTCTTCTAATGTATTCTTTGGTATGAGTTCAATACAATAGTCAGGCCCCAGGGCCTGAAAAATTACAGAAAGATCTTCCCTAAATAGATGGTTTGAGACCACAGAAATAAGACCAAGCGTTGGTATTTATTTCAAACTTAAATATAATAAACTGTAAGCAGAATGTAACTCCTTAAATCCTGCAACAACCTTATAAGCTAAAGGCAATCATTATTGCCATTTTCCAGATAAGCAACAAAAATGTAGATCAAAGTCTAGTTATCCTAGTATAATATTGCCTATATATATATATATATATATATAATTTTTCTAGATGATTAAAATATTTTTTATCTGTTGGGAGGAAAAAGCACTCTAATAAATGCACTTAGTATAATATAATTGTACAACATACCACTCAGTCAAATCATCCAATCTGTGTTGAAAAGGTGAAGGCTGTGGTAGATATTTCCTACTGAAAATTCAGAGATTTCATTTGTCTTCCACAGCTTTGGATTTACAAAATATAGAAAGAACATTATTTGATAGCACAACAAAGTAATTATAATAAAAAAATAAGTTAGGGTATACTTTAAAATAACTAATGAGTAGAATAGAATGTTCCTAATACAAAGAAATGCTAAATGCCTAAGGTGATGGACACTCCAATTACTCTGATTTGATTCATTCACATTGTATGCCTGTATCAAAACATCACATGTACCCTATAAATATATAGAATTATTATATACCCATAGAAATTAAAAATAAAAAAATTAAAGAAAAAATAATTCTTAAAACCAACACACAGACTCTTTGACTATCATGATATCTATGTGGAAAACCTTAGAAATTTTCCAAATAATACAACACCTAAACAAAAGTATATCTGAACCTCGTTATTTTGTCTCCATTATCTGTGCCATTGAATCGTGCTTATTGTTTTGATTTAACATCATGATAGTGTACAGGTAGAATTGACCGAAGTTGAACTAACACAGGCCAGCTTTCAAGAAGAGATCCTTTGGTTCTAAAATACATTATGGCTTCTATCTTTATTTTCAGATTTTTTTTTATTTCTGAAAGCATCTTCATTAAATCCAGAAGACCATGTTTTCATGTGATTAAACTGAGTTAATGTATCTACTTCAAGAACTTGAAGTCAGATTATGCAGTACGCTGATCAAAAAGCACGAAGCGATTGTAGTTTCTCTAGAAAGATTGATTGCTCAGCAGGACTGGGGGAAAATGATAATAATCACAATTACAGCTGCATAAATACACGTCGCATGCTGTCTTGAATGTTTAGCAGTTCAAGATGAATGGGAAAACGTGGCCTGGAAGAAATACTCTATCTTGATAACACTGCATTTAGCAGGGATCTGTTCTTGCATGCTATCCTGAGTATGCCATCTCCCCACTGTGTCTGCGAACATCTAAAGAAAAAAGGGACATATGCATAGTAAATCCAAGCTACTTTAGGAATCCAGTGATTTTTTTTTTTTTTTTACTTTTAAGAACACAATGGCCAAAATATTATAGGATCAGAGTTAAAGTTTAATGAAAAACCGATGACTTACATGTATGATCATGTGAATATATACCTAAAATTCTATAATATTTATTAATTATATAATTAGTTTGACTCTAACTGAACTCACATGTTACCAATCAAAAATTGATGAACTGTTAACCAAGCTGTGAAGACAGAGAGGTGAATATAGGAGAACCAGTCGATTATAAGGGGCCACAGCTCCTAAGTGAGCCTGAAATCTCTAAGCCATTTCAAGAGGGAACTAGGATGCTGGAAATGAAGAGAGGCATCACTTTCCTTCTCACAGAGCCCCAAGACCCTGAGACGAGGTATCTCCAGTCTTGCTCTCCAATTTGAAGTTCAGGGCCTGCCAAGGCTAGCCAGTAAGATTTATTACATTTTTGCGCTGAAATGAACACAGATGAAGTGTTAAAAATGAAACAGAAATGATTTGAAAGTTGCATTGGACTTTCTGAGTGGTCAGGAGTCAGGAGTTTGCCAATTAAGTACATATTCAGGATCCATATGTTATCCGGTGATGCAGTCAATTAAAATGTGATTGGATTCATTGTTACGGTGGCCCATTATACAACTGAATCAACAACATAGAAAACGTCAGTGATTAAATTCCCTACC
>NW_003852425.1:2619388-2626943 GCF_000181295.1 Otolemur garnettii | reverse complement strand
GTGCTAAAAAACAAAGAAAAAAGAACAAAAACAAGACAAATTCTGATCTAAAACAGCATAAGTTCTAAAGTTCTATTATTCTAATTGACGTAACTTTGCTGGCAGGTGACAGTACTGTTTTTTCAGAAATATAGGAATAAAAATTTCCCCCGTTCATCTATTTCATCTCCTGCAATCTGATATGTAGCAAAAAAGAATTTGAATCTTCAAACCTACAGGTATTTTTAGCCTGGTTTTTTTGTAACTTTATTTCTCTATTGCAACCTGAAATTGGATTACAAAAAGTAGATTCTTATAGCTTTATTGAAAGACTGAAAGCAAAGTAAATAAGTCCCAGGTAAATTTCAAATGTCAATTACCACTGGGCACAATGAGGAAGACAATATTCAGTCCTGAGCAAACTGGGTCTATTGGTAAGGACCCTCCCAATAAAAAGATACTAAGATCAATAGATATTATGAACTCATGCAATAATCTGGGTTCAATATACCCTGGGCCAATATCAATCCTAATAAAAAAATAAAAGAAACACCAAAGACTTCAGGGTGGTTGCTAATCCACACATACATTTCTGCTGACTCAAAATGGAAAGGGTTTTTCCGTTTCTTTGACTATCTACCTGACACCACAGCAACACGGCCTTGTATATACTGAAAGATATTCAGGAAATGGAGAAATGAACAGAATGCAAGTGAGTCAGAAGACAAGTGGTCGTATGGTCTCTTTTCTGAGCCTCTTTCTTAGCTGGACTTTCCCTTCCTTGGAGGAGTGCTCCTATTGAGGATAATAATTCTTCCAAATTCGAGAAGGATGCCAGAGGTATACAAAACGAAATACGACAACTACAGTGAATGTGGGTATGGGGAGCAAATAGACTGTATTAGAAATGTAACCCTGCGCCTATAGCTCAACCAGCTAAGGCGCCAGCCACATACACCTAAGGTGGCGGGTTCGAATCCAGCCTGGACCGCCAAACAACAATGACGGCTGCAACCAAAAAAAATAGCCGGGCATTGTGGCGGGCGCCTGTGGTCCCAGCTACTTGGGAGGCAGAGGCAGGAGACTCGCTTGAGCCCAGGAGTTGGAGGTTGCTGTGAGCTGTAATGCCACGGCACTCTACCCAGGGGGACATCTTGAGGCTCTGTCTCAAAAAAAAAAAAAGAAAAAAGAAAAGAAATGTAACCCTGTTTCATCAAAGGATGATTTCCATCTAGAGAAACAAAAATCTATGTCATTTACAAAAGAGATGTAAAATAATGAACTAAGCACACCCACGTCTTTCAAGTTCCTAGAAATACATTTTATGTAAATCAAGACATGTCAAATGTAAAAAATGTTGATGAATCCCTGAAAACTAGAAGACAGATGATAGATGACATAGAAAACCACAATTCCAAAGGCATGTGAGTCATTCTGCAAAAAAGATGGGGTGTCTGAGAGGTCCCAATGTTTGCAGTAAGATACGTGGGGAGCAGGAGCCGCCCATGACATCCATCAGGCTGACCAGTTAGATGAACGGGGCTCCCCCCTTGCCCACCCCACCCTCAATTTTTGGTAAGCATGGACATTAGGTTGTAAGAGTGTGGGGGGCTTGTGGTGGACCGGCTGAACAGTGTTCCAGGATGCTGGTGATGACCCATGGGATGATTCAGAGGAGATGAAAAGCCCCTTCCGATCACCCTACAGTGTACGCTTCCTTTTCCTCACAGAAATAGATTGTTTTGTAGGGAAACTGATTCATTTCACATCGGGAGCCCCAATTGCTCAGTTTTTGAAGAACTTACCATTCACCTTGTTCACTTAGTATACCAGAAGAGGAGGGAAAAATTTGACATGTGGTTATAGAACATTGAGAATTCATGTAAATGTAAAAAAAAAAAAAAAAGTCAGCCAATTTTTATGAAAGAGTGTACCTTCAATTCAGCATTAAAGACACTTAACCATGATAAAGTGTTTAAAAACAAATGGGAGTAGCTTATAACTGAAGTCAAGATGCTGTGTCTGAAGGAAGCCTACTAACTCTGCTCGTCAGGCTTCCCTGTAGGTCCAAAAAGCTCATCACAGGAAAGAGCAAAACTCCAAAGCTAGTAGAGGGCTCGTCATCCTACAGTCTTGTCCCCTGGAGGCCTCTGCAGCAGCTGGCAGCCTGCGATGGCTCCGCTCTCCCGGAGAGCAACAGTGGCTCTGCCGGCATGGCCGGAGCAACAGGGAACATTTCCACCAACTGCCGGCTCCGTAGGCGGGCAGCGTCTGGAGGCTTCTGGCGTGGGGAAGAACTCGCCCCCTCTCACTTTGTCTGTGTCCTCCTCCAGCCTGAGCCCCACCCTCGCTCCTGCTAAGCCTGGGGAGGGCCCGGCGGCTCCCTTCCCCGCCCGCTTTCCTCCTTCCCACCTGCTGGCTGCCTGAGCTCTCAGATGCTGCTTCTCTACTTCGTCCATCGCAGCTCCGTCCATCACAAGAACAAGCTGATGTTCTTGGACATCAGCATTTTTTCCCAAGAAGACTGACTTCCGAGGCGTCCCTTCCCTACAGTTCTCCTCTGCCTCTTCTACCCCCGGCCCCTCCTGGCGTTGGAAACCTCCAGAACAGGGGGCTTCAGCTTTGCTGTCAGAGGTTTCCCTCCGGTATTCTGTCCTGGGATTTCCCACAGCAAATGGAGTTAGGAGGGTGGGGTGGCTTGGGTTGCTTCCCCGGGTGACAACTGAAGTCTCTGAACTGGAGACTGTTGAGGGCAATGGCCTGAGCACGGGGAGGGCGGGGGCTTCCCTTCCGATTCACAGAAGACAGATTGGACAGTGACCGGCCTGCACTCGGCAGCCATTCACAGGACGCACCAGCTAGTCCCGAAGACCTAATCTGGGCAGTTAAACCGCTGGAGGCAGGAAAGCTGAGCTTCACAGTGACTGGAGGGCTATTTTGATCAAAAAATACTACAGAATCTTTCCACAGCATGAAGCTCCCACACACAAATCTCTTTTTGCGAAACCACATCACACAACTTCAATCTCTCCAGCATGTGAGAAGGACATATTTTACATTCTTCCAGAAAGCGGGCAGGTATTTACCAAAAGATAAACCTGTAAGCTCTTTCTGCCTTGATTTTATTTTCATCAGTCTACCGTTTGCCTCCCTCTCTCCCACACGGGCATGTTTCTCCAGATAGTCATTTCTGTGTCAATGTGGGGAATTTTCACGTAAAGCAAACGAGGGCAAATAGGTAGGGTGCTCCCGAGTCAACTGCCCACATCTCCATTCTCTAGGTGGCAACCTTAGAATTCACTCCTCCTCACTCAGACCAGCGATGTTCAACGGGTGTGTCGCAGAAGGATCTTTGGTGTGTGCCACAATAATCTTTAAAGATCATTAAATTATTTTTAAAAGAACTTCAAAGCACCATAAGTATTTTTTTTACTCTTTTTTTATCATCAGAATTTAAGTATGCCACGGAAATTTAACTATAGTTCTAAGTGTACCATGAGATAAAAAATGTTGAAAAACACTGGCTTAGACTGGATTGAAAACCGTCTCTGAGGTTCCTACAGGTTTACAATAGGCTCGTCTCAGCAGTTCATGGCATCCGTTGATGTTCTGCTTAGACATTTGACCAAGGATTACATTTAAACCAAATTTTAGTAACATGGGGCACCAAGCTTCAGCAGAGAAGGCTGAGGCTCAGAAAGTCAAGGCCAAGCTCATGGCCGGGGGAAGGGCAGAAGTTCTTGCAGCTCTTTGGCCCTACTGAGGCGGCCTTCCCTCTTCAGCATCCCGACTCCTCCAAGCAGAGCTCTCTTCAAGTGTTTAGTTTTCCTTCTTTTCTCTACAACTTGTCCAGAAACTGTATAAATGAGGGACGCCAATTTTCTTCTTCATAAAATTTCCCAGTATATGAAATTCCATTGTATTTTCATTCATGCTGGACCAAAAAACCAACTTTCCTTTAGATCTACTGCTAAAGTTAGATGTACATGGTAAGTCTATTTTTGAGGAAAAATTAAACTTTTAAATACAGGTGACTTTAGGACATTGTGAGCTAGGCCGTCAAATCTTGACAGGTTTTTGTTCAACTCTGTTATCTTGTATTCTTTACGACCTTGTTTCAGTTAATAAATCAGTCCCAGGACAGGCTTTGACAGAACCACCAAATCTGATGCTCTGTCAACGTTTCTTCTTGGCCAGTTCAGCCCTTGATTTCAGCTGAATAAAATAAATTCTATTTGCTCTATACCAAAAGTCTTCATGCACATTCTCAGCCTAGCTAAAAATAGATAGTATGACAGAAATATATTATTATCCTTGGGTTCTGGCATACAGAGTTTGTTAAAATGATAAACTCAGGAAACAAATGCGATACTATTGAAGAGAAGGACATTTAAATAAAGACTAGACAATAATCATTGAAATAATGACAGGATATTCCTAAGATTATTTTTTACTACAGTTCTCAGAGTCTTACTTATGAATTTTCTTAAGTTGGCATCTGTTTAATACTCTAATACCAGCCAAGATATACATATAGAAGTTGAACTACAACTGGCCTATAAAAAAGCCTAGGAATACCAAATACCATTATAGTTGGCTTCTGAGATTTATATACGGAAAGAAATAAACTATAAATTATGATCGATATGTAAAAGTGTCTCATTTGCAAATTCTCTATCAGAAGACAGGCATAGCCAGAAATCACTGCACAGAATACTCTATAAGCTTATCAGAAATTTAATGACAAAAAATTATAAACATTGAGGTCATTAAAAATAAATTAAAATTAAGGTAGTATTTGAAAGAGTTCTAATGTGAGTTACGTTAAAATTACTAGCACTTCTGAAATAATAAAGAAAACAGTAAACGTATAATCTATATTTTGGGTCTATAGTAATATCCCCCCAAAAAATAAATTTAGAAAATAGGAAAGTGAATACCTTCTTGGGAGCTAATCTTACTGTCTAATACTAACTCAAAGCAAAAAGATCAAAACAAATTCAGACACAAATTCCCCTAACAAAGTAAAATGGCTCCAATGAGACTGAGTCATTAATTAATTCCATAGCTAAAGAGAATGTTTTTCCATCAGAGAGGGTTGATGACGGTATATGTTGACAATGTATTGACAATGACCATTCTCATCTGCTTGTTCAAAAAGAAGAAAAACAGAAAATATAGGACAATTCTTATTGCAGTCTATACACATTGGCCTAAAGCTATCATAGAGGCAAGATCCTTTCCTGAATCCATGCACACCAATGACCTGTCAATTACAGTGATATGCCCACAGGGACAGAGAATGTAAGGATCTTGTGGGCTTCAAAATTCTTATTACTGTGTATTAAATTTGCATAGTGAATTAATAAAATGTCTTAGTCTTTTATGATATAAACTCTGTTCCCCATGTTTATATCTCTTAAACAGGGAGGAATAATTGGATCCATTTATCATCACATCTTGTTACCTGGACAAAATCTAATACATGTCATAATCTCAATAAATATGTTCTGACGGAAAGAATTTTAAGAATGTGAAATACAAACTCCTTTTCTTTTGTGTAACCTAGTCTTCATAAAAGTAATTTTTTAAATAGACATAATAGACAGATTAAAATTATAATTTAAAATACTAGTCCTGAGATAAAGTGTTAAAGTGAGTTTATTCTTGAGAAAAATGCCTTAGAGGGTGGTCAAAATCAGATTGAAGGCTCTACAAGATCCTGAAAAGCAAAAGATTCACCCAAGAAATGGATGTCAACACCTAAATATGGCCCTGACATTATAAAAGCTCAAGACACTGTCTACTAACTTACAAAGCTTGGTAATTCTGACCTAAGAACCAGTTGTGCATCTAAACTATTCGAACAGTTTTGATTAGCTGGAAGTATTTCTCCAAATGAGGTGAGAATAGATTGACCAAGCCAGAAATAGTTAATTCTTACATCTTCAACATTTGAAATGATTCATTTTTTTCTTTACAATACATTATAAAGGTCACAAGAAAGGAAATAAATGTTAAACTTAACCCTTAAAAAAAAGTTTTCATTAACCTATAACCCCTCCCCATCCAAAAAAGAAAAAAAAAAAATAGATCAATTGAACCCTTCATCCAAACTGCCTCAGGTCAAGCAAAACATACTAGTTACAATTCCAGATATATTTAATTGTTCCATAAGTGACCTTACCTAGCCAGCTATACAAAGTATACAAGTTGACAATAGTTATAGAATAAACATCAATTCAGGGCAGGGGGAAGCTTTAGTTCTAAAGATGCAAGTCTGTTAAAAATGTTGTATTCTTTGGTCAAGATCAACCCTGAAGGACCCACAGAATAAAAATATAAAAAATGATGAAATCATTTGGGAGTTTACCTAACAAAGGACACGAAAGATCTTTATAAAGAGAACTATGAAACTCTAAGAAAAGAAATAGCTGAAAATGTTAACAAATCGAAAAACATACTATGCTCATGGCTGGGAAGAATCAACAGTTAACAGTTCCCATATACCTGGAAATTTGAAAATACACTGCTAAGTTACTCATATACAAAAAAAAATCATAATGGAAATTTTAACAAAGCTTCAAAATAAATAATTTAATTAGTAATGTGATTCAATACAAATCTAGTAAAATCATTGGCTCCCGTGGCCAAGACCAATACTGAAAAAACTGAGAATAAAAATACAGATTTAGCTGTGAAATCCCTAGTATAATGCTTATCTTAAAAAAATAAGAAAAACAAAATAAAACTCAGTTTTAAAATGAAAATAAGAAATTAAAAGGAAGAATAAAAGAAGAAAAGAAAGACACATTGGAAAACATTAATAAAGATAAAAGTTTGAGTTTTGTCAGTAGGAAAATTGGCAAAACAAGTCAAAATAATAAGAAACAAAGTATAATAAAACAGTATTATTAATACAATGGAAACATTAAATATATTTTACATAATGAAAGGTACTATCAAGAACCTATATGCCTAGAATTTGGAACACTTAGGCGAAACAGACAAATTTTAGAAAACACAACTTATCGGTAGTGACTCAATAAGAAATAAAAAGCTTAACTTTTCCAATAACTATTTTATCACATTACTGACTGGTCACAAGTTACCCAGTAACATGGATAGTTTCTGCGTAAAACTGCAGGCCAACAATGTGTTAAGATGTGAGAGGTGCTAAGTGATTCTATATTATAAGCAGCTGAGAGATGAGGAGGGGAGAAAGAATAAAATAGGGTGAAATTGGGGCAACTGGGAACTGAGTCTGAGAGAAATGAATCAGGGAAAGCTGCTGTGTTAACACATTGTTGGCCAGCAATTTTACAGAAAAACTCTCCATGTTACCAAGCAACTCGTGACCACTCAGCATTGTGTTAAAATCTCATTGAAGAATATTCCTATCATATAAATACCAAGCCCACATTATTGTATGAATGCTTTCTACCACACATTTAAAGAATACAAAGCACCTCAATTATATACAATTGAAACAAAATATAATATTTCAAACTCATTCTATGAAGTCAATGTATCCTTGATACCAAAACCAGACAAAAATATCACAAAAAAAAAAAAA
>NW_003852425.1:2617212-2618465 GCF_000181295.1 Otolemur garnettii | reverse complement strand
TTCCTTCTTTCTTATTTTAATTTTGATCAGAAACTATAGGATTTCCCTTGATAATAGTCTTCCTATCCCATACTTCCAAACCCTTGAGTTACTCATCTAGCATTTTTCAAAATATTCCTTTTATCAAAGTTTCTAAAACATTTTATCAGCAAAACACTTCCTAGTTATTCAACAGAAATTCATATCAATAATTTCAGGTAAGAACTGTCATGATCTTAAATTACAAAAACATACATTAAAATCAGTAATTTTTACTAACTTTCTATCAGTGATGGAGATAATATTATTTCTAATGTTGCACCAAGATCTCCATATAATACTAGTGGGTAGTTACAACTAACTATTGGTTAGGTGCACATCGGTACTGATTTATTTTCTTAAAGGTCAACCTGAATAGCAGGAAATTTATGGTTCTGGTTAAAATGTTAGACATTAATCAAAAACTTTTAAAGAAATTTCACATCAAGGACTATTTTCAATGCTCAGAACACCCGTTGGCAACCACATTCATTTAAAATATTTTAATTTGGAAGATAGTCGCAAATAGATTTATTTTCCATCTGCCATACTGTTGTGGCCCTGGAAAGTATTTTTGTGGCGACACTTCGATATCAATGTAGAATATAACCATGATAAATTATCAATGTAGACTATAACCATGATAGATTATCAATGTTTCTTTCTGATGAGTGAATAAAATCAAATATTGTGTAAGAATTAAACTCCTGGTTTGAGTAATTTCTTCCATAATTTAGTCCTATTTTAAATTATGGTATGCCTTAATCAAAAAAATAAAGCCATGATATTTCTGTTTTTAATTAGTAAATTTAGCCTTCTCAAGATTAAAATATATTGCTAAGATCTATCATTTGAATGAGCCATAGAAATTATTGGCATACTAAGTATAAAGAATAAATAAATCATATCATCTTCATCTAAAAAACTGAAAAGAATCCTTGTTTTCCATTGACGGCTAGAGTACCTCAGTGAAAAACCAGTCATAAATTTTGTCTACTTCTCAAAATACCCTAAAAAGAAATACAAACATTGACAATAATTCCATTGTAGTCATAATTTTTACTGTTTCATTTCATTTCACGAAGACAAATTGTTTCCGATCAAGTGTTGAGTGTGAATAAACCAGTTTGTTCTTTGGTATTCAAGACGACCCACCCAGTAAGGCCACTTCTTCCTGCAGAAATGGCCCATACTCTGCCATCCCAACCTCAGAATACCTTTTCTACTCTGTGGCG
>NW_003852425.1:2606595-2617192 GCF_000181295.1 Otolemur garnettii | reverse complement strand
TACGTTCGCTGCCCATTTACCAAGAAGACATTAACAATCAACATGACCCTGGTTTTGTCCAACTGAACCTCCTTAGTATTTAGCAAGTACATGAAAATAAGTGCTTCTCCAAATCATGTATCTTTGATATTGGGCAACATTCAACAGTGTTATTTTATCTTAAAATTATAACGTACAAATAATTTTTTATTTCTTTTCAATATTTATTATAAGAGCTTACCTATAATCTTTAGACAACATTAGGATTTAGACTTTTTAAAAAACATATAATCTCAAGAAACAAAGTAATTTATGTAACAAGGTTCAATAATTTCCTATAGAACACGTAACTTGATTTTTATTTTAGAAAAATGTGGATTTATTTGATTGATCTACCAATATTCTAGAAATATCCTTATAAATGTTGCTTTTGATCTATATTTGACAAATTTCTACAAATAAATAGGTTGCAGATCCTATTAAATTAAATTTTCACATATCCCTTTGAACATTCTTCCGTATTTGTTACCTGAAGTTTTCTTTTTCTGGCTGCTTGGGTTAACTTACTACATTTGAATAATTATTTTTCTGAGACTGTGCCAACATATGTATGTTCTACATTTGTGTGATTATTCTGAGATAATCCATTTACCTAACAATTATCACTGCTTTTATATGTCTATAAAATATTTTAATCCATTGATCCATTGTTCAAAAATTGGGACAAAAACAAAAACAATTATAAAAATATAATAAAATATGAACTTAGAAAGTTAAGCAATAAGAACATGATATGCAAATACTTTAGGCAAATAAGCTATTCCTTGAAAACAGAATGTGAACCGAGATAAATTGTCCAGTTTAGTAGTTGGTACGCAGGTAAGATTGTAAAACAGTAATGGAATTTCTGAAAATCTAATGATTAATCTTCAAAAGTGGTAAAATATACATAAAATACTGCATTTCTTTCCTTTTTTCTTTGTAAATATTAAATCACCTGATAGGCCAATTGGTGCAACCAGGCGGTTAAGAGCCACAATTTGAAAAGCTTTGTTCCACACCTTGATATACATGTCACTGAAAAAATGGTTCATGATCCAAGTGTTGGGAAATGTTGACCTGAACAAAGTCTACCAGGTTTCTTTCCTGAGTCTCCCCAGAAAAGCCAAGCTCTAGAATGCGACAGTGCCGGGCCACAGTCTTTTCTTCACTTCTTATCGAAGTTTCGTTTGGAACATGGTTTAGAAAGAAAGTTTTTGTTTGTTCCTTCAGTCCCACATGGAGTTAATTAATTAGTGTGTCTAATGAGTTTAACCAGGTCTCATTTATGGCTTAGATTGATGCCCCCAGAAAACAGTTCAGTTCCTGGAAAGTCATGGCAACTTACTTTTTATAGACTCCTCAGTTGACAGATAGTAACCATCACTCACAACTAAGAGTTGTGCTTATCTACATTCTCTCCGTTTCTGGCATCATTAGGATTTCATGCAGTCTGGTTTTTTTGCATCTTCTCATAAAGGCACAGTTTTATTGTCTAAGCTCTTAGACCTCTACAGAATTCCAGGCGAAGTGCATTTACCTCCCTTCTCGCACTCGGCTTTGCCACATTTACTCACTCAGCACATTCCTCATCCCGGCCCTTACACTTGCCTTTATCTCCATATTAGCTTTATACTTCCTGTCTCCCTTCTCAGATTATTTGTTCCACCTTGTTTAACGGTATTCAGTCCTTCTGGGAGTGGCAATCATAACAGAAAATAGAAAAACCACAATTCTAAAAGCAAAGTGAAATCCTTTGTTATTATTAGCTGTAGTTCTGGGGAGAGAGTCTGACATGGGGGAAAGGTGAGATCATTCTGGGCTCAAATACTGTAAATTCCCAGCAAGTGAATTTTATCAATTATATGAAAGTTTCTTATCTTTATAGAGCTTCAATTTTCTCCTCTATAAAAGAGATATAATAGTACCCAGATTAATGGTGCAGAATCTATAATTTCCTGGAAAATAACAAATTTTCAACAAATGTTAATTGCCCTCACCCTGTTTCCCTGGGGCAATAAATTGTTATGGAACTCAAGCTACTTTGGTCTGTTTACCTTATCTACCCAAAATAAGGTTAAATCAATGCTGGGAGAGGCACTTGGATTTCTAACACTGACTGTTTGTGTGTAGGAATGCTTCCTTCAGCTCCTCCCACCTAGTCCAGCCACATGCCACTGCCCATAATGTGGAGTTTCTCAGCAGAAAAGCCAGCACAACATGCACCTCTGAGGCCATGATAAATTACAGCCTTCCACAGGCTTCCCTGAAAACTCCTGTTATACATAGCCGCCCAAACAGCTCACTCTATTTCTCCTTACTTCTCCTAGGCTAAGATGCTGCCCAGAAGACCAGGGAGTTACAGAAGTCTTATTAAAAATTCACATATTTCAACAATGAATTTCATCACTGGATGCTAGGCATACTGGTCAAACATACTGTGGGCACCAGCCTTATAAACCATAAGTGATTCTTCTGTTTCCAGTGAAGGGGGTTTTATACCACTTTGAAAGTCTTTTTCAGTAGAGTGGTAGTCTGCCATTCTCTTCACTACAGTGTTAAAAATGAAAGTTAGACATATAAACCATGGAAACAACACGGACTTCATTAGGGTCATTGATTCTTCTTTTGTTTTTCTTTAAGTCTCTTCCAATGGAATGGAAAAATGTAAATACAAGAATATATTTTAAAAATAAATAAATAAATAAATAAGAATATATTTATTACTATACTTTTCTCTAAAACCATTGCCAGAATAATGCTCCAGCTTCAAATAACTGTGACCGTCTCTAACATCCATTTGATAGCTATTGGCTGTTTAACACTGCCTTGAAAATTACATGGAAAATTAAACCCTTCCAGCTAAGATATATTAATAGCAAACAGAAACATTATATAGCTGACAAACTCACTCAAGTGAATTTGAAAAATTCAAAAATAGTTAACATCAAATCAATAAATTCAAGCCACGTGTGTAATTGTCCCAGTCCTTTACAAGTCCACTTTGCCACTTTTTGTTCATTCTTTTTTCCACTACACGTACACATGTTACAGATAACAGGGTTTTAATTAATTTGCAAGCAGTGTTTCGTAAGAAAGGCTGGAAACCAATTGTTATTAATGATACGTAGCATTCGAACACACCTTCCACATTTATACAGACTTGTACTGTCTTGTTAGGATCCTTGGATAACTATTTCTATTTTAGAGTCAAAAAAATAAAGCTCAGGTCTGTATGCTCAAGATCACCCAGTGAAGAAAACCTAGAACTGGGAGGTGTCTGTGTCTCAAAAGAGTAGGGCGCTGGCCCCATATGCCAGAGGTGGTGGGTTCAAACCCAGCCCTGGCCAAAAAAAGAAAAAGAAAACGTAGCACTGAAGTGAAAGCCCAGGTCAACTCATTTCAATGTTTATATTCTTATCATAACACTCTGCTGCCTCTCAGTGTATGATGTCACAGCCATAAAAATGAAAATTTAAAATATTTCCCATTCCACTTCTAATCATTCAGATCTCCCCACACTGTTCAGATATTTTTTTTAAAGTTCTAAATAAAACATTACCCAAAAAAGGACTGTAAGAACCATAATCCTACATTTGATGAAGAAGTGAGAGGCACTGTTTTATTTGGCGTCCTTTTCCTCTCCAGCAATCCTTGAATGTATAACCATTGCGGTTTTTTTTAAACAA
Source organism: Otolemur garnettii (assembly GCF_000181295.1). NCBI lineage: Eukaryota > Metazoa > Chordata > Mammalia > Primates > Galagidae > Otolemur > Otolemur garnettii. The sequence continues at coordinate 2,613,485 of NW_003852425.1, read as the reverse complement.
AGAAGGCAATTGTGTGTATAATCGTATCTGAAAAGACTCTCAGCCCAGAATATCTTCTCCACTGCCTTTTATTTTTTATATGCCATACAATCTTGTGCAATACAGCCGTCCTAAGAAATAGGTCATTCATGTAATATCAGCTACACTTTTAGCAAAGGAAGGTAATAACCAGCTATAAACCCCCCCAAAGATCTCTAACAGAAACAGGGATTGGGGATCTGCTTCATTTTGTTTTTGTGTGTGTGTGGTCAGTAGGCAGAGGTGCAGAGTATTATCAGGGGGGTTGGATACCAAAAAGAATAGCCTTGAGGTATTGAAAAGGAATGCTTACTCTAAAGTTCCCTGAGTTCATTATTTGCCTGGAGACTAGCTGCTCTCAACTGAGTTCACATTACAGAACATTAATGCTATTAGGTGACCGTGAGAAATCTTGAGGCCACTTGCCCTCTAACCTCTACACCACCAAATGCACTAATTCAATATCCTTAGCGCTCTTTTTGACCCCTGTCTTTCTGTGCAAAGCCTGGGTCCTCAGGTGGCCAAATGAGGAGCTGTGTGTTAGAGAAAAATCTGTGTAACAGGTCAATGTATCTTTGACAAAAGATAACGCTTAGGACACTCAACTTTTCTACCCTGATCTTTAAAAAAGAAGAGTTCAGGTCTTTAGACTTCAAAAGGCCTAATAAAGACATCAAAATTTCAGCTAGTTAGAATTTGGAACACTATGCAAATTCAAGATTTTTCTCCTCCTTTACAACTGATATATGACAAAGAATAAAATTTTTAGCATAAAATTTGCCCCCGGGGCTTCCGTCTTCCTTTATGATTTGTCATCGGGCCCTGATATCCTTCAAGCCATAAATAGAAATGCAGCTTTCATCTGCATCTCAAACTGAGGGGAAAGGACAAAAATTAAACATTTTCATCTTATTCTGGGTACCATCCGCTCTGTGTGCTGCAGAAACAGCAAGACATACTTCCTGCTGCCTCTGCCTCTCCTTCAGAATGATGTCTTGGAAAGGCCATAAGAATAGAACAACTTGTTATTAGCACATCTACAACACATGTAATTTACAGCTCTCCCTACCTAGTCAGCATTGAAATAGAGTTTCCAAGCAGCACAAAAAAAAAAAGAAAAGAAAAGAAAACAGGAGAGAAGAGCTTTCTATCTGTGTCAGCTCCAGTCAAACAAGTAAAATAAAATACAACCACCCACCCCCACTATATAAACAGCCTCTTAATTTCCACTAGAATCTGGGAGGTTCAATTATTGGAAAATAAGGAGTCCATAAGAACATACAAATATCTATTTAATATGTCTCATTCAAGGGGAAAATGAACCAAAGTCAAAGTGCTTGAAAAGAAATTCTATTAAAGCTCCATCTACTTATAAATAAGAAAGCACTTCTTTCCTGGACCAAAAATTGCCATCACGCTGTTGATCTGTGTTGTACATTGTGTGGTGGCTCTTATGTACGTGGATAAGGATACGTATTTGATTTTCTTCTTTGGAATTTAACGTTAGAGAAAGTACACAGATCCCACTGGGTAGCTAAATGAATCAACCTGTCCAAACGTTTTTTTTAACAACTATATCTACATTCCAGCATATTGAAACTATTGTAAAAACATAGACGAAAAACACTAAGTTAATCCCCAGTGGACCATAAAGGTTGCTGTTAATAACACGAGTGTGAACTTAAGGCTTCAAGTGTCGCATGTCTGTCAAATAAAGAAGACAGACAGCCAGGAGGGGAAGCGAGGACGGGCCCGAAACAAGGAGTGCGCACTTCTCGGCTCCAACAGGTACAAATTGCAGATGGGAAATAGACTGTTAGCAAAATAAATTATTTCCTGCCCTCCCATAATTTTTCACAATCTGTGTGGCAAAACTTTACTGCTGACACCGTCAACATGTTCTTAGCATCTGTAGTCATTTACTGTGACCTAGCGGGTAAAGCAACCGTCTTCTCCAAATAACAAAACACCAGATTCTCCGTAATGCAAAACGCCTTCTGCTCTCCCAAGTGTACAATGGAATTAGAAAAACAGAATTGGTCCAAATGCCGCATTTATTTAACAAGGTGTTTACACAGAGAACAAGCATTTATGAAGTCTCTTTTTATTTTCAAATTTCTGGCTCAATTTACACCAAAACAAATTCTAAACTGCTCCTCCAGGAAAACATTTCACAAATGATATCCCTCTCTGAGCCTCCCCAACCCCCCCCCACACACAAAAACACATCTTTATCCATTCTTTCTGTCCCTGTTCTTTCTTCCCAAAATGATGTACCCTAATCTATTTTGTTACTGTCTATTCAAAGGAGCAACAATAATAGTAAGGTCATTTGGCTGGGGGAGGGGGAGGACAAAAAGAAACTCAATGCACAAACATTCGAGAGTAGCCTGAAAACACATAGAGGTCCTAAAAAAAAAAGCTATGTCTTTTGAACTCTGCCTACTTATAGGTTGACTATTCTGAGTAATGTTTCACTTTAGAACTTAAGAGAGGACCTCAAACACCACGCTTGGAAGACAGTGTCTCCAGGCTGAAAGTGACAAATGGCCTTGATGAGTATGTCTTCTGAAAGAGAATTTAGCGCAGAACAGCACAATCCCTAAAGAACAAGGCAAAAAAAAAGAAATCAAATATAAAAAATAACACTACACAAGGGCTTGAAGTTCAGTGAACTCTCATGTCACCAGAAGCCCTTTGACTAAAAGGTCATCTAACATCACTGCATTGCAGAGTTAGAGTAGCCTCGGAAGGGCTCTCCGCTGACCCCGCTTGTGTGTTAGTGATGAGGAAATTCAGAGCCACAGTTAAGTCACTTCTCGGGGATTGAATGTGAGATGTGTGACAGAAGTAGAACAGGAACCTCGGTCCCCTGTGGTGGGACCAGGATCCAGTTGTGAAAGTTCTGCCCTTTACCAGGCTGTCTCTACTCGGACTCTGAAGTCAGTGAGCTGGTTATCTTCACTCCGGGCTTACGAAAGATGACGCAAGTAGAAAGGGTAAAATTCACTATAGAGCCAACGCTGCGTTTCACGCAAAATTATCTCTCAAATATATGGATAAGGATGATAATTCCAGGCAACAAAGTTCATACGTTATGCTTAAGAAGAAAAAGATCTACAGGCATTTGAATGGCAGTGGACTTCCACCCACCCAAAAATGAAAAATTGGTAAAATACTGACCATGGTAACTGATCTCTCAGTGCCCTTACTGGAGTAGGAAACTCCTCCAACTTTGATGCATGAGGAAGTGAGATGGGAATATAGATGGGAATGTCCAGCACGAGGGAACCTTGCAAGGAGGAATTTGAGGATAACTAAAATCCAACAATACTCTGCTTGTCATTACCTCAGCTGATGTGAGAAAGAAAAAAACAAAAGAAGTGTTGTCTTAAAATGTCTTGTCCCTGGGGAGTGACAGGATAAACCTTACTCTCACTATTAACTTAACCAGTCACATATGAAAGCCTTAGGAAAACAGTAGCGTCCCCTCTGCTACACTACATCAAGCAGCCACATGTGTTACACAGCAGACAGACTGTCACTTCCACGGCACAAGCTGTCATAGGATGGGATAAGTCATCTGAGCGCCTGACAGGCAGACAGCCCGTTTTGGGGAAAGAGCAAAGAGGTCAAAAGCCTTGCCTAGAGTTCAAATATTTTTCTGTTAGAATAACAGTCTTGACTGAACTGTCAGTGTTTTGAATATATTTTCCTTAGGTCAAGTTTTTTCAATGTGTGGTTGGTTAGTCATTTCTGGGGCTAAAAAAGAGACCTAGTTTTCTAAGAAGTTTCTTCTTCCATCAACAACCTTTCCATCTTCAACAAAGAGTTACAGGCAATTTGCATATCTAGAGCAATGATATTCTTGAAGGTGATAAGCCTATATGGCAGGAGACAAAGGCCGGCCTGGAAACCTGTCTGTGGCTGTCACTAAGAACACCCGTGTCTGAATCAAAGCTCAGACAAACACCGCATTGTTTGGGCCACAGAAAAAAGGATACTTGATGAAATACAAAAGATGTGACCAAAACGAGAACTGCCCAGTGAAATTACCTTTTTTATACCAAAACTAATTTCGGCTTACTTGTTGAACAAGAAGTCGTTATGTCAACATCTGGAAAAAGTGAAAGCAAAAGGGCCTGGAAAACTCATTAAAAAAAGTGTTAATGCAACAAACACAAAAAAGAATTAGAGAAAGTGAATCTAAATGGGCTTCCCCTTATTCAGTTTTCCTGATGAAGACACTTTTATTTGTGATTTGTGAAGTATTAATCACCATTTTAATAGTACCATTGTTTACATCAATGAGCGTGGAGTTGGGCGGGGAATTCAAGGCCCATGGACAACCCCCATTCCCTTGATAGAGGTCAATTCCGTCAGAGCAGATACCAGTGGACAGCATTCATCAAATGGGACTTTCTCAAATAATTTTGGAATCTAATCTGCTAACTAGAATCTTAGCAATTGGGGGGTTTTATTTAGTTTTGTTTCCATCACCGTGACTGCATTATAAGATTTTGGTCTGTGTAATAAGTTTTTAATATCTAGAAGGTCCAAAATGCCATGCTAAGTGTTGGGGGGCACTTGGAGAGTAGCCTACAAATAAGTGGGGTCCCTCAACAGGGTCTGATGGCTTGTGTAGTACAAGGAGGGACAAAGGCAGGACAAGAAGCAAGCAGGGGACGAGGCGGAGGGAGTGACGACGTGAGCCGAGTGCAGAATTTCAGAAGGAGCGTGGTGCCTCCGAGCTGCTCCTCACCTCCCACGCGGTGGGGCTGTGAACCTCGAGGACGCCTCACCCAGTGCGAGCGCTGCGGGATGGCCTGGCTGAGGGCAGCCCGGCTTCTGAGATGAGTTTAACAGCTCCCCGCTCCGGCCTGCTGGGCGTGGGGGTAATTTTGCTGTTCTCCCTTAGGAGCCATAAGTGAACGGAAATGGGTTAATCACAATCCTTGCATGGCCCTCTTTTATGTATTTATCTATCTATCTGATTACTTTTAAACTGGCTTTAAATCCCATTTCTGGGCTGATTTGACTTCGAGAAATGATAAATTCTTAGCTCTGGGTAGAAGGTCTGAAAGGGAAATCAGTGTCTAATAACAGTGGGTCCAACCAGACCTAGGATAGGTCGCCACATTTAGTAAATAAAAATATAGGGTACCCTATTACATGGTAAACATTTTTTAGCATAAATATGCCTCAATTAATATTTGGTACACAGTTATATTTAAAAATGATTCACTATGTATCTAAAATTCAATCTAACTGGCTATCCTGTTTTTATCTGGCAACCTTAGTTGAGGGCTTCCAAAAGTCAAAACCAGAAACACATTATTTACCTCTCATTGTTTGCCACCAATTTTATAGGTAAAACATCAAAATACTGTCTTTCCTTATGTTTATCAACTTAATTATGTCAAAATAGCATAATCCAAGAATATCCAAAGCACATAAGAGAATAAAATTAGGCAAAGTTAAACACTTTCCACCTCTAAACATTTTTTCTGCACAACTAAAACAGCACCTCTTACAACAGTTCAAAATATTTTTTAAAAAATAGTTTACTACAATTTATTGATCCATTCATGGGTCGATGGGCACTTGGGCTTCTTCCATGACCTAGCAATTATGAATTGGGCTGCAAGAAACATTCTGATACAAATATCTTTGTTGTAATGTGATTTTTGGTCTTCTGGATATATACCTAATAAAGGAATTGAATGTCTTAACTCAATAACTAAGAAAATGACATGAAGGTTATGTTAACCAGTTTGATGAGAGTATTTCAAAATGTATATGAAAACAGCTCACTGTACCCCATGATTGCATTAATGTACACAGTTATGCTATAAGAAATAATAAAGGAAATTTGAATGGAAAAAAAATAAAATAAAATTGAATAATTAAGGGAAAAAAAAAGTTAACTATTCTCTTATCCACACCTGTAGACTTTTGCTTTGAGATTCTAAATTTTGTCAAGTAGAGATCTTTTTAAAATGGTTTATTAAATTTGCAATGGACAGTCATGCATGTATATAAAACAAGTAACTCCATATTCTGTACAGCAAAGATCAATCAAAAAGTAACTTGATCTCGTTATCCTAAAGTCAGATCAAATCATTAGTTCTAAGACATACTTCCATAGTCACCTTGGGAAATAAATAATGGAGATTAATAAATGTAGATACTCTTGATATTATGTCAGAAGTAGTAAGGCTCCATGATCTCCCACTAACAGACAAAGAAAAAAATGCCAAACTAAACTCCTTTCTATTTATAAGACAGTAGGAGATTTGAAAAAGGGAAAAAAGTAAACTGAGAAAAGGAGTATTTCTCCATGAGGTAAAATGTTCTGAAACAAAAGATCCCACTCTTGTATTCACGACATGCAGCCACTGAGACACGCTTATTATAGACACCATCTCTTCTCCAAGTAAGACACCCAGCACCTTGCCTGATTTACTACCTAAAACAAGGCTAAGAAGGGACAAATGGCACAGTCTGGATCTCCAAATGTCAGGATGACAAATGTTATTTCTCTATTTCAAAGGACAAATCATTGATGCAGAGAATAACAGAATTTCAAAAGCACCCTGGCACAGTACCCTGAAAGGAAATTAAAGTAAAACAGTAAATCCTATCTTGAGGTAGCAGCCTGTAGCCCAGTACTGATGTGAGACACAAACAGAAAGTGGAGGAAAGAATGTTTCTCCAAAGTAGAGAAGTGCTTGAAATGGCGTGCATGCACCTGTGATGGCATGCAGGACACCTGTGAAGGCGTGCAGGATACCTGTGATGATGTGCAGGACACCTGTGATGATGTGCAGGACCCCTGTGATGGCATGCAGGACACCTGTGATGGCGTGCAG
>NW_003852425.1:2593898-2605057 GCF_000181295.1 Otolemur garnettii | reverse complement strand
GTGATGGCGTGCAGGACACCTGCGGTGGGCAGGTCAGTTAAAGAGGTGGTGTTTGAGCCAAGAGGTGGAACTTTTCTAGCATGAGGTCATCATTTTCCAAATACTATAAAGGCCCTGCTTCTTCGTCATGTAACCTTGAACTCTGGAAAGGCATTTAACTTCCTTTGCCTCAGTTTCTTAATCTCTGAGGAAATAGTAGTATTTATTTTAAGATAAAGTTGTTAGAGAGATTAAATGAATTCATATTTGTAAGGTGATTTGCGTCTGGCTCATAGAACAGACTAGGAGAGTTGGCTATTTCAAGGGGAATTTCAAGAAGTCTGCAGGACCTGGTTATGAGCAATGGAAATAACTGATCATCACCAAAGCTGTGTGGTAGAGCAGTCCACAGAGTATCCATGTGCACAATGTCATCTGATCCTGAGGACCTCCCTGTGAGATGCATATTATTGATCCCCCATTATGGAGAAGTCACAAGGCCCATCCCAAGTTCATGCGCCCAATGTGTGTCAAGGTGAACAGCACTCAGCAGCAACCAGGGGTTTTCTTAAACTTTTCTGAATCTTTGGATGCCCTTTTAATTTGGTGGCTCATCTAGGTTCTGTTCCTGTGCTTGACCCACTTTTTTCTCCTCTTTATTCCTCAAGGGCCCTGCAGGAAGCAGGTAGGATAAGGAAAAAGACAAAATGTGAATTTACACCAGCCAAGTTTTAGCATCTGACTTTGGCAGAGTCACGAGACTGTCAGTGAACTGTTTGGGCACTTTTCTAAATTACTTTAAGCAACAAAAATAGTTCAATCCTCCTTTCTGTCAGTCACTCCAGCATAATTACAAGGTTTTCTCCTATGAATATCAGTTTTTAAAATCATTTATGCAACTGTGTACAGCTCAACTATCAGTTTAAATGAAAATTTTGATAAATGCAAGTAATTGATGTTAATTTACATATTCCCCAGTGATTGTCGCTGGTTTAGGGTAAACAGTCTGAAGTCCTCTGCTGCATCTTAAATAATCAGAGATTACAGTGGCTATATGAAACTGGTTAAAAGGTCAAATCAGGACAGATATTCTAAATAAAGCCTAAGAAAGGTGTTGGCAAAGGCCCACATAAATCACAGGACCCCAGGATGATAAGTAAATGAGAAAAAGGCTAGGGCAATTCATTGTCATAAAAAATAGGTGAAAATGCTATTATTTGCTCACTTATAAATATTAATTATTCCCAAATATGTGCCAGACACCGCACCAGGCATTGTAGATTAGATTCTGTGGGAAGAAAATGAAGACCTGGCCCTGCTTCATGGGAATGTTCAGTCTTAGTAATAGAATTAGAGCTAGTGTGGATCAGCAGGGAGTGCAGCTGTGCACAAGTGAGAGCAGTGCTAAGCTGTGCAGCGATGATAACTAAGAAAAAATGGAAGGAATGAGTCCAAGAACTTGTGGCCCAAGGATGGGAAGCAGCGGGAGTAGAAGGAGCACATGGAAGAGTAAAGATGAACTGGAGAGGGGGAGGGTGAAGAGCAGGCTCTGCCCATTCAGTCACACTAATGACTTTTTTCCCTCATCTAAGAGTACTGAAAGGTTTTAAGCAAGAGCACGAGGAAGGGGTGGGCTGGATTGGCATTATCAGCCTTTGGAAAGTTTGCTCCAGCAACTGTGTGGATCGACTAGATAGAAGGCTATTGCAGCCGAGTGAGAAATGATGATAGCTCAGTGTAGAATGGATGAAATGAAGGGAGCTGGTTGTAAAATTGTCAGGACTGGGTGATGAATTGGATATGGACGTATTTGATGATGCATTTCTGGCAGTAAGAACACTGTCTGGTACATAATAGCACTTAATAAATATTTGTGAATAAATGTTGAATGAGTAAATACAAGAACGAGGGAAATGAAGTGTCAAGAATGATTGCTGAGATTCTAAATGGTGTATCTGAGATGGATGGTGATGCCACGCAGAGATGGAACACCCAAGATGGAGGCCAGGACTGGGGTGGGTTCATGAGTTTGCATTTAATCCTATGAATCTTGAAATGTCTTTAACTCATCTAAGAAAGTAGTCAGGAAAGTAGAGAGAGTAGATTACTTGTCACCTGAAGAGCAGTCTCATTCAAAAATATGAATTTGTGAGTAACTTATTTATAAGAAGTGATTAAATCTTAGCATAGGAAAAGGTGGAGCAAGGTGGCCAAATAGAAACCTCCAGCCATTGTCCCTCTAAATGAATACCAAATGTAATGACGTCCACACAAGCAAACACCTTCAGAAGAGCCAAAAATCAAATGAGCAATCACATTACCTGGTTTTAATACATCAATGAAAGAGGCACTGAAGAGAGCAGAAAAGACAGTCCTGCATTGCCTATAGCACCCCTTCTCCAACACCCTAACATCCAGACCATCCTCGCCAAAGAGAAATCTTCCACTTAGAAACCCAAGTTGTGGCCAGCTCTACCACCAGCTGACAGAAAGCAACTTGGAGACTCAGAGAAATGCAAATCAAAAGAACCCTGAGATATCACCTAACCCCAGCAAGAATAGCTCACATAACAAAGTCCCAAAGCTGGAGATGCTGGTGTGGGTGTGAGCAAAAGGGAACACTTCACAGTGGTAGGACTGCAGACTAGTATATTCTTTTTGGAAAGAAGTATGGAGAATCCTCAAAGAGCTAAAGTAGACCTTCTATTTGATCCTGAAGTCCCATTACTAGGTATGGACTCAGAAGGAAAAAAAATCATTTTACCATAAGGAAATTTGTACTTGAATGATTATTGAAGCTCAATTTACAATCACAAAGAAGTAGAAACAAACCAAGTGGCCCATCAATGCATGGATGGATGAATAAACTATGGTATATATAGATGGAATACTTTCAGCCATGCGAAAAGGTAGAGACTTTACATCTTTTATATTAACCTAGTTGAAGAACATTCTCCATGGTAAATTATCTCAAGAATAGAAAAGCAAATACCCTATGTACTCAATACTAATTTGAAACTAGTAGATGAACAACTACAGGCCCACGCAAGAGGAAAACAAATTCAAGTAAGGGGAAAGCAAGAAGGGAGGGAGGGAGAGAGGGAGGGAGCTCAGTAAGCTCCCACCTAACAGGTACACCATAGGTGTGTATGGTGGATCTCCTGGGTGGAAGACTCAACCACAACTCAGATGCTACCTGACAAATGCAAACAATTAAATCCAATCATATGTATACTAAAATTGACCTGAAATTTAAAAAGAAAAAATGCAGCCTGTGGCCAGGACTAAAGTCATAGAACAGCTGGGCCACAAAGGCTGCAGTCGTTGGACAATTCCTGAGGCTGTGCTGGCTCAGAGTCAGTGGACTTGGGGTGCATACAACCTCATGAGATACCAGTGGTGGTGGCCAAGCCAGTGCCTGGGTCACTCCTCCTCTAACTTCAGGCCATGTGGATCATGGAAAGTCTTCCATGTGGGGAAGAGAAAAAGTGCAGAGGCACTGGCATTTGTGCATAGCTTTCCAAAGGGAAAGCTTCAAAGGTGACCATAGCAATATTCAGCAATGAGATATTTAGCACCTTTTCTAGGATGAGTGCTAGAAATTAATTGTCCTATGTCTTATATTTGTAATTTTTTAACTGTCTTATATTTGTATTTTTGTAACCGCTTTTTGTAGGAACAATGGAAAAAGTACTAGAACAGAGATTCTGGTCATCAGAGAAATATGTAAAATCCTGCTCCTTTTCTCTTGATTAAATGGATGGGTGAATGGATTAATCAGAGGAGGAATTGATGGATCCATGGATAGAATCTCCACATTTGCACTGACTAAAACTTAATACATCTCATTTCAAATTAGCCAGTGATACAAAGATATCAAGAGATTTTGACTGAGAGCCCTGAATTTATAGCTACATAGCTGCCTATATTCCTGGCTTCACTCATCCATCCCCATTGAATGGGTTACTCAGCTGCCTACATCTTTGTTCTTTCCCCTCAGCCATTCAAATCAAATGCTCTCAGACTCCTACAAAACCCTTAGGGCGTACTCACCACCTCACCATTCATGGCATAGAACAGAATAGGCAGGCTATCTTATGCAGGTAAGATATCCCAGATCTATAACTACCCCTGGGTGTCACAAACCAGCACAGTGAAGGGGAGCGAACCAGAGTGGAATTGGTGGGGACTCAGAAAAATACAGCATAAGAGAAGAGATGGAAACAAAGGATGGGATTGGGAGGACTGACTGAGCTGATGGCTGCAGCCAGCAGCAAAACACAAAATCAGCTTCATTTTATAGCGTCTGTACAGTGTTGTCCAGTGGGAAGTAGCATAGACAATATGGGGAAATAGCATAAACAAAAGACACAGTTTTGGTCTTACAGTCCAATAGGAAAATGTAAATAACTTTAACAAAGACGAATCATCTTGTTAAAGGTTTCTACTCAAGTTTGTTAAGATATGACAAGAAGCAAGAGGGGAAAGATCAGGAGGACCCCAACATAGTTAACAGAACAAAGGAAGAACTAGGGGACTTAGTGGTTACTACTTAACTTTGTTAGCATATGACAAGGAGAAAGAAGGGAGAGATCTCCAGGATCTCTGCATAGTTAACTAGACAAAGAAAAGGGTTCTGTGACTTCTGGCAGAGGGAGCATAAAGAAAGGAATATGGCTGTTTGGGGAACAGAGGAGAAGCAGTTGGGGGTTCATTCTCTGAATGTTCCCCAGTCTGTGAGGCTCCTGCCAGTCCCACAGCCTACTCTCTACACCTGGGTCAATGACTCAGGCTCAAACCCATTTCATCTGTTAAATTTTCCAGAGTCCTAAAACCTTTTCTCTGCCCCCTAGATTCCTAAACCTTAGAGAATGATCAGATTTAAGGCTCTTTCACCAGGATTTGTGAACAGTCCATTCAATCCCTCATTTCTATCAGTAAGGAGCATTATCCAGAAAGAAATCCATCCTGCCAAAGTGCCTAAGCCCCAGGAATCATCCACTCCCTTCTATGTAGGAACTAAGTATTCCAGACCCTATCCCAGAGGACAGCCATGACACTTCACTTGCTTGGTCCCTTACACAATGTTGAATGCTGTGACCTCTCTGGTTACTTTTCCAAGACCCGTTTGCGGTTGGAAACATTAGGATCTAGCCTTGATGGAATTAGAAGAAACATCCCCAAAGCTCTAGAATACCCCAGTTACTACCCAATTTAAGAAAAAGTTCTTCCCTGGGAAATTGAGCATGAGGACTCCAGAGGGACTCCCCTTGGCCCAGTCATTGCCCACCACATCTGTCCTTCTCAGAGCCTTCTGGAAAGGAGTCATTTCCCCACAGAAGCACTCAGACATTGCTGGGGCCAATACCAATGAGTTTATAACATAAAAACCTAGCATTTGCTAAGATTTCAAATTAAAGTTTTAAATATTTTAATGATACAGAGAAGTGAAATATGCTGAAGTCCCAGAAATTGAGTGTCAGCATAATAAGGAAATGAACCTAGAATTATTGTCTTGTTCAATAAATTAATTCAAAGGAAAGAAGCTGTAAACCAAAAGTTCCTTGAGCATGAAAAATGTAACTATTATATAATATACCCCAAAACGTACAGCTCTGTCTCCTGCCCTTTGAACTAATTGCAAGAAAATCAAGGGCAGCAGGTCTGGGGTTGATTTTAAAATCATTTTGTAGTCATTCAAAGTAATTGGGATTTTTTTTATGACAGTTACTATAAAGGATATATAGTTTTGCTATTCCTCATGACAGTCCTTTGAATTACACCTGCAGAGTAAGAAGTATGAGATGCGGTGGTTAATTTATAGCAGCACACCCATTCCACCATCGTGGGCTAGCATTACAAATGAGCACAGGAGAAAAACAGCCTCTGGGTAAAAGGAGAAGGGCCTGTGAGAGGCTCTTACCCAGTCCAGCCTTATTTTCACCCAAGTGCATCTCTGCACAGATTCTAATATGACCGTCTGAAGCCAATCTGCATCTTGGAGCCAAATGGCAACTCATCTAGAACCCTCAGTGCTAAATGAAATGCTTAAAACAGGCAAGAATCTTAATTAGTAAAGGATCAGAGGAAAAATAAGTATTCTATTAATAATTAGACCAAATTAAACGTGATGACAAATGCTCTGACTGCCTGTCCCCGAGATGCTTGCCGGGGGTAAAGCTCGTCCGGTGCGCCTCCTTAGCACAAATTCCATTTGATCTCAGGAAGGGCTCTTAAGAGCAAAAGAGTATAAAGATGTTTTCAGTATCTCCTCTTCCCTTCGGTGGCCCTGCTGTGTGAGCCCCACCATAATTAGCAGCTGGCTTTTAGTGGGATGCTTTGAGTGTTCAATTAGGTTTCCTTTTTTCCCTAGCAGTCCTGTTTTAATGTGAATGAACACAAAGACAATTATCTCTCAGAAGGCTGTTTTGAGGGGCATTGACAATCTTCCCACATGTTTGACAACTACCACCCTGAGACAGTGCCCTTAATTCAGATCTAGGGGAGGGAGGATAAAAGAATAGCCTAAATGTCTGTTTGAACCCAACTAACATCATGATGCCTCTTACTGTCTGAGTAGAATGATAGACCAAAGGCCTGTAATTCAAAGTGTGCTCTGTGGGCCAGTAGCATCAACGTCACCTGGGAGCACTTTAAAAATACAGAATCTGGGCCTCACCTCAGACCTACTGAAGCAGACTAGGTCCTTTAACAAGGTCCTGAGTGATTTGCATACACATTAAAGCTTAAAAAACATTGATCTAAAGTCAACAAAATATCTTTGGTAGTATATAATGTTTGAGGGGGAAAAATGTTTCTAGTTAAGAAGAAGAAAAGGAAAAGACAGACAAAATAACATGTCTTTGTTTTGTTTCCTCACCAAAATCTTCTCTGAAATGTAGAGTTTCCACAATATTCAAAGAAATGTCAGAATAAAACTGTTGTGATACACATCAATGAGGTCCACTAAGACTTCTAACCTCCTCTTATTAAGTGCATGTGGAAAGAGTGCATTCCCTTGCCTCCCTGAGCTTGGGAATGGCTGGGTGGCCTGGGTTAGCTAATGAAGACACAAGGGACTCAGGCCACTCCCAAGTGGAAGCTTGTAGGAATTGGTACAACATTGTCCATGCTTTTTCGTCTACTACCAAGGTGTTCTTGGAAGTCTGTGTTCATGTGGAGGTACCATAAGACCAAAGAAAAAAACAAACATGGTAAAAAAGTTCATTTGTTTTTGTCTGTTCACCAAAATGGTGAATATCAAGTATAGGGTTTTAGCAATATTCAAAGAAATAAATTGGAAAATAACTCTGTCAACATAGGGAGGACAGCTGCTCCAAGAGAGACACTTTGACCCTCAGCAGGTCTTATATGAGTCAAAAATAAGCCTTGAGATGCTGAGGTTTTGTTATTGTAGCATAACTTCACCTCTCCTGACTGATACAACAAAGGAAATGAGGTGAGGAAAAGCAAGCTTTGCCCACTGGACAAGGCAGGGCTAAGGAATTGATAGGCACAGTCCAATGTAGCCTCATAAGCATCCATGGCATAATATATAGTAAAATTGAGAAATTGCTATGATCTTCAAATTTGGCCTCACACAGCTCCATGATGCCATATAATATCTTGAGTGGTAGCCTGTAGAAATAGGACAGTAGTCCTTCTGTGGCTTAGGGGAGAATAAAGGGGCTCTAATATAATTCTGCACCTTCTCTTTTTCCTAAACATACATTTTTGTACTCATTGCAACATTTACCCATCTGTTTCTGATGCACTAAAACCTGTACAAGTTTTATATAAAGCAAAGATGTCACTGGAGATGATTCCTTTCCTGCAAACATGAATATGCCTGGATAGTGAGAGTTCAGTTATATTCATTTAAATCAATTACTAACTACCACTCATTGACTTTTAGCAGAGAAAGAAGGGGATCTGCACCTTACTCTCATTTTTCAAAGTACTAAATGGCCCTATACCATGGTCCATGATACCAACATTCTCTGAGGGCATCACTAGAATATCTTAGGCTCAGACACAGAAATCACTCTAGCTACCCTTGTCAGAAGACTACTGGTATCATGCCAGGAGGAATTTAAATGCTGAACAAAATGCTGCATTTACAGTCTTTGCTAATTATATGTAGCTAGAGAATTCATGCTCCAATTAAGACACTTGCATGATAATAGAAAGGGACCCATACAGATATCCGGCAAAGCCATTTGATGGGAAAAAAAGTTGACGTGCAAAAAATATTGATATAATACAATGATAAAAGAAGAAGTTACTAAACAAAAACCCTGACATTAACTTGAGGAAGTGTTAACACAAAATGTTGCATACTCATTTCTGATGAAATACAACAGGAACTTTAAGAAAAAAAAAAGAACACAAATTACTTGATTCAGTTTTGGTGTTCAAATTTTCCTGATCAATGCCATGGAAAAGTATTGATCACAAATAAAGAACATTTATTTTAAATGATAATGAGACTAGGATTATATTTTTAAAGAAACATTTCAAAATGAAATAGTTACAGTACCTGGGCTTTGCTTCACCCTAATCCGAGCAGAGGAGGAATGGGCTGAGGGTCTCCATAAATGAGGTTGGCCAATTATGATCATTGCTGAGTCTGGCACTGTGTACATCAGATTTGTTATACTATTCTCTGTGAAGATTTGAAAATTTTCATAATAAAATATTAAGAGATTTTAAAAACAAACCAAAGTCAATGAATTAGTAGCTTGCCACATCAAGCCCTGTAACTTGCAGATCTCAGTGGGATGGGAATAAAATGCTGTGTTTGTACAAGTGTAAGAAGTGTACACAGCAAGCCCTGTCCCATTACTTTACCTGCCTACCCTGCACACGGGGTTGTTGCTGATTAAATTTAATCAGCTACACAAATTGGTATTTCATAGCTGGACATTTCAAAGGAATATCCATTGAGAGGTGAAAGGAAGGGTTTTTAAATGAGTATTTCAAGCCTGTTGTTCTGAGTTGCCTCACACTATCCACCCTTCTCATGCATCCCAGCAGCAAAACTGGCTCTCAATTTGGGCATGTCTTTATTTATTTTTTTAAATTTCAAAGATTCATCTTCTCCTACCTTAAATTCAATTGGCATGTATTACAAGCCTAATTTTGTAAACTTTCTTGTACTTATCCTAATTTGCTTGGACTTCCCAGGTGAATTAGATATACTTTAAAAATTTATCTTAATCATGCTTCTCTTTGAAAAATAACATTTCGTGACTCTTTGGAAGTTTCTCTATTCTCTCTGCCTCAAGAATTTACAAAATAGCTCTTAGGGGAGGGATGTTGTTCTTTAAAATATCATAAATCTGTTAACAACCAGAAGATTACAAAATCTATAGGCTAAGATTTGAACAGTTGTGATGTCAGAATTCCACAGCAAGGGAAAGTTGCAAGATGATACTCTTTCTTTTTCTAGTAATCATCTTTTCTATAATTAATGGAATGGAAAACTAATTTAGACAGAGAAATCACTAATAATAATATTAAGAAAAGTAAAGTAGTCATAGGAATCATTTAAACAAGAACCAACCAAGCTGGTGTCTTCCATCAGAAAAATCCCATAGTTAAATCCTTCTCTTTTTTACATTTACAAGTTTATTGTAAAGGGTATTGTAAAGGATGCAAATGAAGAGCTGGAGGAAGAGCTGGGTGGGGAGGAGCTTCTGTGCCCTCTCTCAGCAGACCACCCTATCTCAGTATCTGCATGTGCTCAACACTGGAAGCTCCAATGGTTTTAAAATAATAAGCCAATTTATAGAGAGAAACAGTAATCAAGAAAGAAATGTGCTCACTTGTCAAGGAGCTCTACAACACTCCAAGATCATCTGCATGAAATGTAAAGTGGCACAACCACTTCAGAAAACTCTTTGGCCATATCTACTAACACTGAAGACATGCCTGTCTTACAAGCAATCGCTTCTACTCCTAAGCTGGGGTTCCCAACCCCCAGCCATGACCAGTCCTGATCCAGGGCTTGTTAGAAACAGGCCACAGGGCAGGAAGTGAGCAGCGGGTGAGGGAGAACAAAGCTTCGCTTGTATTTACAGCTGTCCCCCTCTGCTCATATCACTGCCTGAATTTCACTTCCTGTCAGATCAGCAGCATTAGATTCTCATCACACCTCAAACCCTGCTCTAGTGAGATCCCATGCAGCTTGCAAGGGATCCAGATTATGCCACCTTGATAATCTAATGCCTAGTGATGTGAGGTGGAGTCGAGGAGGTGATGCTAGTGCTACGGAGCAGCTGCAAATACGGATTATCATTAGCAGACAGGTTGGACGGCACAGAAATCATAACACACCCATGGCTTGCACACTCACATCAAAACCATCCCCCCACCGCAGTCCATGGAAAAATTGTCTTCCATGAAACTAGACCCTAATGCCAAAAGCATTAGGGACCACTGCTCCTAAGTGTGTATGCAACAGAAATGAATAATGAAAACATTTATCCACCAAAATGCATGCACCAGAATGTTCTGAGTAGCACTTTCATTACAACCTCAATTTGGAATCTACCCAAATAGCTAACTACTGGGCACCTTCCCTTCCCTCCTGTCTCAGAAGTCTTTGGATTTAATCTCTGAGGCTGTCTGCTTGGAGGGCTACTAGGCACAGTTGAGGGAAGAAAGATCCCACAACCAGAAAGAATTATAAATTTTGAATAGACCTATATCAAGCACTGAAATTACATCAAAAATACAAAATCTTCCAAAAAAGAAAAGCCCCAGACCTGATGGTTTCACCCTAGAATTCTACCAAACCTTCAAAGAGAAATTAGAACCCATAGTGCATAACCTATTCCAAAACAGAGAAGGAAGTAATCCTCCCCAACACGTTCTATGAAACAATTATCATCCTGATTCCAAAACCAGTAAAGGACCCAACAAAAAAGGAAAACTATAGCCCAATATCACTAATGAATATTGATGCAAAAATATTCAATTAGATCCTAGCAAACAGAATACAGCCACACATTTAAAAAGTTATACATTGTGATCAAGTGGGTTTATCCCAGGGATGCAAGCTTGGTTCAACATATATAAATCCATAAATGAAATTCACCACATAAATAAAAATCAAAAACAAAGACCATATGATTCTCTGAATTGATGCAGAAAAAGCATATATAATGATGTGTAAC
>NW_003852425.1:2553898-2593599 GCF_000181295.1 Otolemur garnettii | reverse complement strand
CCATGGAAGCAATCCAAGTGCCCATCTACCCATAAGCTGATTAACAAACTGTGGTCTATGTACTGTGGGGTACTATTCAGTCATAAGAAAAGATGGAGACTTTACATCTTTTGTGTTTTCCTGGATGGAATTGAAACACATTCTTCTTGGTAAAGTATCTAAAGAATGGGGAAAACCAGAATGGGGGGAAAAAAGAATATAAAACCTTTGAAAGAATAAAAATACAAAACACAAATACAGTCTAGCAAGGGGAGGGGTGGGGAGGAGGGAAGGCACTTGGCAGGATCTCGCCTAATGTAGACAGTGTGAAGGTGTTCAGCACGCCCCTGGGTGAAGGGCTCAACTACAACCTGAACTTTACATCACAATGGAAAACAATGTAACCTAAATATCTGTACCTTCATATTAATTTATAATTAAAAAAAAAAAAGAATACGATCCCAGAGGGTCAGCCAGGCACAGGCCTATATGGCATCCAGCACAGGCTGGAAGTGTCACTCAAGAAACAAGTGTCCAGGGGTCCTAATAAAATGGTCCTATTTTCCTAAGAACAGGTGCCCGGATAAAGCTGGCACAGACTCTAACACAGTTACCTTGTATCCCTTGAGTATGTGCTGATGAAGCTCCTACTCTCCTAAATGCCCCACCTCCTGCAGCAGCTAATTTCACTCATTTCATCTCCATCAAGCTGTTGTTTTGGGATAAACCTGAGATCTGCCAAGAAGAACATGGTGACCTTAAAAGAAAACAGAAAGCAGTCTACTCCCTCTGCCTACATTTCTACTGGGTATTCAATCCAGTCCTGTGAGATACCCTAACTGGTGTGTGTGCCTCATTTTCCCAGGTCTCCATCAGAACCTTGTAGGCTGACTTCTCCAAGAAAGAGCTTTTGGAATCTATAAAGATGCCTAAAGCCGATGAATCAGACTATTCACCTTATCTTCTGAAAGTCTTCATCTAAAGGTAATGCTAGCTACTTAGTTTTTCTGGACTGAGTGGTATATTTTTAGAGAAAACATGTAGAAAGTAAATCATCTTTTAAAGCAAGAAAATGAATCAGGCAAAAAAAACCCAGGTTGTGGCTATCTGGAAAAGAGGAACAGATGAGAACAGATGCATTTGGGAAGGGACATAATGAGGAGTTTTGAGAGTGCTGGCAACCTAAGTGAGTATTTAAGTCTTTTAATAGTTTAAATATATACATGTATATTTGTGTGTATATGCATCTGTGTGTATGTTTATTATACTTTTCTATATGTTAAATTTCACAGTAAAAATCAAAACAAGTGAAAATCATTTCTAATTTAACCTCAGATAATTCCTTTTATCATAACAGTACTTCTGTTGTACATTTGACATGGGTAATTCGTTCGTTTTGTTAATTTCTTTTATTTCACAACAAACTGTGGACATCTTTCCAAAACATATCCATCTCTCTTGATGTATCATGGGAATGGTTCCAAAATTTATTCAATTATTTTTAGCGGGCAACTTTCCATCCTGAAATTTTCCTCCTCCTGAAATGGAAACAAGTATATCTATCCAATTCCCTATACTCCGAAATACAGTAGCACCCCAAAAACCAAGACTGTAGAGCACTGAGAACTCTCTGGAAGGCAAGCACTCTTCAGATAGCTCTGCTCCATTCACTGAGAGGATGACTATTAAGCATTAGTTTCTTTTAAATTGTGATTTTTACATCCATGCATGTCAGTATCCCACGGTTTTTGGTTAAAGGTGTCAAGGTGGTATAATACCAAAAAAAAAAAAAAACAAAAAACATAATAATGAATCTTCTTGGAAGAAAAAATACCTGCTATTCTATTTATTTTAATTAGCATTTTTGGTTCAAATAATAAATGTATAAATAAAAAAGATTAAGATCTCGTCACTATCACCACTCTGACTCCCTTATATTCCCTCTACTTCCTTTAGATAAGGTAATCAGTGATGAGAGTCTGATGCATATCCTTTCACATATTACGCCATGAAACCTCCTGTAAAAAAAGAGGAAATACTTGCAGTACAGATCATTATTCCATGTCGCCTCTCTGGAGGCTTCTTAGTATTGGAGATAATAGGAAACCTGCTATCAGCTCAGACTACCACAGCAACAAAGGAGCTTTACAATAATCTTGTTCTTAGAAGTACCTGTCATTCTTTTGACTTTTCTTTATCTGTCAGTCTACCCAGTCACTATGCAATGTACAGGTTTCTCTACACAGATCCATAGGTTCAATTCCTTTGACAGAGACTATTTGAATTTGCTCAGAAATCTTTTGCAAGCAACTTGAACCAATTCAGACTCCAGAATCCTGGGAACCCAGTTTCTTCCAAGCCTGTACAGAAGAAGTGGTGACTGCCATCAACTGCCATGGCTCTGCTGGCATCAAAACAATCTCTTTAGAAATTCAGATACCTTTAATTGACCATGAGGGCCTGTTAACAAAGTACAGCATTCACAGGAAGACATCAATCTGCACTTTTTGCCAAAAAAAGCACAATGTCCTTCTTGAGGGCTTGTTGAACAGAGACTGAAAAAGCATTTGAAGCCCATAATCATGTCCATAACCCCAGCTCAACCCTATTCCCACCCCATGCCCCTTCTTGTTCCCACCACCCTCCTCTTCCTTCCATCCTTCCTGAAGTCTAAGAAAAGAGGTTAATAGCTTACAAGAAGCAGAGCTTCAAAAACATTTAGACCTAAACATCTTACCCAGTGACAAGACAATTACGCTGGGTCCAAGATTTCCAAACATCAATCAGGATCACACATGCAGGGATCAGAATGAACTCACACACGTTTTGTCTCTTTACAGATCAAGTGAAAGTAAAATACCAAAAAGTGACATGGGTGATGGCCAGACTTTAAGGTTACTTCCTAAACTCCAATCTATTCAATGTTTGGAAATTTGGAAATTGAGCAGAATGGGTCACAAGGCAAAGCATTCTTACTCTGGAATTTGGTGAATGAAAATCTAAATTAATCAAGGAAATACAATTTTATTTATTTTTTAAAAATTAAATTCAGCTGTTTTACAGGGATTCAAACATCTAGAAATAAAAGTTGGTAACAGAAAGCACATATTTTTTATTCATTTGTCACTGTTTTCATATCACGCTATTTTATTTTCCAGTACTGCCATATTCAGATTGTGCTTTACTAGTGTTCTATCATGATCTCCATGAATAGATTATTAATTATTTCCATTGCTGCCTCAGATTTATTGTATGTCACCACTGTAATATCCTCTGGTACCATGTGAAATATGAAGCTATTAACAAATAATCAAATGAGAATGGAGTTGAAATTTTTTCTTTACTGCAGAAGTTCTTTTATTTCAGGGCATATTTTTATTGATCAATGGGACAGTAAGACATAGCTTTTATCATCATACTCTAGGGTGTCAGGGTGTCCATGAAGTCACCATACATGGGGGCAGGGGGAAATTGTACCTAAATGTACCTTTATTTACAAAATAGTCATAACAAAATGCTATGAAAATATTTATAAAATATTCTTCATAGGTTGGCCACCTCTTTGTAAAATTTTGTGAATAAAGGTACATTTAGCTACAATATCCCATTTTTCCTATGTATGGCAACTTTAGGGGTGACTTTTGTGGTACCCTGTGTATTGTTTATGGAAAATTTTAAGTTTGCTCAACAAATATTTCCAAATTAGGCCTTATGTAGAAAAAACTTCACTTCTCAGAACCATTATCATTAGATCTATTTTAATTACATTTCAGCTCTCTGAAGGGAGATGAGAAAGCTCTTTTCTACAACTGTGGGCACTCTGAGAACAGAGGTCATGTGTTAGTCACACTGCCAGTACTTAGCACAGTTCCTGTCACATAGCAAGCAGCTACTAATTATGTGACAAAGAAATAACATTAAATGAATGAACATTAAAAATATCATGAGAAGTAACAATATAATGGCTTATATATATTCAAGTCAGAATATATAGCTTTCTAATAGCATGTGGATATGCAAATCAATGTAATATTTTATAGATTCCTAATGCATTTATTAATCCATTTATTCACTCATTCCTTTGTTATAAAGGGAAATTTTTTTTTTCTTCTACCACACAAACTATGGCTGTTATCACTCTCTATATGATACGGGACAATCTACATCTGTAGGAAAATAATCTTTATATTTTCTTTTTGTCACAACTGAAAGTGTAAATCCAGAAACTATTGATAACCTATCTCAATATGACGGAAGAGTAGTAAGGTAAAAGATAGCCCCTATCTTCCAGAATGTCTCAGAAACTAGGAAGAATAGAGAGCTCCCCGAGTACCTGCGGAAGAAGCCAATTTTATTGGAATCTCAATTATGGTGGAGTTTAGTGGTAGAATCCCTGGTATCTTCCAGATATACAATCATATCATCTGTGAGGAGTGAAAGTTTAATCTCTTCTGACCCTATATGGATACCCTTAATTGCTTTTTCTTCCCTAATTGCGATGGCTAAAACTTCCATTACAATGTTAAAGAGCAATGGAGACAATGGGCAACCTTGCCTCATTCCTGATCTGAGTGGAAATGATTTCAACTTAACTCCATTTAATACAATATTGGCTGTGGGTTTGCTGTAGATGGCCTCTATCAGTTTAAGAAATGTCCCTTCTATACCAATTTTCTTAAGTGTTCTGATCATGAAGGGATGCTGGATATTATCAAATGCTTTTTATGCATCAATTGAAAGAATCATGTGGCCTTTGTTTACGTGATGAATTACATTTATAGATTTATGTATGTTGAACCATTCTTGAGATCCTAGGATAAAACCCACTTAGTTGTAATGTATAATTTGTTTGATGTGTTGCTGGATTCTGTTTGTTAGGATTTTGTTGAATATTTTTGCATCAATATTCATTAGTGATATTGGTCTATAATTCTCTTTTTTTGTTGGGTCTTTTCCTGGTTTGGGGATTAGGGTGATGTTAGCTTCATAGAATGTGTTGGGTAGTATTCCGTCTTTTTCTATGTTTTGGAGAAGGTTGAGTAATATAGGTACTAGTTCCTCTTTAAAGATTTGGTAGAATTCTGACGTGAAGCCATCTGGTTCTGGGCTTTTCTTTTTAGGGAGATTTTGTATAGTTGATGCTATTTCAGAGCTTGATATAGGTCTGTTCAACATTTCCACTGCATTCTGGTTAAGTCTTGGGAGATGACGTGCTTCCAAGTATTGGTCAATTTCCTTCAGATTGTCAAATTTCTGGGAATAAAGTTTCTTGTAATATTCATTAAGGATTTTTTCCGTTGTTATTTCATCTTTACCATTTCTGATTGACGAGATTAGGGACTTTATTCTTTTTTTCTTGGTTAGGTTGGCCAAAGTTTTATCGATTTTGTTGATTTTTTCCAAATACCAACTTTTTGATTTGTTGATCTGTTCTATAATCCTTTTGTTTCCAATCTCATTTAATTCTGTGCTAATTTTGGTTATTTCTTTTCTTCTGCTGGATTTGGGATTGGAATGTTTTTTTCCAGCTGCTTGAGATGTCCCATTAAGTTGTTAACTTCCTCTCTTTCCATTCTCTCGAGGAAGGCTTGCAATGCTATAAATTTCCCTCTTAGGACTGCCTTTGCATTATCCCAGAGGTTCTGATAACTCGTATCTTCAGTATCATTTTGTTGTAAAAATTTGGTAATTTCCTTCTTGATCTCATCTCTGACCCATCTATCACTCAGCATAAGGTTATTTAACTTCCATATTTTTGTACGAGTGTGCAGATTCCCGTTGTTGCTGACTTCAACTTTGATTCCATGATGGTCCGAGAAGATGCATGGAATAACTTCTATTCCTTTAAGTTTGCTGAGGTTAGATTTGTGGCCTAAGATGTGATTGATTTTGGAGTATGTTCCATGTACTGATGAGAAAAATATTCAGTTTTGTTAGGATGAAATATTCAATAGTACAGAATCTTAAAAGTAACATAAACATTATGTTCTGCTTCCCAGCAACAAGTGTAATTGTGAGTATGAGCTTTAAAGATTATAGCTGAGAGCCAGGCATGGGAATCCTAGCACTCTGGGAGGCCAAGGCAGGTGGATTGCTCGTGCTCAGGAGTTTGAGAGTAGCCTGAGCAAGAGCAAGACCCTGTCTCTACTAAAAATAGAAAAAAACTAGCCAGATGTTGCAGAAGGGGAAGGGAGGGGAGAGGGAGGAGAGAGGTAGGGGAGGGGGAGGGGAAGGAGAAGAGGAGGGGGAAAAGTAGGGGGAAGAGGATGGGAAAGAGGAGAGGGAAGAGGAGGAGAAGAAAGAAGCAGTAGTAGTAGCAGCAGCAGATGCTGCTGCCTGGAGTATCAAGGCAGTTGTGAGTTGTTCAGTAGGTGTACCAGGGAGGGTTAACCAGTTGGGGTAAAACTGATGCTATTGACCAGGATCCTGCTAGATTCCAAATAAGAACATGTTTTGATCAATTGACATTTTAGGACAAAGTTTATGTAAAAAAAATGTATTGGAGAAGGGCAGATTGTAGGCTGAGAAACTAGTTCAGGAGGTCATTATATAATAGTTAAATAGGCAAGAAATTCTGAGGACCTTAACAAATGCCTACTACTAACATATAGTTAATCCTAAAGAAAAAAAAAAATCAAAAAACTTCACCTCTTTTTATTTGCAGCATCTGCCTCATTTCCTCCTCTCCCTTATTTAAGAGGATTTATTCGGTTATTTGACCAAAATATTTATTGCCCCATGGGACTGCCACTATCTGCCTTCTCCATGTACCTAAAATTACCTGCCAGCCAGTAATTGGGATACACCTGTGCACAGAATCCATTTTCAAGTCTAAGTCTCACTTTCCAAATCAGCGTGGTCAGTACCCTCAGGTTCCTTTGCTACAGCAGTCGCACAGTCATCCATCCCAAGCTTGATTTCCTGGCAGACACACTGCATGATCAGAAAGCACAGTGGGCCATGTGGTAGGAAAATAGGAAATGGTGACTTTGTTAGCTCTTTCCAGCCTTAGATGTTACTGATTTTATAAATGCTGAAAATGATCATTTGAAATAAAATAATTCATGGCCAGAAAAATAATAAGAAGAATTTACTCCCTATAATAGCTATTTAATGATTTACTTGATTTCCTGAAAAAAAATCTAGACACTACATTATAAAGTGATCTATACACCTGGTGTTTTGAGGCAGACCTTGTTATGGTCCATTACGTCACTTCCGAGAAAGACAGGCGGCAGTATCCTTTCTGATTCATCGTGCAGCTTCAACTTGCTCAGCTCATCAGTGTTGCTGGGAGGGATTTAGGGCTTCGTTTGTTTCCAACCAGTCAGATTTTACATTTCTTGATTTTTGTGTATCTCAAAACTTTTGTAAAGACCCATGTATCATAGCTAAAGACACTGCTTGCTAATTACAAGATGGTTTACATTTCAAATAAAACAAATAAAAAGCCAAATGGCGAATATTACAAAACATTTTATTTAGTATATAAATTTCTCAGTCTAAGTTTTATAATTACATTAAATAACCAATAAGAATTACAACCACATGGACTCAACTAGAACATCATTCTCTGTAATTACTATGATGTTTACAATCTGAAGAAAACCAATGGCAAAAATCTAGATTAAAAACTACTTTCTGAAATGTTTGAGTTATGTCTCTTATTAAGGCAGTTATTTTATTTTTCCTTTTTTTTTTTGCAGTTTTTAGCCAGGGCTGGGTTCCAACCCGCCACCTCTGGCATATGGGGCCAGCGCCCTACTCCTTGAGCCACAGGCACCACCCTATTTTTACTATTTTTAAAACAATTCTTCTTTTTTTAAAAAAGTGTGTCTCTCTTATTCTGTCCAGAGAGAGAAAGGGAGATTGTGCATTTTGGTATCATCTCAATGAAAAATGGAGGTTTATTCTCAAATAGCATATAGGTTAATTGCATTTTGAGTCAAGAAATAGAAAACATAACTTTGCAGTGGAATTATTCAACAAGTTAATGGAGGTCAGATTGAACAATGGTCACGATGCCTGGAAGCAGAAAGAGGAACTTCTGCCGTAAAATAGAGGGCTCTGGCTGTTGTTTTCCTTCTCTCTTAAGGAAATTTATAATGCTATTTGATATTCATCTGTTTATGAAATGTGTAACAGAGAGGTGAGTTAATAGAGAATAAGAAAGCAAAAGCTCTAGAAAGCCACTGACTTTCCAGCTACAGTACCTAAGTTAAAACTCACAAAAACTTTAGATTTCTCAAGTAGAAGTTAGCAATCAGGGAATAAGGTGATCATTTGCTACTGAAAAGGAAATAGTTTAGAACCTCCCTAGATTCTAGATGGAGATGATGGAGATGATGGAGAGGGAACATGGGAAGAAGTTAAAAATAAAAGAATATCAGAAAGTGTTTGAAAATTAAGGAAAGGAAAAAGATGAAAATTAAATGACAGAAGGGGGAGAATGAAAGAAAGAGACTAGAAAGAAATTAATATATAATGAAATGATACGAGATTTAAAAAAGGAAACAGTAAGAGGCAAAAAGTCCACTTTTAAGTGTCCTTTTCTTCCCTGTTCTAAGGAGAAATGCTTGTGTTGGTTTCTTCTCAGAAATGAGCAAGACCACTGAATAAAACAAAAGCCTTCCCTGCAGGCCCACAAGTCTTTTTTAAAATATAGCAATAAATGTAAAAAGTTGTTGTGAAACAAATTATAAACTATTTTAAATAAAATGAGAAAATGCAGTCAAAATACGCTTCTGGACATAAATTACACACAGCACATATGTAGTACATGACAAAGATGCCACACTGACACGTCGTCACAATTCATCCTCCATATGTCCGGTATTTCAGAGACCAGACCATTAAATAGCTCAAGAACACACATAAAGAAACACTGCCAATTATTTCCAGCATTGATTGATTCCTTTTCATGACTCAATTATTTCAGAAGCACTTTACCAATCCACATAAAATAATAAGAATTCAAAGTTTATGTTGAAGGATTCGATACTGGAATATATACATTCCAACAAGTTACAATAGTCTGCTTTTGCAATCTGCTTTTCATCTCTCTAGAAAATAAATTGCTCCTGCATAAACAATATTTCAGTAACTGACAGACTTGGCAGCTATGCTGAAGACAGCAGGGATATTAGCAACCATGACTGATAGCGAAATTGGAGGTTGCAGAAAGAAGAAAAAGTATACGTTCACATTTAAGAGATAGCTGTTGTGTTTCAGATTCCTTTCAAAAATGCAGGATGACATATTGAGGTCAGCGTTGATTAAAAAGATGTTTCTGTAAGGGAGCTTCTCACCTCCTGTAAAATCTTCAGAGAAGCCACCCGGAGGCTCACTGGCCTACACCTGCCTGCTGTGGACACACCGCGGGTGCCTACAGCTACATTCCTCTAAGCGGGGTTGGCCCATGGACCGCACGGCTAATTAGGGAAGGAAGCTGAAGACACGGTCCTCCTTGGTGTAATGCCAGTAAGAAAAGCAGGGAGCCGGCTCCGTTACATCCAGTCTGCAGAGCAGAGCTGAGAGAGCAAGCTGGCCACACTCGGATGCGGAACTCTCAGTTTAATAGTAAATTTTCCTCCCAATTTCCGCTCAACTATATTTACTGGGACAGCCCCTCCAATAGCGCCTTTCAGTTAACTGCATACCAAAACTATTCTAGCATAAAAAAGACGAGCAGAGTACATTTCCTCAGCTGCTTTCTCAAAACATTTTCCTCAGAAATTTTTATGATGTACTTTGTCTTGAAAAGGAGCTGGTGTACTTATTAGTAAAGTGGAAAACAATAATACGCTTTTCTGGTGTCGCAGAAAAAGGCTGTCCTGTAAGTTTGTGGAGATTTTAGTGATCTGCTATCTGACTTACAAAGAAAACCTTCAAATTCAGAAAGTACCGGCTGCCCCTCAGGATGTAGGCTTCTCCCATAACTAATAGCCCCTGAGATTAACTGGGAATGTGACGCCTGGCTGTATGTTCTCAGCTTCCTTTGCAGTTAAACGTGTCTATGGGACCACATTCTATCTTTGGGGAACGTGATGGAGTGATGAGGACAAGTTCCAAGCAACACCCATATAAAAAAAGAAACAAACTCCCTCTTCTTTTTCTCTCCTTCCTAATTTTCATGCCAACTCAGAGAGGGGGAGTATATGGCCTGTTTTGTCCAGGACACTCACATTGGCTCCGGTGCCAGAATCTTGAGACCTCTCCCTAACTTAGACCACGGGATGGGAACTGTTTTGAGGGTGACCAGGTATAAAATACAAGGAGCCCCTACTACTTTGGCCTTTGTTAGAGCATCTCAAGGGCGGGCAATATAAAATAAACAGGAAAAAAAAATAGACATCTTTGTTAAATTTTAAAATAATACACAATTATTGCCTTTGAGGTATTTAAAATCTACTGAGATGTTGAAAATTTAACAAATCATTTTAATCAAGGCAGGACCAAAAGAAAAAATGAAAAGCTTAGAAATTTTAAACAACTATTAGTTTTAGGATTTATGTTTGGCTTTTTTGTTCTTCCTGAGGAAACCCAAGGCAGCTTCTTACATGAGGTAGTATTTGGCCTTGCCTAATAAATACCGAGGGAGCCTTTCAGTAGTAAATACGGAAGTGATAAATACTCAGTGGTCTTTCAAAAGCCAGGAGTCCCAGGTAGACAGATTAGGATGGCAAAGACATTTTCTAGAAGTGGGGGTGTCGAGAGTGTCAGGTGGGTAGGATGTAAGAAAAGCTAAGACAAGTGTCCTACTTTAGAATCCAATTCTGAAGAAATCTGGTTACAATCCTGAGAAGTTTAGAATTTATTCTACAGAAAATACAAAGCTACAGAAGGTTTCCCTGAACCTGCCCTGTCATGGACAGAATGAATTGAGGAGGAAAAATAGTGTTTGTACCAATAGGACATAGGACTGATTAGATACAGGTATGGAAAGAAACAAATGTGTGGTAGCTTTTTTTTTTTTTTAATATAACTTACACTGGTTTCCACCTCCATTCATTGTTATCTCTTGGGCCTTTCTTATCCCTACCCCTCTCATTTAGCTGGCTAGATTATTCTTCTGACTTTCAAAAACCAGAGCCTTGAGAAACTCAAACCTTTGCAGAATCCCCCCATTACAGAAATGTACCTACAATACCTAGACACTAATTGGTCCCTGAGAAATGAGCCCTGCACTGTGACTATCCCCAGACTGGTGTGAGATCTGAGAGAAGAACCGCCGTGGGCCTTTTCTTAAGTAGAAGAATGGAGGGACTCCTCAGATGAGACATAGATCCTAGTGGCCTGTAGAGCTCTTCATTACTCAGCATGGGCAAAGGCGGCTGAAAGACCCCACATGCCCCAGAGGACAGAGAAGCCACAGAAAGGAGTGTTGGGTTCTTCCAAACAAGGGCTTGGGACTTCATCAGGTGAGTTGCTTGTCCCAGCGACCAAAGGCTTGACAAGAGAGGGATGTGACCACAGATGACAGCATTACAGTGACTCAGAGAAATGGAAGCCTTCAAGAACCTACACTCAGTTTAGGAAGACAAGAGCGAAACCCTAATGAAACAACAATTTTCCGCCATGCCAGAGAAATAGTTGCTCAGAATAGAAATTGAGATTTTTTTGCCCACTTTTGCTTTGGGAATGATAGGCAATATCAGACTGCCACATTACGTCTCTGAAATCTCTAGCCCAGGAGACCTGAAAACATGCCAGCACTGGGATAGGTAGTGCAAATAGAAAGGGAAAGCCACTGGCCTGGTGCAAGTTTTAAAAATGTTGTCTCAATGAATGATGGAAAGTAGAACTGGGGCTGGGAAGGAAGAAATTCAGGCTGCCCCAAGCAGTGAGCATGCCGGGATTAGCAATGCCCTGTATCTCCATGGGAAGGAGCCGTGGAAGGGAGTCAGAGAAGCTGATGGGCTACAGTCCTCACACAGAAACGTCACAGCTGCTGGGCCCTTTGGGGCTCAGGGAGGTCAGAGCGTAAGCACAGACTTCTAAGAGATCAATACATCGGGGCAGGGGGAGGTACTTCCAAGGGTCTGTATCCTTTGAGAGCAGGTGTTCCTTGCTATTTTCTCATTTTCAGTAACCTAGGGAACACTCTGCCCATTTCCACTAAAATAATCAATACCAAGGCAAGAACTGTTTTTTATCATTGCAGATGGTTATGTTTTAAAACTGGAGCACTTAAAAAGAACCAATGTTAAAAGCAAAATCTACTGATTTCAAGCATTTTACATTTTCTAACCCTCAATAAAAACTGGCATGCAGATAAATTATTATTCTTTTTATTTCCAGAGAGCTGAAAATATTTATATATCTACCATGGTACTTTTAAAAAAGCATATTTAAAGCAGAATTGAAATCTGGTTTGTAGTTATGTTATTTTTGTTTTTAAATTATACTACTTTTTTCTTCCTAAACCATATGATTTACTTTTCCTAAGTTAATGAACAGAACTTAAATAAAGGAGTTCTCACACAAGCAGGCAATATAGACCCTATTAATTAGGCCTACTTTTCAGTGTATTCAAAATTTGATTCTACTAATGCAAAGAGAAATATTTTATTTTTAGTTCATCATGTAATTGCCCCATAAATTCTTTGAAAGAAAATAACCAAAAAAAAAAAAATGTACTTCAAAATTAAAGATAAGAATGGAAACACAGCACATAATTCATTTGTAAAAATATACTCAGCTCAGTGCCTGTGGCTCAAATGGCTAAGGCGCCAGCCACATACACCCAAGGTGGCGGGTTCAAATCCAGCCCAGGCCCGCAAACAACAATGACAGCTGCAACCAAAAAAGAGCCAGGCATTGTGGCGGGTGCCTGTGGTCCCAGCTACTTGGGAGGCTGAGGCAGGAGATTCACTTGAGCCCAGGAGTTGGAGGTTGCTATGAGCTGTGATGCCACGGCACTCTACCCAGGAAGACAGCTTGAGGCTCCTGTCTCAAAAAAAGGCAAAGCTGACCCTTCTTCCCCAGAACTTTACAGTTTTTGGCTGGGGCCAGGTTTTAACCCACCACCTCTGGTATATGGGGCAGGGGCCTACTCCCTTGAGCCACAGGTGCTGCCCCCCGGAACTTTATATAATCGATTTTTCTTACTCATTTTATTTTTTTTATTAAATGATAGCTGTGTACAACTCATTTTAAAAGCCAATCTTTGAAGGAGAGAAGGGTATGAGCCAAGAAGAGAGATTATGGCTTGGTACAGTGGCTCATACATGTAATCAGCACTCTGGGGAGCTGAGGTGAGGTGGGTGAATTGCCTGAGCTAGGGAGTTAGAAACCAGCCTGAGAAAGAGCGAGACCCCATCTCTAAAACTAGCTGGCTGTTGTGGTTGGCACCTGTAGTCCCAGCTACTCAGAGGCTGAAGCAAGAAGATCACTTAAGCCCAAGAGTTTAAGGTTGCTGTGAGCTGTGATGCCACAGGAGAAAGTGAGATTCTGTCTCAAAAAGAGAGAGAGAAATTATAACAATATAGATTATAATAAACTCTAAATTCTCCTGATTCATCTGTCTTCTCAAGTATTCCAGCAAAACTTAAGAGAAACACATCAAGTGCCTGAGCTCTGTGGGGGCCCCTCACTGGCTTTGTGGTGATAGGTAAGCAAGAAGAATTCCCTGAGTTACCAAGTATTAGTGAATCATGGACCTGAGTGCTGCCATCGTTCAGATATTGAGTTGTTCTTACACCCCAGTTGTAAATGCTTAAAAGTTCTGGGGTGTTCTGTTATGAACATATTAGGCAGCTAGCTAGATATGAGAGGGCGGATGACGGATACAGTTGGGCAGTACTGGATTGGTTTAATGTCAGGCTGACCTGGGCTATTATGGGAATGAGTCTGTAAGATTTTGCAGGTGGGTTGTTATCAAGACCTTGCAGGTGGGTTGTTTGAGAACAGAGTTAATTAAGACCCTGGGAAACTTCCAAGAAGCAGCTGGTACTCCTCAAAGTTGTGTACAAAACCCAAAACTGTGCTTTCCACAGAGCAACTAGGACAGGACCCTGGTTGCTGTGCAAGTCCTTAATAAACTACTTTTCTTGCTAAAACTTTATTTGCTCTTTTCAATTATTTCAGTGACTACCTTGAATCACCACATGCTCTAATAAATACATTGAAACAATTAGCACATACACTGTAAAACCTTAAAAGATGATGTATTCTGAATTAAGCAAACGTTTCTTAGTAGTGGGAGATTACAATACATCATTCACAGTGGCCCCTTTGATGGAACCCTTTCAAAAAATGTCTTCAGTACTTCCCTGCCCTCTTAAATTATTAACCACACTGTAGATCAGTGTTTTTCAAGTTTTTATCTCACTGCACAATTGAACCTATAGTCAAATTTCCACAGCACACTTAAATTATGTTGGTCAAAAAAAGTTAAAAAAAACTTCTTTGAAAAATAATGATCTTTAAAAATTTTCATGGCATAGCAGTGGGCCAAGGCACACAGTTGAAAATCCTAGAGGTGGTGGGGAGCTCAGAGGCACATGAGTGGTCCATGAGTTTGAACTGGAACCAGCTCATACTATCTGTGTCACTGTGGAAACATGACTTGGTATCACAGAATTTCAGGTTTCTGTATCTTCAAACACTTATTTCTTAGTGTTAAGAGGCAAAAATGTGGTAATGTGTACAAAATGGAAATAATGCCAAGGCCTTAAATTACCAATGAATATTTGTTATAGGCAGTCCCCAAGTTGCAAATGTCTGACCTATGTATATCTCACACTTACAGACAGAGGCTGTTACCCCAGTTAAACACAACCACCTGATCCAACACACACTTATGAATGGAGGCTCTCACAGGTAATAGGTAAATGTACCAGTTTGACAGACACACAAATCACCTTAAGAACAAACCTATAGAACCTGTCTTGTTCATTACCCAGGGACTGTCTTATATTTCTTCTTTCCCCCTTACCCAAACACTGTATTATATCTGCCCTTTCCCTACCCCACTGTGAAACTGTCTTGGCCAACCGTTGCTAAAGTACGTAAAACACTAAGGGCGTTTTTGACTCACCTTCACTTCACTCCCTCCCCAGACAATCCTCCCTTGCCTCTAGCTTTCTAATTTCTTGTCTCAGGGTTGTTAATGACCTCAACCCAATCCACAAATCTTTACAACACATTTCAAACAGAAATCCTGTCTCCAACAGGCTCCAGCAACTAGGAAATCCAATGTCTCATGTACCCATAAGTTCAGAGGTAGGGAGGCCTCCAAGGTGTGTGCTCTACCCAGGCTCATTCTCTCTCTTTTTAGTGCCATTTGCAGGATCTGCGCCCTGCCAAGGCTGCCTTACCTTAGTCACAGGAAGGCCTTCAGAGACAGTCTTCCCTGTCACATCCCAACAAGAGAGAGCCTTTCCCAGTCATGAGATAAAAGACCCCCAGTTGAGTATGATTGGGTTAAATCAGGACATGTGGACACCCTTCACTAATACATGTCACCTGGGGAAATATGTTGATTCATTAAAATTTAGATTATTGAAAATACACAGCAGCTGGAATGAAATGACAATGACTTTGCATTAAGCTAATTAACATCTATTCCTAGCATGGGGGGAATCTCAGTTTCCTCTCTCCTGAACTCCAACAAAACTATGGCAAAGGGGATTTTTCAAGTCACAAATGGAGAAGAAAACACCAGTGCTGATAGGCAACCCAAAATCGACCCAAGAAAGCTAAATCCCCAGTGAATGGGGAAAACTGAGACTCTACCCATTTATACAACAGAAATCTCAATAGGCAAAAAAGCAGAAAAGAAGACCTAGAGCAGTGTACTTCTGGCCATCCCTCTGCGGGATATCCGTGCCAGGTGGTGGTTGGTTTTCTAATAACTTTATTGATAAATAATTTACATACCATATGTTCCCCTGACTAAAGTGTACAATTTACACTTTGAATAAAGCATGTTCAGAGTTGTACAACCATCATCATAACCTAATTTTAGGACATTTTTCTAATTGGAGGTCTCAGTTTAGACGACACCTCCTTATAGATGTTTTCCCCCACTATCCACAGTGGACTCGCACGTCTGATTTTCTTTTTTTGAGCTCTAATAACAATCTGAATTTTTTTTTCTTTTTAGTGATTGGCTTTCTTATTTGCTGTCTGCCTCTCCCACTAGAATGTAAACTCCATAAAGAGAAGCTCTTTGTGTCTGGCCTGATCTTTGTGGTCCAGCTGGAAGCCCAGCACAGGGCCTGGCACAGGGTATGTGGTCACTAAAAACATTAGCTGAATGAATGAACCAGCAAAACATAATTCTCAGAGGGGACAGGCTCTGTGGTGGGGATCAGCCTCCTGTGCCTCTGAAGATGAAGGGCAACCAGAAGGGGACTGAGTGGCTGTTAAATAAAATGAAGTTGAAAACTCAAGACCAACATACAGCGGTGTCTACAGCATATACTGTAAGCAGCCAAGTAGAGAAGAAGGCAAGGCTGTCTAGCTTTTATGATAAATTGTTTGATTCTTCTACTTCTAGCACTTCCTAAACAATAAAATTTCAGACACACATAGGAAACAACCTCCAAATCACTCCTATGCTTCCCACTGTTTGGAAGATGAACCAACCTCGTGGGACTGAGAAGCCCCCTTAGGTTCTTGGTCAGTTGGGGAGACTGGGGAGGAAAGACCTTAAGAAGGAGACAGTAGGGACAGGCATGGTGGCTTGTGCCTGTAATCCCAACAGTCTAGGAGGCTGAGGCAAGTCGATTGCTTGAGCCCAGGAGTTCAAGACCAGCCTGAGCAAGAGCAAGACCTCATCTCTACAACTACCCTGGCATTGTTGCAGGCGCTTGCAGTCTCAGCTACTCCAAAGACTAAGGCAAAAGGATCAGGTGAGCCCAGGAGTTTGAGGTTGCTGTAAGCTATGGCACCACGACACTTTGCCAAGGGTGACAAAGTGAGACTCTGTCTCCAAAAAAACAAAAAAGGGAGGGGGGATAGTACTGCTAGTAAGAGGAGGTGGATCTCATGCAATTAATTGGAAAAATAAAAAGACATGACCACATATGCAGCTCATGCTGATGCACACATTCATATTGCTTACACGAACACATTAAAATATACAAAGGCAGTGCTGCTTCATACGTCAGCCCTGCATCTAGTGTTGTTATTAATACACACTGGTTATACAGGGCACAGACCTGGAGTGAGAAAGCCTGAATTTCAAAGTGATTTTGGACAAGTTACTTAACTGCTTGGTGTTTTGATTTATACATTTGTAAGATAGATGTATTAACAGACCTTTGTCATAAGAGCTGTTTTGAGCATTGAGTGAGAATCAGAACAGTGCTGTCACGCCTCAGTGCCTATGTCACCCAGGAGCTGCAGCAGCCATAGCCATCATTATGGTGGTGGTGGTGGTGGTGGAGATGGAGCAGGTGGAGCAAAGTGAGAGAGGTGCTGCCCATTAGGATTGTTTTATGGGGCAAGAAATTCAGATTTAGCTCAGTGCCAAGCAGTGTCAAACACAAGGTAGTAAATTAATATTGAATTGACTTGCACTCACAACATTTCCTATCATCCTGCCAGATGACTTGACACAATTGATTTTTCTTCAAGAAGTAAGAGCATCAGCAGATCTGGAGTCCCTGTCACTGGCGAACTGATCCCAAGTAATTCATGCTCAACTTTGGCCCACAGAAAGTATCAGCAGGACATCCTCATTCAAGTGTGGGAATGTGTGTATACAAAAGATGATGTGCTTTAGACTGTGATCTCATTATTACAAGAAAGACATGAGAGTTTCATTCTTTTAGAAAAAGAGACAACAGTGGACAACCCAGAGTAATAATCCACACTCTTCATAAATCAAGAAAGTTGTTTTGGGGGGGAGGGAGTTACTGGTTGGCACTTCTAACAATGTTTTCAGTGCTTCTTCGTCCAACATGAATAAGGGTGAAGCCCTCATGGAGCATTTGTTCATTTACAGTTGATTGATCGAGTAAGATCCACTGGTTCTTCTCATGTATTATATAAGGAAACTGGAAAGAAAAATGGAAAATTGGTTTTATCTCATGATCTGCAGCAAAATCAGCTCTGGAAAGAGGGCTAGCCTCCAAGTTCAAAAGCAGAGAGTGAGACCAATTATTTAATCTATCCAGCAGGCAATCAGGAGAAAGTACTATAAAAGAAGAGGTTTTCAGCATAAACAAAAGTAAGTGAGCTGTTTTCAAGTTAAAACAGAATGTGTTATTTTAAAAAAAATAGCCTGGAGGATTATTTTCCATCTATGGAATAAAAAACATATCTAGTGAACATTCTGAAGGCTGTTAAATGAAATAAAGTGGAAAACCCAAGACCAACCTAGAGCAGAATCTACAACTTATACAGCAAGAAGACAAGTAGTGAAGGAGGCGAGGCTGACTGGCTTTTACCATCAATTGTCTGATTCTCCCACTTGTAGCACTTCCTAAACACACAGGAAACATCCTCCAAATCTCTCCTGTGCATACTTACGGGATTCTCAAGTAAAGAGTATTACTGACAATTAAAAAATATAAATTAAGTTCCAAGAAGCATAAGTATACTTATTCCTTTAAGCAACAATTAACTACATTAAATTTATGTTTTAAAGTGAAATATAGGGATATTCATTTTCTTGGTAGACCTTTACTAATTAATCAAATAGTGAATGAATCTTCAAAAGTATTATGGCCAGGTCTTAATTTATCAAGGTGACTGGGCAATAAGAGACACAGCTAATTCCATTGAAAGAAGGATTTTAATATTCACAATTGCCTCCGAAAATAGATGCACAGGCCATGCAGAGCCACCTGGGAAAGACATCAGGGTGGTCAGGAGGCAAGGGAAAGGTTTGGGCCATTGCCTTTATTGGGGTTTCCAGGGGAAAAACAGGCAGGGTAAAGAGCTTAGGACTGGATGGTTTGAATAATCTCAGGGCCAGGTGCCAGGTAACTAGTAGCAAGGCACCTTGCCTTGGATGGTTAAGGCACAGGAATGTTGCCTCCTACAGTATCTGGACCAGATAGGGAAGATTTGCTTCTGAATCGTTTAGTATGTAGAACAAAGACATGTCCTGGTGGAGCCCTTCATTGTCATCTTTAAGAATTGGCTAGCCCTAGGAGGGAAGTGTCTCCCCAGCCAAAAATATTTTTTAAGATGTCAAAACATCATAATATGTTGCTTTAGTAACCAAAAATCTAAAAATATTTATGATATACCAACAAAACCTAGCATCTTACTATTTATATTCAGTATTTTATTATTTATGTCAACTCAGTTTCCTTACTCTAAATCCATGTACATATACATAAAAGTGTACGTTTCCATTTTTGTGGGAAAGTGAGAATCAGTCTTTGACCTGAGAACAATGAGATAAAAAGCACAGAAAGAAACTCCCCAAAGAGTTAACAGGTCCCTGTCAGGGACAGCTGGAACAAATGGAAGACACAAAGGAGAAATGTCTTCTAAAAGCAACGCAACAGGAAGGACCTGGAAATTGGGCAGTGGAGATGGCAACCTGGACATTGGGTTTGGGAGGTAGAGATAGAGACCTGGACATTGGGTTTGGGAGGTGGGGATGGAGACCTGGACATTGGGTTTGGGAGGTGGAGATGGCCACCTGGACACTGGGTTTGGGAGGTGGAGATGGAGACCTGGACATTGAGATTGGGAGGTGGAGATGGCGACCTGGATACTGGGTTTGGGAGGTGGAGATGGCCACCTAGACACTGGGTTTGGGAGGTGGAGATGGTGACCTGGACACTGGGTTTGGGACGTGAAGATGGCAACCCTGGACATTGGGTTTGGGAGGTGGGGACGGTGTTGAGAGTGAACAGGTACACTTGAGTAACTATCCTCTACTTTCACTTCCAAAGCAAAGTAGAAAATTTCTCTGAGTTTGTGATAGGGTTTGAAATTAGGATGGACAGTATGGCATAGGGAAGGTGGAACCGTCTAGCAATGATTCTGAACAGGTGTGCGTGAGAAGAAGCTCTTAGGTGTGCCGCAAAAATGTTTAAGGATTATTAAATTATTTTCAAAAGAAGTTCAAAGCACAATAAGTATATTCTTCTTTTTACTCTTTTTTTGTTTTCTTAATCAACATAAGTGTGCCATGGAAGTTTAACTATAGGTTCAAGTGTGCTGGGAGATAAAAAAGGATAAAAAATACTGGTCTTGAGCAAGGCTCTGAAAACCAGGGTTTAAATTCAGTCTTTACCACTTAGGACCTATGTGACATTGTGTCAGCAGTTTGCTAATCTCTTAAATAGGAATAACAATAGATTCTTACATGTAACATAGAGCACTTGTATTATTACAAAATGAAATGATCCATGTGGAACACTAAAGACAGTACCTGGAGTATATAAAATACATAAACACGAGCTGTCAGTAATATTATTACTCTGCCTATGTTTATGGAGAATTCTCAACTTGTCAGGTCCTTTTCTAGGGGATAAGGGTACAGCAGTGAACAACTAAATATGTAACATAATGTTCAGAAAGTGCTCAGTCCTATGATGAGGAGAAGAAGTAGGTCAGGGTGGTCAAGGGAGCCAGGGTGACGGGAAGAGAAATGGCAAATAAGAATGGAAAGGAGATCAGGTACCAAATGACGTGAGGTCTTGAGGATCATGATAAAGACTGTTTGGGGGGGGGTTGGTTTTTTAATTTTTTTATTAAATCATAGCTGTGTACATTAATGCAGTCATGGGGTACAGTGTGCAGGTTTTATATAAAATTTGAAATACTTTCATCAATTGGTTAACATAGCCTTCATGGCATTTTCTTAGTTATTGTGTTAAGACATTTATATTCTACATTTAGAGAGATTCACATGTACCCTTGCAAGATAAACTATAGGTGTGGTCCCACCAAACACCCTCCCTCTACCCATCCTCCCCCTTCTCCTCCCCTCCCTCT
This sequence comes from Otolemur garnettii, assembly GCF_000181295.1. Taxonomy (NCBI): domain Eukaryota; kingdom Metazoa; phylum Chordata; class Mammalia; order Primates; family Galagidae; genus Otolemur; species Otolemur garnettii. The sequence continues at coordinate 2,572,707 of NW_003852425.1, read as the reverse complement.
CCCCTTTCCCCATATTCTTGGGCTAAAATTGGGTTATAGCTTTCCTACGGAAGCTATAAATTAGTTTCACTTAGCAAAGTATCTCAAGAATGGAAGAAAAGGTATCCATGATAAAGACTTTGGACACTGTCTCTCCACTGGAAGACTGAAAGGCGGGGAATAACAGCACCCAATTAACCACCTAAAAAGTCATGTTGCCTCCTGCTGTGTAGGTGAGGGGCAAATGCGAGTGCCCTGACACACTAAGAGGAATACTGTGCTGGACTAGTGGAGCTCTGGACGGAATTGTTTCAAAATAGACTAAGCAGGTGCCGTGATAACTACTGGATGCAGGAAAAGTGCCCAGCATTTTCTTGGGTGTCTCAGCACTTTCTTAGTTTAAAGCAGCCGGCTTAGACTGACCCTGATGACTTTAGCTGTCCTATGGTGCCCTTTAGCTAAGTATAATACTACAATCCCCACCTAGTAGAGAATTGAATATCATTAACATAACATGGGTTGTGTGAAAGTGCACAAGGACGGTACTAAGCCCACCTAATTTTTCCACTATGAAGAAGCAATGACACAATGTAAAAACTCAGTGTCACTCACTGGGAAAGGACTTAAGGCAACACCACAGGGTGGATAAGTGCAGATTCTGCACACAAGAAAGGTTCTGTGGAAAAGAAGTTCTGTGCCACCAGGAGCAAGTGCCCTTGTAATTGACCTTTTATAAACTCATCTAACTATTGTCACGGTGGACTTCTCTGAGTCATTCTTTGGTCTTTCAACTCCCTCTCAGTATGTGGGGCAGTTTTCTCAAATTTTCCCAAAAGAATAGGAAATGGATTATAAGGGAGAAAGAATGGAAACAGGAAAGCCAGACTGGTTAGTGTCAAAATTACTCAGAAGAGAGATAACAAGGGGGCAGGACTAGGGTCAGCTAGTAGTAGACATGGTAACAGTGATTGGATTCGGGATATCTTTTGATCAGTGGAGCTAAAAAATGTTGTTGGTGGATTAAATGTGAAGTGTAACAGACAAAGAGGAATCAAGGATAACTACAAGTAAACGAGCGAGTGCCGGTAATGAGATGGGGCTAGTAATTCAGAGTCTCGATTGGGACATAGTAGCCCTGAGATGCTTAGCAGATATCTCAGTAGAGCTGTAAGTAGGCAGGTAGACACAGGAGTTGAGGGTGCATGGTAGAACAGAGGCCAGAGCTGTGAGTATGGTAGTGAGTCAGCAGCACTCACGTCACGTAGAAAGCCACAGCACGGAGATCCCCTAAGCATTAGCGTGGCTGGAGAGGAAAGAGGGCTGGGACACTCTGGGGCACTTTGACACTTAGGTGTCCAGAAGAGGGAAGAGATTGAGAACAGTGGCCAGAGAGGCGGAGTTGCTCCCAGAACCCCTGCAGTTTAACGGTGAGCACGTGATTCCCAGACACCAAGTGGAGAAGGTGTTTCCAAAGGAAGGAAGTGAAAAATGTGCCAATCACTGCTAAGAGGATGGGCAAAATGCAGACTGAGACTGGCCAGGAAATTTGGCAAGGGAAAGGCCTTTGGGGATCTCACAAGAACTGTGTAAATGAAGTCTTGAAAGTGCAATTGGAGCCTCTGATTAAAGATGACTGTTTGGTGAAGTTCTGGTATAAAGGGAAGCAAAAATAATGAGCAAATAGCTTGGGAGCAATATGAAGACAGGTGAGAATTTTCCAAATACGATAGATGTTACAGCATATTGTATGCTGACCAAACATGATCTCACAGATGGGGAATGTGGTGCTGGGAGAGGGAATGGCAGAAGCAAAGACACAACTAGGAAGGTTGGCCTCCAGCAGAAGTGCAGACAGCTCACCCACTGCTATGGGGGACAAAGGGACTAACCCAGTGTTACATTTAGCCAGGGTCATGGTTTTGTGCAATGAGTTTCACCAAGGGCAGGAGGACAGGCATGCTAAGGACTTATACAAAAGGCTGATTATAATGAGAACCTTGCAATCCAGACCAAATAGTGAGGGAGGGAGGTGGTAGCATCACGGATGGGAGCTCCTATGAGGAGAGCAGAGTTAGTAGAGTGGGCATTTTAGAGAAAAAGAGCTCCCACGACAGGAGACAGGAAGCAGAAAGTTGCCAGCCTAAAATTGTGATTATTTCTAATCATGTATGAATATTTTTCAATGGCCTCTGTAGCATCCATTTCTGCTATCTAATAACAAAAGAAAGCTTAACAGGGGAATTCTGTTGTGTGTTACACTGTGTGTCCACAAAGAAAAAATATATATATGTTGAAGTCCTAACCCTAATACCTGCAAATTTTACTGTATTTGGAATCTTTGCACATATAATCGAGTAACAGGAGGTCCTTAGAGAAGGCCCTAATAGGACCAGTGACATAATAAGAAGAGGGACACGTGGACACAGACACATCAGGGAGAATGGCATATGATGGTGGTGGCAGAGACTGGAGTCAGGCAGCTGCAAGGCAGAGGAAGTCAAGGATTGCTGGCAATACCAAAGGGAAGGGAAAGGCATCAACAGACCCTCCCCAGGAGCCTTCCAGAGAGCCTAGGACACCTTGATTTTGCTCTTCTAGTCTCCATAACCGTGAAAGAATACATTGCTATTGTGTGAAGCCACCCAGTTTGCGGCTTTTTTTTGCAGTGTCCCAGCAAACACATGCAGAGAGTGGGCTTTGATCAGCATAGTCCGCCTCCCTGCCTGTGACTGCTTCAGGGATAAACCTGTGGGACTCAAAGATACTTGGACTTTGAGGAAAGGAAAAACTCCTTCTTCCTTTTCCTGAGTTGTTTTCAAAACTGTCTTTTGGCTCAGCGCCTGTGGCTCAAGCGGCTAAGGCGCCAGCCACATACACCTAAGGTGGCGGGTTCGAATCCCCAGCCCAGGCCCGCCAAACAACGATGATGGCTGCAACCAAAAAATGGCCAGGCATTGTGGCGGGCGCCTGTGGTCCCAGCTACTTGGGAGGCTGAGGCAGGAGACTCGCTTGAGCCCAGAAGTTGGAGGTTGCTGTGAGCGTGATGCCACGGCACTCTACCCAGGGGAATAGCTTTGAGGCTCCGTCTCAAAAAAAAAAAAAAAAATTGTCTTTTTAGTGGGATGTGAAAAAGAATGTTTTAGCCCTGGGAACTGGTGGCAGCCATCTGGCCACTCTAAGGGGAGAACCTTCTGTGCATCGGCGTCCAGATCAAAAAGCAAAGTGAAACACTGAGCAAAAGGAACTTCTTCTGCCTGCAGCAAACCATTCCCATGTTTTATCTGGAAGATTCAGTTACATGAACCAATAGATTTCTTTTATTACTTGTCACATATTTATTAATATTAATTACATATTTTTTATATTTAATATTATTTATTAATACTATTCAATAAATAAATGTCCATTACTAACAGAGAAGCAATGCTGTAGATCTTTATCTGATCTCATTGTCCTCTTAAACAATCAGCCCAGACCTAACCTATGTCCAACCAAGCCAGCCATGGTGGTTCTCTCAGCTTCACTAAAATTTAGAAACAGGCTTCTTCCTGCCTAGAGGTCCCTGACTTCCCTATTGTTAGAGCATTTACTTTAGAAAACTTTCTATTGTAGGGGTGGCACCTGTGGCTCAAAGGAATAGGATGCCAGCCCCATATGCCGGAGGTGGCAGGTTCAAATCCAGCCGTGACCCAAAACTGCAAAAAAAAAAAAAAAAGGAAAGAAAGAAAAATTTCTATTATAAATCTTTTCTCCTTTGAGAAGTAAATATTTTTAAAAGCCAGTTTACAACCCAGGAGGGCTGGGAACCATCCTTTGAAATGTGACCACTGAAGACCTTAGTGCCTGTAATTCCTCGGGTCTGTGAAAAGAAGGAACCAAAGTTCCATAATGGACCATTCGCAAACACAGGTGGCCTCGTCACATAGACCAACCTCCCCACTGATGTCTTTCAGTGCTTCCCACCAGCACACCCTCACTCTTAAAGTACGCCTTTTGCCTTCCAGGAGAGCTAAGTTCAATCCCTCTACCTTACTGCAATAGCCTTTTGTTTGTTTTTTGAGACAGAGTCATCATAGCTCACAGCAACCTCAAACTCTTGGGCTCAAGCGATCCTCTTGCCTCAGCCTCCCAAGTAGCTGGGACTACAGGCACCTGCCAGAATGCCCAGCTAGTTTTTCTATTTTTAGTAGAAACAGGTCTTACTTTTGCTCAGGCTGGTCTCCAACTCCTAAGTTCAGGCAATCCACCCCCGCTTTGGCCTCCCAGAGTGCAAGGGTTACGGGCGTGAGCCACCACGGGGCCCCCGCAATAGCCTTGAATAAAGTCTTGCCCGTTTCACTCAATCCAGGACAACTTTTCATTGATAACATCTCAGGATTGCCTCCACACTCCACTTTAGAAAACCAGGCACTACCAAAAACATCCAAACCTTCCATAATGAAGTGTTTGGTAGTCTGCCTTTCATCTGACGTTTCTCTGAGAAGCACACACCCCCGTCTTGTTTACGCGAGGTGAGTGGTTTCGGTCCTTCACCCGGAGAAGGGGCCGGCGTTCCCAAAATGAGTCAGGCCTGAGTGTGGATTTTCTCCAGTTCATTTTATGCTCTAAATTGCCTTCTCCTGGCTCTGTTCCATGCTCTTTGCTCTTAGCTCCAAAGCTTTCCCTGTTTCCCAGAGCCAGCTTTTCCTTCCAAGTCAGACCACCTGAAGGTCTTTTCCTTGTTTATAGACAGATAATCAGCTACATCCTCTCCCACTGAGCGGGGCAGACTACTTCAAACAGGCAGTCCTTTGACACGCTCAGGAGGCAGCCCTGTGCTTGCCAGGGAAGCCTGGGGCCCAACGCTTCCGACGATTTCTTTCTGAACTCTTCTCTTGAGTGGACACAAGGCTCTGGGTGAAATTCTCAGCTGAAAAAGTCTTTTCTGCTTTGTTTTTATTCTATAATACTAACATCCAACCAAGTAAAAATTAGGAATCAGTGTCTCCATTGATGTTTTGCTACAATGACACCTGCAAGCCCTGTCGCCCTTTCACTGATGGAGAATCTTGAAAAGAGAGAATACAATTAACCCTCACCTTTCTTGTTCCCCAGGCCACATCCTCCCACCTGGTTATCTGAGTGCTCTGCTTCTCTTTAGATTCCCCATAATTATTCCAAACTACCACCCAGAGTTTCCGAACTCCTTGAAGAAATCATCAGGAAGAATAATATGACAGATCCTCTCAGATCTAAGGAACCTCATGCTGGGACTGTGGCTAGATCAGATGCTTCCTCTCCTCTCTCCCTGGGGGAACACTGTAGCCGCTCAGCACCAGTGGCTTCTAGTCTCTTATTTCATTGTCCAAAAATCAAAAGTCAGAATAGCTCAGCCGCAACATTAGCACTAATGAGAGAGACAGGATCCGATTCTTACTGTACTATAGAAATGAGATAGGAAGGGATGGGCGTTGACTAGGAAAATCAGGTACTGCGGAGATTTTCAGTCCAGACACAGGATAGAGTTTGCAGTGGTAACATTAGTGGTACACAAGTAGACTTTAGAAAACTTTAGTCAGAAAAATAACTAGAAAGCCAGGCATGGGGGCTCATGCCTAAAATCTCAGCACTTTGGGAAGCTGCGGCAGGAGGATTGATTGACGGCAGGAGTTTGAGATCAGCCAGGGCAACATAGCAAGACTCCTGTCTCTACAAAAAAAAAAAAATTAGCTGAGCACGGTGGCATGCTCCTGGAGTTCCAGCCACTCTAAAGGCTGTAGCAGGAGGATTGCTTGAGCTCAGGAGTTTGAAGCTGCAATAAACTATGATTACTCCACTGCACTCCAGCCTAGGCAACATAGCAAGACCCCATGTCTAAAAAATAAATAAATAAGGCTCCACGTCTGTGGCTCAAGTGGCTAAAGCATCAGCCACATACACCCAAGGTGGTGGGTTTGAATCCAGCCCGGGCCCGCCAAACAACAATGACGGCTGCAACCAAAAAATAGCCAGGTGTTGTGGCAGGCACCTGTGGTCTCAGCTACTTGGGAGGCTGAGGCAGGAGACTCGCTTGAGCCCAGGAGTTGGAGGTTGCTGTGAGCTGTGATGCCACAGCACTCTACCCAGGGCAACAGCTTGAGGCTCCTTTCTCAAAAAATAAATAAATAAATAAGAAAGAAAGAAAGAAAGAACTAGAACCTGGTGGTTGGATAAAATGGGAGGGGGTTAGGGCATTGGAGATCTTAAGAATGACAGGTTTCTTGTTGAAGCAACAGGGTAGAAAATCAACAGCTGACATCTTTGATATTTTCTATTTGACAAGCACTATTCTCAAACCTCTATATACAGTGCCATTGATATAATACAATTGTGAGGTAAGCATGACTGCTATTATTCATTATACGAGTTAGGAAACTAGGGCACAGAAGATAAATAATCTGCTCCAAATCACCCAGGCAGAAAGTATTGGAACCACTATCCACAGCCACACTGCTTCACACCCCATGCTCCTAACTTCCATGACATTCAGTGAGAAGAGGACGTCAAGAAAAAGATGTTGAAGTCTGGACAGGCTGACTTGCAAGTACTTTGAAGACATCCTAGGAGAGATATTGCTTAACTTATTAAAATATGAGGTTATTAGATTTGCAAACTCATCCTAGAAAAAGTGCTACATACTTCATTGCTGAATATTACCACAGTCACCAGATGACCAAGGGGAGGACTTCAGAGGTCACCACAGTGATAGTCAGCAATGAAGTACGTAGCACCTTTTCTAAAATGAGATCACAAACTTAATTGTCAAACTTTCATATGATGATAGCTCCAATGGCCATTCAGGAAAAAGAGTCCAAAATTGCTTTGAAGGGTGGACTAGGCACTGGCATTGGTGCATAGCTTTCCAAGGGGAGTACCTTGAAGGTGACCATAGCGATATTTAACAATGAGGTAGGTAGCACTTTTTCTAGGATGAGGCCGTGAACTTCATCGTGCAATCTCATATACAAAAGTCAAACTCAAGAGTGAGACTAGTTGGAAGGCAAAGAGTTCAGTCATTAGCATGTAGACAGTAATTAAAACTAAGAGGTAGATGGAACTAATTGCCCAAGGAGGGTATGGAAGCAGAGAAAAGCTCCCAGACTGAGCCCTGAAGAACGTCAAAGTTGGAGAGGTGGGTAGAGGAGGAGACGCAGACACAGTGGGTAGAAGGAGCTTTCTGAGAGGTAGGAACAAAAACTAGAGAGGGTGTGTCATGAAGAGCAAGAAAAACATGATCAACAGTAAGAAAAAAGTGAAAATGGAAAAGTGTCCATTGTTTCCTATATGGAAAGGCAGGCGGGAAAGGAGGATGAAGATGAAGGAGAGAGGACGCAGGCAGAGGCCGGGCCCATGACTGTGGACACTGGAGGGGCTGGTTTCAGACCACAGGTGGAGGAAGATCCTAGGTTGGGAGTGGGACACCTCATCCCTTAACAGAAGAGGGAAGGAGGAATGGATGGGACGGTGCCAGGAGATTTCCATATTTTGGGGCCAACATTTTGCCTACTGGTTTCCATTTCTTCTGTAAAGACGAAAGGCTGTAGTCCCGTCTCTTGCCAATCCCCCCCCTTGATTTTCCACATCAGTGGTTCTCAAATTCTGTTGTCACTGATGATCCCAAACAGCGTTTATTCATGTGGGTTATATCTGTCCATATTTGCCACAGAAGAGATTAAAACTGAGACCTTTACAAATACTTATTATTTTCTTTAAAATAGCAATAGTAAACCTGTCCTATGTTAACATAAAAACGTATTTTATGAAAACCGTATACTTTCCAAACCAAAAAAAAAAAAATAATAATAATTTAGGGACAAGAGTGACACTGTCCTACATTTAGTTTGCAAATCTCTTTAATACTGGGCTTCCTGTGAGACAGCTGGATTCTGAGATCTGTTTATGCATTCAGTCTGTTGCAATATGCTGTTTTGAAGTCTGTGAAGAAAACCCATCTAATACAGATGTACAGTTGGGAAAAAAGAAGCATTTCACTAGCCTTGCCAGATAGTTGTGGATATTATTGACATAACCCAAACTGGACATGTGGTAGTTTCTGAAGGATTAGTTGCAATCCCAGAATCTGAAATCCTATCAATATACTTTTCATATTCTATTACATTAAAAACCATTGATTCATGCACATATCTTACATCCAGTCCTATTAGATTATGTAAAGATGGGAATAAATTTAACTAAATGGCCTTACTTTGATCAACACTGTTAGACTATTAGATTATGAAATTACAGATGCTGGCAGAGACACAAACAAAATGTCGATGATAGACAAGATATTAGAAATAGCAGAACAAAGCATGTGGTGTGGAATGAGAAGGAGTGGTAGATTCTGGATCTATTACCAAAGGTGGAAAATAAATGGGGATAATATTATGGATAGAATTGTGTCCCCCCAAAAAGATACGTTACAGTCCTAAATCTGGTTCCTGTGAATGTAACCTTATTTGGAAATAAGTTCTGTGAAGGTGAAATCAAGTTAAGATGAGGCAGTTCTGAAATAGGACGGAACCCTAACCTGATAGACTGATGTCCTCATAAGAGGAAAATGTGCTGTGAAGAGAGGAACACACAGGGAGAAAGCCACCTGACAGCAGGCAGAGAGCAGAGTGATGCGGCTACCAAGCCAAAGAAGGCCAAGGATCGATGGCCACCACCAGAAGCTAAGAAAAGGTTTCGCTTTTTATTCTACCCAGAGTCTCAGAGGGAACATGACCATGTTAACACCTTGATTTTTGACTCTGGCCTCCAGAACTGGGAGAGAATAAGTTTCTTTCGTTGTAAGCCACCCAGTTTGTGGTCCTCTGTTAAGGTCTAATACAGATAGAGTGGAAGAATGTATTGCTTCTCCTTTCCATAAGGGGAATCCTACATTTCCACCCATTGTCATGTGACTGATTGGCTTTGGCTAGTAAAATATGAATGGAAGTAGGAACTTTAAGAGCCCTGGGGGCTTCAGTTGGCCACTTTTCCTTCTGTCAGAAGAATAAAAGGTCCCAGGTAGGAACTCTTCCTTAGTCTGTGTGTATCAGAAATACAACCAACCCACATGCCACATTCACATTATGAAATCTACAGAGATTTGGGGTCGTTTATTTTTGCAACAAAGCCTAGGAAAAGCTACCTAGGGTCACAAATCAGACAAATGAATTTCTGTCCATCAAAACTAGGGTTTTTGATAGCAGATTGTTATCATAATTATAAAGAATTCTACCTATGAAGACTACTATCGATATAGACATTAGCATTTAGTCTTTTTGTCCAGGTGGGGTGGCTCACGCCTATAATCTTAGCACTCTGAGACGCCAAGGTGGGTAGATTGCCTGAGCTCACAGGTTCAAGACCAGCCTGAGCCAGAGCAAGACCTCATCTCTAAAAATAGCCAGGCATTGTGGCGATTGCCTGTAGTTCCAGTTATTTGAGAGGCTGAGACAAGAGAATCACTTAAGCCCGAGTTAGAAGTTGCTGTGAGCTATGATGCCAAGGGACTCTACCAAGGGTGGCAAAGTAAGACTCTGTCTCAAAAAAAATTAAAACCAAAAAAAAGTCTTTTTTTCGTAATACTCTAGTATTCTACTATTTGCTGCCAATTACTTCAGTTTCAACAACATAAACCTAGCTTGCAGTTTTATTAAACTTAATGTGTTTCTATGTTATGATTCTATTTCTTACACAAATAGAGCCAAATCAGTGTTATTTACCTTAATTGTGGTGGGGAACAGTGCCCATGGATGTGAAAGCTGAAAGTCATTTAAAAAAAAAGAAAACTCACAGGATCATAATCACATTTCCTAATTCCTTAAAACTTAAGTTCTCAAATTTTAACAGGAAATTTATACTGCTTAGTATTTGAGAAAAGGCTGTAAGACCATTGACTAGATAGTAGGTTTTTAATACTATATTTTAAGTACAGTCTTCGTGGACTAAGCCAGTAAATAGTTTGGTGGTAAACCTTTAGTACTCATGAGAGGATGGCTCATAGGATACCATATATGACTTCTATTCATTCAACAAATATCTTTTGAGAAATTGTTTGTGCCAAGCGTTCTTCTAGGTGCTAGGGATATGTGGATAGCTGTGAGCAAATAAAACAAAATTCTGCTCTTGTGAAGTTCACATTCCTGAATGATACATCTATTCTGTCATGAAATCTTGAGGTGAGATTGCAGTTGTTAGTCGGTACTGCTTCTTTTAAAAAAATACATACATATAAACACATATATACACACTATCTTTCCTAATGTAATTCTAAGGCACACATATTGCCTAATTTTTCAACAGTATAATAACTGTAATTGGTATCAATACCAATTCAGAATTACATTAGCACTGATTTTACAGCCCCCAAATGGGTATAATCAACACAGGGAAAATGTTTACTAAACATTAGTTAGTCTGGAGATATAGATGATACTTTACCATTCATTGATGACAGACTTTACTTACAGACAATTTGAAAGAAATGTCACTCTCTTTATTCAAATGCTACAATAGTACAATTAAAACAAGACACTTATCTTTGAATGTGTCTTCCCTATCCCCACTAATTCATTGGGTCATTAGCTCCAACACTGTGAATAGGTTCTCACTACCCCATTCAGTTTAATTAGTGTGCCAGATAAATATATAAGAGCCCCCTTTGCACTGCAGCTAATAGTAGATAATGGCTCTTAAAAAGAGGGAGAGATTGCCTTACTCTGCAATGACTATACAAGAAAAAAATGTGTTCACATACATTTGACATAAAAAGATATCAAGACTCAGCTATCTAACAAAGAACAAAGATCATCATACTCTGCAGAAATTAAAGTCTCAAATTGGGATAAGTCATTGCCACGTACAAATATGTCAAAAGGAGTCTTCTCCTTTCTGGTGTGTTTTTTTTTTTCTTTTTTTGGTTCATTCACAGTAAGCAGACACAGCATGGCATCAGCTGGTCTCTTGATTATTTTTTAATTTTTGATAGAGTGTTCAAATCCAAATATTTAAGCAATATATTATAATATTTTCTTTTAATGTAGGCTGATACTCTGTTTATTTAATGTAATATAAAATGGAATCAATTTTATCAATGGAAATAATATAAAATTGAATCAATATTAAAATCATACCCTTAACAGAAAAGGAAGGTGTGTGTCTCACAATGATGGTGTTCTATACATTAATGATTTAAACTAACTCCTCTGTTTAATTCACTAACTCCATAAATCTGTCTGCAATCTGCATTTACAAGTAGTTATAGAAAATTTCCAGGATATACAGGCAATAGAGAACTTTCACATTCAATAAACATCAACTAATGGCTCAGCACCTATAGCTCAGCAGTTAGGGTGCCAGCTACATACATCAGAGCTGGCGGGTTTGAACCCAGCCTGGACCTGCCAAAAAAAATGACAATTACAACAACAACAACAACAAAAATTGCCAGGCATTGTGGCAGGTACCTATAGTCCCAGCTACTTAGGAGGCTGAGGCAAGAGAACCGCTTAAGCCCAAGAGTTTGAGGTTGCTGTGAGCTGTGATGCCACAGTACTCTACTGAGGGTCACATAGTGAGACTCTGTCTGAAAAAAAATTAATTAAATAAATAAATAAACATCAACTAAATGCCAGGCATGCCCAAGGCCACACCAACCTCCACCCATCTGGTTCCCTCTGTACTCTGAAGGTAAGTCCCAAGCATATGTCAGACAGAATACCAGGTCCTAGCACTAAGACTCTTCTCAGGCCTCAAGTTGTTGAAGTTTTAGTAAGAGGAACAGATAAGAGGTATTTTGAAAAACTAGGAAATAATTTGGCTATCCAAGAAGTAGTCTCTGAAATCAAATAGGACTTGATATTTAAACAATTTTCTGTAGCAGCATGTGACTGCCAAATCAACAGGCGATGGATCAGATCAGAAATATGTCAAATACTCTTAAAATGGCAGAAACGCTTCTAGGCCAGAAACACATGGATATTGTAAGAGAATCAAAAGCTTAAATTAATGTCTAGAATTAAATTAACATTAAAATGGTGCTGTTGAGTTCATGTCTGAAGTATTTCAGGAAAAGATTGATTTTGAATGTGTCACTATCCAAATGCTATCTTAGAAGGGATTTTTAGGCTATTCATTTAACTAAATTAAAGTATTAACACATGTGAAGCAGGAGGCCTAGGACAAAAGAAAGCGGAAAGGCAGCTCTACTCCCAGAATAAGGGATGGTGAATGATCAGAAGCCAATACTTGCCTCCACTTACCTTAAGAGACTGGGACATCTCAGAGTTCAGGGCTCCATCTTTAAGTCTACATGTGATACAGATGTGTATGTTGAAAAAGAATTCAAAAGAGATAGATTGGTCCTGTCAGGAGTGATTTTTATTTCTACCAAAGGTTCAGTAGAAAGAGAACTTTCACATTCAATAAATAACTACTAAGCACCAGCCTATCAAATCAGACGTGGAGCCAACTTCCATGTGGCCAGTTCTGTGAGGAGTCACATTCTGAAAGCTGGGTTGACTGAGATTAAACTTTTAATCAATTCCAAAGCTATTTAGGAAGTCTTATAGCTTGGTACCCTGACTAGTTGCCTGATTAATCTGTCCAGTTCTGTCTACAGGGAGGAAAAATGAATTAGCCAGGCAGTCACAAATATCTGTTTACATGATAACTAAATTTCTTACTTTAAATTAATGACTCAGCATTCTGGCTTTTAGATTGGTCTTAACGAGTTTCTCCACATGAAGTTGCAACATCCCCATATCCACCCACTCTGGGACCCTTGTAAGACAAAGCTCCTAATTTTACAAAGCCGATGGCATAAACTCCAGCCTGAGATAAATTTAACAATGCTATGTGAGGTGGTGAGGTCCTGCTTTGACTCTTACCACTCTGGCCATGGCTAATTGGATTAAAAATTGATGCCTAAATCATAACAGGTTACTAATGGCCTAAGCACAAGAAATGAGTAACAAAATATAGACTCAAATTTTTCTTAGGGAATTCCAACTTAACTTCAAAAAAAAAGTCAACAGATGTCAGAATAGTTAAAAGTGGAGAAATACAAGGAGACTGCAGTAGACAGAAGCCAGGAGGCAATAGAGACAAAATGGCAGCAGAAATTATCTGTAAGTGGTAGCATCCATAAGGCAGAGCAGAGAGTTGAAAGGTATTGCTCTGTAGTGAATGGTAGGGAGAAGTAGCAGAGGTTTCATAGCATTGGAGAGGACAGCTACAGATATAGAATGTATACTATCCCAGTTCTATGTTGGTCCAATCTTCACTTATGGAAATAATTTCTTGTCTCTTTTACTCATGTATCTCTCCTTACCAGAAACCTCCCCCACTAAGTGAGATAGCTGAAAATGTTTTGTTCTTTGAAACATAGACGATCCTAAAATGGTTCTAGAAACATTGAAATATAGATCTCATTTGAATAACATTTTTATTTTCATAGGACTCTTTTTTAAAAATTCATAAAATCATTTTTTATGTTCATATGCTAAAGTTTTATCAAGAGAAACCCTTTTATAAATAAAATTTTTTTAATATTTTTTCAACCAAGCCAATAAATGTATGATTACAAATGTATGACAAATAAATTAACAAGTTGAGAACTGAATATATCTCATAAATAGAAAATTATTCTGCAACATATTCTGTCATATATTGTGAAAACAAAACAATATAATCTAATTGATTCATTTTATAATCCATGAGATAAGTGATACATGATGTATTTTGTCACTGTTGATTTAATACGGTTTATATTTTTCTTTGTTTTCACTAATTTGATCCAAGGATAATCATTTAACTTAATTTATTCCTGTCATTACATAAAATTGTTTTATTCTTATGTCTGTCACCAAGTGAATCTTTTATCTCTAGCTAAAGAATATGTTGTCCCTAAAATATTAAATAAAAACCTAATCCATGTTTAGCCCTGCAGTAACCACTCATCTCAGCCCAAAATGTAGGGAAAAAGTCTCTGCAATTAAGATAAAATCAACACATTAAAAGGCTTGATCATTAGCTGTGGAAATAAGACAAATAAACACTTAACAAACTGATGAAAGGCATTACTCTAGACAGTAGCATCAACTATATATGAAAGTGCTTTCAAATTGAAGAAGCTCTTTGACAATGCTGATTTTTAATGGGAAAATAGAAAATTGGGGTACAGAGGAAATTACTGTGGACTACAGTTAGACTGGAAAGAGTTCTTGGTGAATATGAGCATTGGATAGGGCTGTGCCAGACAGATGGGATTGCAATAGCATTGCAGAATGGAGAACATCTCAGGCCATGGGCATGAAGTAAGAAAAAGGTTTTATCTAGGTGGAGGTCAGGATAGAGGGAACCTGGAAACAAAGTAAGCTAGGCAGTGGAAATGAAGTAAGCTAATACAAGGCTTTGTTGCTTGAATGCATAAGCATTATAGAATTGAAGCAGGAAATTGTACTAATAAAAGTGATTTTAAGAAGGGAGATATTAGGAGGGAATGGGTGGAGGGAGGGGGTTTGGAGGGATCACTTCTGAGGTTTATCTTATAGGGGTACAGGTGAATCTTTCTAAGAGTAGAATGTGAACGTTTTAAAGCAATAACTGAGAAAATGACATGAAGGCTGTGTTGACCAGTTTGATGGAAGTATTTCAGATTGCGTGTGAAAACCCCACACTGTACCCCAGAAGTGCATTAATATACATAGTTACCATTCAATGAAAAAAAAAAAAAAAAGAAAGGAGATACTATAAGCAGTGGCACTTACTAGGAGACCACTGTAGTAATCTAAGTGCAACATAACAAGTTACCAGAGTAGAAGCAGTTAGAATACAGCAAAGGACAAATTAAAGAGATATAACAAATGATTGGGAATTGATGGATTAAGGGAGAGATGTAAAAAGAATTGGAAATAAAGATCAATTGACCTCTTAAGCCCATGGTTTCAGAGTTTGAAAAATGAGGTGGGAAGTGAAAAGACATTTTTCTGACTAGGGAAATTATGATTTTAAAATCATCAGAGAGCCAGCCTGGTGGAACTGGACATAGGGGAGAACAGTGTATTCCTTATCCTACATACTTAATAGGTTATGATCAAACATTTGCTTTCAAAGAAATGCTGACAAACTTACTCATTGGGTGCACAGAAGTACATCTAGTAAGGCACAGGCTCACATCCATGTGACAAATAGTAGAGGAGCATGCAGCACAGGTATAGAGAGTAGGAGAAAATGTTTAGGCCAAAGTCATGCCATCACAGATCACTCAGACAGAAAACTAACAAAGAAACATTGGACATAATTTGGACTATTGGCTGAAAAAGCCTAATATGTAGATATTTTCAGAACATTTCAACTGTAGGATACATGTTCTTTTCCTTAGCTCATGTATCATTCTCAAGAATAGACCATATGTTAGGCCACAAAATAAGTCTTTAAAAATTCAGAATAATTAAAATCATAATAAATATTTCTCTGACATCAATGGAATAAAACTAGAAAGCAATAATAAGAAAAACATCCGAAAATACACAAACACATGGGAATTAAACAAGGCTTATGAATGACCATGGGTCAATGAAGAGATTAAGAAGGAAATTTAAAAATTTTCTCAAAACAAATGAGAATGAAAACACAACTTATCAAAACCTATGGGATACAGTAATGACATACACAAATTACTGAATGTGATACATCAAATCTACAGAACAAAGAATAAAAAGAACATCTTGAAAAAAGCATTTGATAAAATGCAACATTCTCTCATGATAAAAGCTCTCAAAAAACCAAGGATACAAAGAACTTACCTCAACACAATAAAACCCATATATGATAGACCCAAAGATAGCATCATATTGAATGGGGGAAAAAAAGCCTTTTCTGTAAGATCTGGAATAAAACAAGAATGTCTACTTTCACCACCATTATTCAAAATGATACTTGATATTCTAGCTAGAGAAATCAGACAAGAAAAAGAAATAAAGTGCACTCAAATTGGGAAGGAAGAAGTCAAATTTTTCTTTTTTGAGGATGACATGTTTTTTTTTATCTAGAGAAACCTAAAGACTCCGCCAAAAATGTATTAGAAGTGACAAACAAATTCAGTAAAGTTACAGGATACAAAAATCAACATACAAAAATCAGTAGCATTTCTATTGCCAACAGCAAAAAAAAAGCTAACTAAGAAACCAAGAATAATCCCATTTACAATGACTACAGATAAAATAAAATGCCCAGGAATAAACTTAACCAAGGAAGTGAAAGATCTCTATAATGAAAACTATAAAAGTTTGATAGTTTTCCACATAAAATGGAAAGATATTTCATACGTACAGATTAAAAGAGTCAATATTGCTAAAATGTTCATACTACCCATGCAAGTTATAGATGAATGAAATTCACACCAAAATACCAATGACATTCTTAATAGAAATTTTTAAAAATTATAAGGAACCATGAAGGATCCAGAATAGCCAAAGCCAGCTTGAGCAAAAAGAACAAAACTGGAGGAATCACATTACATGACTTTAAATTATTCTACAGAGCTGTAATAGTCAAAACAGCATGGTACTGCCATAAAAGTAGACACAAAGACTAATGTAACAGAATAGAGACCCAGAAATAAATTCACACACCTATACTGAACTTATCTTTCAAAAAAGTGCCAGGAATAGATAGTAGGGAAAGGACAACAAATGGTACTGGGAAACTGGATATCCATATGCCATATAAGAAATCAAACCAGAATGGATTAAACACTTAAATCTAAGACATGAAACTGTGAAACTATCAAAAGAAAACATGGGTGAAATGTTTCAGGACAATGGCCTGGGCAAAGACATCTTGAGTAATACCTCTAAAGCACGGGCAACAAAAGCAGGATTGGAAAAATGGGATCACATCAAGCTAAAAGCTTCTGCACAGCAGAGGAAACAATCAGCAAAAGGAAGAGACAACCCACAGAATGGGAGAAAATATTTACAAACTACCCATCTGGCAAAGGATTAATAACTGAAATACATAGGGAGCGCCAACAATTCAATAGGAAAAAATAAAATAATCTTATTTTTAAATGGACAACGAATCTGAATAGATATTCTCAAAAGAAGACATGTAAGCAACTAATAGGTATATGAAAAAATGCACACATCATTAGTCATCAGAGAAATGCAAATCAAAACTACAGTGAGATATTGTCTCACCCCATTTGATAAAATGGCTTTTATCAAAATGACAGGCAATAGGGAACAGCCTGTGGCTCAAGGAGTAGGGCACTGGCCCCATATGCTAAAGGTGGTGGGTTCAAACCCAGACCTGGACACAAACTGCAAAAAAAAAAAAAAAAAAGACAGGCAATAATGAATGCTGGCGAGGATGTGAAGAAAAGAGAATCCTCATACACTGATAGATACATTTTTGGTAGGAATATAAATTAGCACAACTTTTATGAAGAACAGTATGGAGGGCCTTCAAAAACTTAAAATAGAAACAGCAATCACAGTGGATTCCAAAGGAGAGGAATTCAACACATGGAAAAGATACCTGCATTCCCATGTTTATTACAACACTTTTTACAACAGCCAAGAGATAGAATGAACCTAGGTGTCTATCAGTGGATGAATGAACAAATTAATGATGGTACACATATGCAATGGAATACTATAGAATCATGAAAAAGAATGAAATGCTTTCAGGCAGTTCCTGTGGCTCAGTGGGTAGGGTGCCGGCCCCATATACCAAGAGTGGCAGGTTCGAACCCAGCCCCACCCAAACTGCTACAAAAAATAGCCGGGCATTATGATGAGAACCTGTAGTCTCAGCTACTTGGAAGGCTGAGGCAAGAGAATCACCTAAGCCCAAGAGTTGGAGGTTGCTATGAGCTGTGACACCGTAGCACTCTACCAAGGGTGAAATGCTATCATTTACAGCAACATGAATGAAATTGGAGAATATTATGTTAAGTGAAATAAGCCAAGTACAGAGAGGTCTCGCATGTTCTCACTCAAATGTGTGAGCTAATTTTTAAATACAATTGATCTCATGGAAACAGAGAGTACAATAATGGTTACCAGAGTCTGGGAAGGGTAGCAGACAAGAGAGGATAAAGTAGAGATGGTTAATGGGAGGCAAAATATAATTATAATCAACAATATCTGATGGCACAAAAAGTGACTGTAATCAACAGGAAGTTATCATATCCCTTAAAATAACTAAAAAAGTAGAATTGGAATGTTCCCATCCTAAAGAAATTACAAATGCTTGAGCTGATAGATATCCCAATCACCCTGATGGATAACCCCAATCATGATTAGATTAATTCACAATGTACGCTTGTGTCCAACCATCACATGTACCCTACAAGGATATACAACTATTATGCATTCATAATAATTAAATTTTTTTTAATACAAACAAAAAAACCGAGGTTGTGCCATAGCATAATAATGTGACATATTAATAAGAAAATAATGGATAGATACATTCCATACATGAGAGTCAAATGAAAATACTATGTTTCTGGAGACATTAGAATCTTTTGCTCAAAACAAAGTCCTCTGAATTAATTTGACTAGTATTTACCATTGTTTGGGGCATTAATTCCTCCGAGCACTCCTCAGTACATCCCGGCCTACGGCATTCTTCTGTCTTCTCATGGGGTCTACCTTGGCTTTATCCCATGATACTCCCTCAGCCTTTGAAAGAAGGACCACTGTGCTCATCTGTCTGTCTGATAGTTTTTTATCTCTTCCTTTTGATCCACTACTATCTTAAATGCAGAAAGCCTTTAAAGAGCTACGGCCTAATCATTTTGTGGTTCAACA
>NW_003852425.1:2545319-2548423 GCF_000181295.1 Otolemur garnettii | reverse complement strand
AACTTCTTTCTGGGCTCAGCTCCCCGTCTTTGACTTCATAGATTCTGATTCCAACCAGTTTTTCTTCCTTTGTTCAGGAGCCTCTGACCAGGGTTGCTACCAGTCGGCCATCTTCCCAGAATCCCCCCTATGTGTAGATTTAAGTAAGAGGACTCTTGCTGCATTCCAATCCCGGTTTTTTGGTCCTGGGGTTTTGTCTTCCCCTTTCCTGTTAGTTCTTTAGAGCCCTAAGTCCTTCCCTGACCACAAATTCTTATCAATCCCCAGTTGTATGTATGGTATTTATGGTAACTTGTGCTGATGACTTCCAAATATGTATTCTCTACAGATAGATGAAACAGATCCCTTTTTTAAAGATACTATTCAAATAGGATTACTCTCTTCTTACTTTTAACTTTGTTCCATGTCTCTGTAAAATTTATTTACTCAAGTAACAAAACAAGTGTTTTTTTATTAAGAGCTATATTCACAGCACAAAAGGACGATATAAATTAACAAGTGTATTTCAGAAGAACTGGAACTATGAACATGAGCCTCCAAATACCTGAACTATTTTTTATAATTCACTATGTTGTACTCTAAAGGATTTAAATTTGACTAATCCCAACAAATCATCTTCTGTTTGATTAAGTAAATCAAACGTTTTCACCACGAAAAATATCATCCTACAAAATCTATTTATGATAATTTAGTGCTTTGGATATTATAACTACTTCCCTTAAGGGGATGATATTTTTTGATTGGTAAAAACACTATTCACCAAAGAAAACTTAACCATTAAAAGTTAATAAATTTGGCTCAATGTTTTGTTTCAACTCCTACATCAAAGACAGAGTAGATTAATCATTTATGTGTATGAGTAATCTATGTTCAAATAAGTTCTGAATCACACTTTGGGGAAGTTTGATCTTTAGGCTAGTTTTAACTGGGGTTTGTTAACTTGGTGAGTTGGTTTTCGGAGTGGTTTTAATATTGCCCCGGTGGTTTTGGCTTCCCCTTGCTTTGCCAAGGATCCTGTTCCCTGCTCAGTGGAGATGTCTACTTGATGTAGATCTTTCCATCTAATAGTTCATTGGTGGTAGGAGGGAGACTGAAAGCACTCAGCGATTCCTCATTCAGGGCCCAGCCTGCTGATTGGCTTTTTGTTCTTTTGGGGGGGCATCACTATGGCCATTCTCCCTAATGATCCTTCACTGAAGTACAGGAAAGAGCCCATCTTTTCACTAAATCATCAGACAAGCATCACAAAGCAAATGAGAGGGAGAAATCTGGGAATTGGGGCTCCATTCCTGTCCCATTTTCTCTTAGCAACTTTAAGGGGGTCCAAGAGGAGGATTTAGGACTTGGCATCATGCCCCTCCCTCACAGTAAGGGGTCCCTTACTGACCCCCTCATCCCCCCACCTCTCCATGCCATCTTCTCTCAGCCTATCTACAAGGAACTGTCTCCTGCCAAAGGCTCCACCTCCATTCTCCAGGAAACCACACCCTCCATTATTTGAGGGTAATAGCAACACCCTATTCCTAATTGTTTCTTACAAATTTTGATGGCTACAACCTTGGCTGGAAGTCCATGTAGATTTTGTCGTACTTGAAGCTCTTGCTGGCTCCAAAGAAACTAGATGATCTCTGGAACTATCAATGTGTGAAGGGAAACAACGTATCACCTGGTTTGGGTTGATTGTGCACTAATGAAGTGAAGCACTGAGTACACAAATGGACAATAGCCAGACCACATAAAAAACATCACTCTGCTCTGCAATCTGCAGTAATCAGCCCAGGAAGACAACCCATTATCTGCAGTGACCAGCCAAGACGCCAGCCTGCTTTAAATTAGAGTGGTAGGAAATCAGACCACTATCTCTAGCAACTGATTTAAGGGAGCCAAACAGTAACCCCAGTTAACAGCCCAACATGGTCAGAACTTGATTAAAAACAGTTTCCCTAATTTTTGTTCCCGCTTCCTACTTAGAACCAACCAGAAAAAAAAAGCCCAAGTGTACACCCAAACCAATCACCTGGGATGTCCCGCTTCTCATTACCCACCTAGATCTTCCCCGCGCCAACCACCTTCATTCAGGGCACACCTGAAGCCTTCCTTTGTTTCTTCTCTAAAACTTCCCCACTTTTCTGGCCTCCTTTTGTGTTTCTGCCAAAACCCATTGATGGTAGCTAACTCCCTCGCTATAGCAAGCTCTGAATATATAGCCCTTGCTTGTTCTTATTTTCTCCCTAATTAAGGACTAACACATCTCATCACAGTAGAAATTAATTAGTTGTTAGTTAATTAATTATCCTAGGGAGACTCTATTATTCTCACATGAAGAAAACATGTTCCTCTTCTCCAGATGATTTTGAAGCAACTTCTTGGAAACCTTAAGAAATAACTAGCATCATTTTGCTAAAGGAACATTTGACTCCTACTTGTCCCTGCTTTTATTACCAGGAGCCCACACATTAGCTGAGAATGGCTCCATCTCAGTCAACCAGGATAGATGGCACAATCTCCCAATAGATTATTTGCCAGTCCTAAATAGGGAAGGGAGGCAGTTCAATCCATCCCATTAAATTTAACTAACTTTTCTGTAATTTGAAAGCAAAAGACTTTTTAAAAAGTTGAACAAAACTCATACAAACCAAGGTAAAAAAAAAAAAAAAAAGAGAGAGAGAGAGACGCATATAAGAAACTGCCTTTGCAAAAAGCAAAAGGAGAAAAAACTGAAAGACAAGTCTTTATCTAAAAGAGCTTCTCCTGTAAAACAGATCATTAACAATCAATCACTTCCATTATTATGGGATGGGGGTAAGGAAAGAGTGCACACATTTGAAGGGTTTCTATAATTTGTTGAAATTGTTTGGCAATGTAGGAAACCAAAGATGAGAGATTTACAAGGGATTCCTTGGTACATTTATAGAATAAAACAAATAAACTGTACATCTGTAAATTATTTCAATTATATGTGGCAGTAGGAGCCCCAGATTGAGCATAAATTTTACTAACACTGCAATGGTGTCTGGAAAATTGGTTGGTAAAACATCCAAGCTATGCATTTGCAAAATGAAGAAAGGGTCCTCCTGAAGAACAAACACACACACACACACACA
>NW_003852425.1:2529501-2537660 GCF_000181295.1 Otolemur garnettii | reverse complement strand
ACCTTTAGACAAATTCACATGTACCCTAATAGGATAAATCATAGGTGTGGTCCCCACAATCTCCTTCTCTTCACCCATCCTCCCCCCTCCCCTCTCCTCCCTCTCCCCTTTCCCCATAGTCTTGGACTCGATTTGGATTATAGCTTTCCAAAGATAGCTAACAATTAGTTTCATAATAGTGTTGAGTACATTGTATACTTTTTCTTCCATTCTTGAGATACTTTGCTAAGGAGGACATTTTCCAGCTCCATCCATGTAAACATGAAGGAGGAAAAGTCTCCATCTTTCTTTGTGGCTGTATTGTATTCCATGGTGTACATATACCACAATTTATTGATCCATTCATGGGTCGATGGGCACTTGGGCTTCTTCCATGACCTAGTGATTGTGAATTGGGCTGCAATGAACATCCTGGTACAGATATCTGTGTTGTAGCATGATTTTTGGTCTTCTCAATATATACCTAACAGAGGAATTATAGGATCAAATGGTAGATCTATATTTAGATCCCTGAGTGTTCTCCATATGACTTTCCAAAAGGGACGTATTAGTTTGCATTCCCACCAGCAGTGTAGTAGTGTTCCCTTTTCTCCACAACCCTGCCAGCATCTGTGATTTTGGGATTTTGTGATATGGGCTAATCTAACTAGCATTAGATGATATTTCAAAGTGGTTTTGATTTGCATTTCTCTGATGATTAAGGATGGTGAGCATTTTTTCATATGTCTGTAGGCCATGCGTCTGTCTTCTTCAAAGAAGTTTCTCTTTAAGTCTCTTACCCACACTGAGAAGGGATCACTTGTTCTCTTCTTGCTAATGTGCTTGAGTTCTCTGTGGATTCTGGTTATAAGACCTTTGTCGGAAGCATAACCAGCAAATATCTTGCTTGATGTGTTGCTGGATTCTGTTTGTTACATCTGGTTGAATATTTTCGCATCAATATTCATTAGAGATATTGGTCTATAATTTTCTTTTCTTGTTGGGTCTTTACCTGGTTTGGGGATCAAGGTGATGTTTGCTTCATAGAATGTGTTGGGTAATATTCCATCTTTTTCTATATTTTGGAAAAGGTTAAATAATATAGGTATTAGCTCTTCTTTAAAAGTTTGGTAGAATTCTGACATGAAGCCATTTGGTCCCGGACTTTTCTTTTTAGGGATATTTTGTATAGTGGATGCTATTTCGGAGCTTGATATGGACCTGTTCAACATTTCCACTTGGTTCTGACTAAGTCTTGGAAGGTGGCATGCTTCCAAATATTGGTAGATTTCCTTCAGATTTTCATATTTCTGAGAATAAAGTTTCTTGTAGTATTCATGGAGGATTTCTTGAATTTCTGAGGGGTCTGTTGTGATTTTGTCTTTACCATTTCTAATTGAAGAAATTAGAGATTTAAGTCTTTTTTTCTTGGGTAGGTTGGCCAAAGGTTTATCTATTTTATTGACCTTTTAAAAAAACCAACTTTTTGATTTGTTAATCTGATGTATAATCCTTTTGTTTTCAATTTCATTTAATTCTGCTCTAATTTTGGTTATTTCTTTTCTTCTGCTGGGTTTCGGATTGGAGTGTTCTTCCTTTTCCAGTTGCTTGAGGTGTCCCATTAAATTAACTTCTTCTCTTTCCGTTTTCTTGAGGAAGGCTTGCAGTGAGATAAATTTCCCTCTTAGGACTGCTTTTGCGGTATCCCAGAGGTTCTGATAACTTGTCTCTTCATTGTTGTTTAGTTCCAAGAATTTGGTAATTTCCTTCTTGATCTCGTCTTTGACCCAAGTGTCATTGAGCATAAAGTTATTTAGCTTCCACGATTTTGTTTGGGTCTGTAAGTTCCTGTTGTTTCTGAGTTTAACTTTTATTCCATGGTGGTCTGAGAAGATGCAAGGGATAATTTCTATTCTCAAAATGGCAGTGCAAATGGCCAGTTCCACTTTTCTGCCTGGGGGAGGGTGTTCCGAGTCTCAGCTGGGTTCCTCCAGGGTGGTAAACTTCCCTGTCAGCAGCTCTCACTCGTGGAGTGAGAGAATAGGTCCTCAGTTTATCAGTGGCCTGTAGGAGACTCAGGGGAGTGGTTGAAGAGGAAACAAAGGAAAAGCACACTTTTCTTGCGGAAGGGGACGAATGCTATTCCTTTGAGGTGTATTAGTGTCTCCGCCTGTCTCAGAAGAGGTGTCCTGTCGGTATCACTCTTCTCTCTTGGCTGGGCTCCCAGTCTTTGACTTTGTTGGGTGTCTTTCCAGACTTTATCCTTTCCTCTGGACAGGAGCTTCCGTCAGAGGCTGGTGCCTGTCGGCCATCTTGACCACTCCCCACCTTTTCTCAAACTTTTAAAAAATATCTCATCTTTGGCTTTTACCTTTCAGAGGAAAAAAAAAATTTAAGCATGACTTACTTGAAGCAAAAGGTAACTTTGTTAACTTTGATTAAGACACTTCTGGTGACCATTAATTAGGAAATTTTTATGTCAATTAAGATCTTCAAATAGATAATATAGTCGAGAAACTTTACAGGCATGAGAATTTGATTAACATTTATGCAAAAAAACAAAAAATGAATGCCAATTGATGTGGCAGTGTGGTTCTCTAAAAATAAAAAGGCAGTTTTTATTATATAGTGAAGTTTCACAAAACAGCATGAAAAGAAGTATTATGAAGTGGGTGGTAAGAATGGAGGTGATAATCCAGAAGAGTCCTGAGGTCATTCTTGGCCTCATCATATACTCCACTATTGTACACAATCCCCTTTGCAGAAAACAGAAGAGAGGAATAGAAGCCTCCCTGAAAAAGTAGTGATAAAAGGGTCTTTTCAGGACTTCTGAGCTCTTGAAACAAACTTCATGGCAGTGGCTTTACTTGGCTTCAGTAAAGGCTGCTGGAATTTAAAATAGGCTAAAACATTGGGGCTGCTTATGTGTTCATGTTAAAATCTGATTTCCCAATTGAAGAATGCAGTTGATTTAGAATTAAACCAAAATGGTGCTTTAAAAGTGCCTTTAACAAAAGAGCTCAGTACATTGAGTAAACACCAATCACCTTTGCTCTTAAAAGTGTTCTCATGGGGGAGAATGGAGAGCAGAGTACATCATGCCCAATGTTAAGGACAGAAAAATGGCTGCAAAATACAGTCTCTTGCCAATGGCCATACTATCAGACAATACCATTAAAAGTTATATGTGGAAACTGCTTCTTAGGTCCGTATTTAATCATTCATATTATGCTACTTACCATTTATTTTTAAATTTTAGTAACTCAAGTGAATGCCTTCTTTGCTGTTATAAAATCCCTTTCCCACTCCAAACCATTTCACATTTTTCTTCCATGAAAGTACATACTCAAAAAATAAGCCTAAAAAACAGACAATGGGGGGAAATGTGCAAAGTTGTATAAGGTTACTTTGTATATAATATTTCATACAGATACTTACTGTACCTGTCTTAGGGGGCTTTGGATATGTGGCTCCATGTTTTCTAATTTTCTTGCTTCTCAGCTTCCATCAGTGGTGAGACACATCACCTTAACACCAGCTTTTAGGGGAGTGAATAAACAATTTTACAAACTAACTGGCACAGACTTGATAATTAGTAACGCTTTTATTCTTCAGTATGAAAGACAATTTGAGTATAAATACTCTTCCAATTCAAAAGTCTAAAGATTCTTCATCACCACTTTTAGCTGTAAATTATTTTCATGCTATCATGATGGCATACTGTTCATAAGCCATACTTTCAAATCTTTTCCTATTTAGCAACTTTAATATTGATAATATAATTTTAAGTGTTTAATCTGCACTTCCCATTTAATTAAATTTGTTCCTTTCTTATTTCCTTATTGAATTAGTTCCTAAAAGTTAAACTTCTCTTGAAGGTCACCTGGAAGCTAGTGATGGTGGTTAATAGTCAGTGATAGTCCTTCAGGACACAGCAATTGTTCCTGCAAACCTGTCCTAGCTTGAAAAGAAAAAAAGGAAGCTCTACATAAAAGTGGTAATTTCCGCCATCTAATTCTACTGCCTGAGACTTGACATCTGCACCATGGTATGATATTTTCAAAGGCATTTATATGACATATGGTGTCGTCGGTACAAGTAACACACCCAAGTGACCATGAGAGGAACTAATACCTTCTGAGCACGGACAAGCTTATATATGTACAGGAAACATGTCCTACATTTTAGTCCTCTTATTATTGGTTAGGTAGTTTCTTTTGCTATTAATTGAAAAGAACTTCTCAATATCGAAATTACTCTGTAACAGAGACCTAAAGAGAATGTATCAGGACATTATGCAAAATGGCAGCATTTTGTTAACAGACTGTTAGTTATAGATATCCTGCACAGGAGGCTGGCCAGCCTCTACCTGGCAAAGTCTTCCTTTTTGGTAGGTATGGTAGGCAAGATTTCCAAGTTGGCCTCATCAAAAATATGTCCTGCCCAGTCCCCAGAAACTAACTATATCACACACATGAATATGTTGTGTTACACCATATAAAAGACTGTGCATATATAATTAAGGTCACTAGTCAGTTGACTTTAAGATGGAAAGAGTATCCTAGACAATCTGGGTAGGTTCAATGTAATCTGGATTGTGGCAAAGAGGTAGTCTGAGAGATTGGAAGCAGGAGAAGATAGCAATAAGACGGGGGGTAGGGGGAATAGGTCACTTGAGCAAGAATTCAGAGGCCCCTTGAAGGAGAGAGTGCATCCCAGCTGATAGTAAAGAAACAGGGATCTCAGTCCTGCTCTGCAATAATCTGAGTAAGGTGGGAAATGAGTTCTTTTTGAGAGCCTCCAATTAAGACCCCAGTCTGGCAGGCACCTTGAATTTAGCCTTGTGAGGATCTGAGAAGACAACCCACGTAGGGACAGGAAAAAGTGTTTGGGCTTTCTCTCCAATGGCCTTGGGTACAGAGCAAGATGAAGTCTAGACTTTCCTCCCCTGGGAAGACACCAGGTACTCCTAGACAGCCATGACAGTGTGCAGTGAAGTCACACTTAATGTAACTGCTGCTTGGCATGTTGCCACTTTTGTTCCCCTGGGGACAAGGTACACAAGACCTTTCTCTTGCACGAATTGTGGATTGCAGATTGTCACTTAGCTCCCTGGCCACCAGAAGCGAGGGCAGACTTGCCATGCTTGTCCCTCCCACCCCCATGTGAGCTGAGTAAAGCATGTTATGCCTGTTCTCCAAGCCTAAGTTCTCTCTGGTTCAGCCTGATTAGAACACTAGCACTACAACCAGGTAAATCAACTGACTACTGACCTACAGAACTAGTAGTATTAAGCCAGTATAATTTGTTGTGGCAACAGCAAACAACCCACACAGGCAGTTTGCACATGGAATAGTAGGAAAGGAGAGAGGTCGTTGTCCAGTGAGGCTGACGAGGCAGAGCTGCCCAGCCAATAAGGGGTGACTGGTGTTCTGGCTAGTTCACCTCCACCCACTAGAGGTAGAAATAATAATATAACCAGTGAGATATACACACGAGCCATCAGGGAATCTGTAAATATGACAGGTTTTATAGGATTCTCCCTTTTAGAAAAGAAGTACATAAAAACTTGGTCTTCTAAATGTGAATGTTTAAGTGGATATTATTTTTTAAAAAGAATTATCCCTAGTGTAGAATTTAAGAAGTCAAAAGTCCTGAATGAAGGTCCACACCAAAATGGTTTTGTTTAACAGTGTTTTGGCTAACTCGGCATGCATAAAATTCAACATATGTTATGCCAGGCATGTTCCCGCTTTCTCAGTGATTTATGTCAATTCGGCTTACTAATATCTTCCCTTTTCACCCAGTCTTACCCCCCAAACAACTATTTCCTCTCCCAGAAGAGCAGACATTTGCCCTTAGTCTTCCAGCATAGGTTAAATGACTCCTATTAGGTGCCAAAGCATTTTACTAGAAATTGAAGGTGATCAAAGATAAGCAAGGTGTAATCCTTCTTTCAAGGAGATTTTAGAAAAAATAGTATGGAGGACCCAAAACAAGAAAATATTCACTTGCTGGGCTGTTACAGGTCTTGAGAAGAAACCTGGAAATAACTGGAAATAGGGAAATAAATACTTTGCAGGGGTCCAAAGTGTCTGCACAGAGAGAGAATGGAAAAGCTTGTCACAGCCCTCATGAGACATACTGTGTATTTGTTTAATTTTTTAGTTCACCTTTAAAATAGACCTCTAGATAGAGAAATGGTAGACAGGTGTGATGAATAAATCTCAGAAGTGAAAAATACAGGTGAGAAAAACACCAAGAGTTACAATTTCATCTACACACAGCTCAGCTTAATCAAGAGGGAAAATCAGTCAGAAGGCATTTGATGTGTGTTTTCTCCATGCCATTCGTTCTATGGCTAATCCAGCATCTCAGGAGCTAGGGTTTGTTTTTCTTACTTGTGTTATTAATTTATTAGTGTAAATTTACACCCGTCAACACAGATTTACAGCAATGGAACTACTTACCACAAATATTACAGGCTTCAAGGACACTCAGCTAAGAGCTTGAAACACTTAAATTGCTTTAAGACTTGCTAATATATTTCAGTTTTACTTATATAAAAAGATAAATAGCCAGAGTTCTGCTAGAAAAGGAAAATTATTTTGGTAATACTTCTGATTTTACTCCTGACTTTTCTTATAAACTTTAAAGTTATTTTTGTCTGTGAATCACTGTTTCCAATACCAACAAATGATGACGGTAATTCTGTCCATGTGGGGACACAGCAGAAAACAGGGCTGCATTCTATTCCCTACCTTAGAGCACTACAAATGCCAAGAGATTTATGTTTTACTTATCCACTCAGATGCTTATCAGCATTTTTATGGTAAATGCTCATATTAACATAACAGGCATAAGAAAAGGATTAAGCTGTGACACCAACAGAAAATATGAAATGACCCCTGCCCACAAGAGGTAATTAAGGTAGAGGACAGGAGAAAACATGGGGTGCGACTTATGAACCACCTTCCATTCCCGCTACTCCTCACCTAATCCAGCCCTTTATTATCTCTTGCCTGGATAACTGCAATGATCTCCCAACTGCCTTCCTATCTACTATAATTAATATAAATAATTTTCCTGCCATACACAGCCTCAATCAAAATGCTTTGTTTTGGATTACATTGCATCCCTGTTTAAAAGCATTCAACAGCATAAGAAACAATGAATACAATTCAAAGTCAGTAAAAAAGTGGAGGAACCCATGTCTTGTCCTCTGCCCACCTCTCTCTCTGGCCTCTTCCCTGTTATCCCCGTACCTTGCCATTTTAGTGTGTGATCCAACCCTACTGATCTATTCACCATTACGCAGCACACCTAGCTCTGTTTCATACCCCAGTACCTTTTTTCAAACTTTTTCAAAATTTCAGGTTAATTTGTGGGTACCCACGATTAGGTTACGTTATTGGCCTTTGTAAGGTCAAGTCCAAAGTCTGAGTTGTAGTTGAGTCCTTCATCCAGGAAGTACACTACAGACCCCTCCTTATTGCCTAGAGTGCTTTCTTTTCTGATCCCACCTGCCCTTACCCCAACCTGCACAGGTGGAAGAGGCCATCCCTGCTTTGTGTTGCCCTCTGTGTGCCCTCCGTGGACTTCATCACACCTCCTATAACAGGGAGGAGATACCTTTCTACTCCTAGCTGTCTCTCTGTAGCACACTACAATGAGGCAGAGGCCACATCTTTTTTTTGTATCTCTCAGAACTATCTTCGAGGACATTAAAACATTGCTAAAAATAGAAAACCCACTCATGAAACAATTGCAAATACCAAGTAACAGAGTACAGGAAGTGCTGCGGCGTGTGTATCTTGTCTGAGCACAGTGGAAGTCCCACAGTGTGGTGGAGAGAGCGGTAATATCAGACAGACCTGAACTCACATCCCGACTCTTTCACCTCCTAGCTGTGTGAGAGGACTCACCTTAGTTCATTTCCCAACAGCACCTGCTTCACAGAGTAGCTGTGTAAAAATTAAACAGGTAATCCTCGCAGCAGTAGCTAAGAAAATGTCCACTCTTGTCCCTTTTCCCTGAGAAGGGAGGGTGACTATATGTGCTAAACTACTCAAGTATAACTTCTCAAAGGAGATGAGACTTGAGCTTGACCTTGAATAGCAAGAAGGATTTGGACAGATAGATCTTGACGCAAAGTGCCATCCATATGGAGAAATAGCTTG
>NW_003852425.1:2513156-2529481 GCF_000181295.1 Otolemur garnettii | reverse complement strand
AGTATAACCAGATTAGATTTTCCCTCCATCATAGCCCATGTGGGGTTGTAAGAGTGGCAAGGTAATACTCAATGAGGATTTTACACCTATAAATCCCTGACTTTACAAGAAGAATAACTAATATACTGGGAGAAAAATCTTGCCACTTCTTGGTAGCCCAGAGTGGGCAGGTCTCTGCACAGCTTGAGTGCAGCCATGACTGATGAGAAGCAGCCGCCAGAGGAGGCATGGCCCTGCCCCCTTGAGGCATGACCACAGCAGTCAGGTCCCCCATGGACCCTGCACCAAGCATTTCCATAGCGACAGAGGGTTGTCTATTCATGTAACTGGGAGCAGACTGCTGGGTGTGAGCATCAGTACCTGCGTCACCCACGTCCCCATAAAGGGATGGGCAGGGCTCCCAGATAGCAGAGGCTACAGGGGCCTCTGCTCACACTGCTCAGAGGAACAGGTCAGGAAGAATCCAGTGGGACTACCATGCCCAAATAAAGTCAAATACAAGAACAGGGCAAAGTGTACTTATTACTATTTATATGACCTTCATTTTTCTTCAAGGTGGGGAAACATTAGTTACAGGTATATAATTTTATTTTCAGAGATGCTATTCTAAAAATTTTTAAATGATTTAAAAATTTTAAAAATTTTTAAATTTTTTTCCTTCCCACCCCCTATTCTCTATCACCTCGAATCATGATGTCTGGCAGCCTCTCTGCCTTATCATCCCAGAGGAAGTTCCTTCTAGACTGAGAGAAGAAATAAAAGAATCTATAGCAGAAAGAAAACAGAGGAGGAGGCTCCAGGAAGAGCTGGCAGCCAGATACATGTCCTGCTTCCCAACTCCCAGTGAACACCCTAAAAGGTGGTGGTGATAATGATGTGGGGGGACACCCAGGCTGGAGGGGACACTGAAGTAGAGGGGAACTCACAGGTGAAGTGGGGGACACTCAGGTGAGGCAAGGGACACCCAGGTGAGATGGAGGGACATCCAAGTGAGGAAGGACAACCAGGTGAAATAGAGGGACACCCAGGTGAGATGGAGGGACACCCAGGTGAGGAAGGGACACTGAGGTGAGGTGAGAGGACACCCAGGCATTTTTTGTGGTCTTTTTTGTGGTCTTCTATGAGTAGCCTGGCATGTGTGACCCAGCATATGGCATTGCCCAGGACTGAGGCAGCCCTGGCAGATGTGTACAGCAGACAAGCCTGAGATTCTGCTCCTGACTGTGTACCACTCTCCCATGGCTTCTGGCAGAGAGCACACAGGGACACCAAGAGGACTGCTGGATGGGCAGAGGCATGGAGTCGGGATATGCTGCAGGTATGGGGATTTCTTGATCACAAAAAAAAAAAAGATCAGTGCCACAGACTTTAGCAGTCAGTGACAACTGCCCCAGAAGTCCGGGTGGTGGGAGATGTACCTCAGTCTATACCAGGTCAATCAAAACAGGGGACACCTGGCAGACAGGGAGGCCCCTTCCCTGAAGCCACAAAATGACATCAGTCCTCCTACCTGTGGCAACATGTCACCTTAGAAGGGAGTTGGGGATGGAGAATTATTTTTTAATGTCACCTCTGACCCCACCCCATACATACACCCAGGGAGACAAGCCACATGAGAAAGCTATGGCAACTGCAGCAAAGACACAGTCCCATTCTATTTTCTCATCCATAAATATGTATTCTAAGACTGCCCAAAAATTTAATACATATTTTTAAGGTCTGTTTATATGAAAAAATGCAATTAACAAGGAGGAGAGGAAGAAGCAAAGAGAAGGAAAATGCATGACACACAGGGACCAGTTTGAAAAGTCCCAATTAGGGCTGAGCATGGTGGTTCATGCCTATAATCCTAGCACTCTGGGAGGTTGAGGGAGATGGATTGCCTGAGCTCACAAGTTCAAGATCAGCCTGAGCTAAAGTGAGACCTCATCTCTAAAAATAGCCATGTGTTATGGTGGGCACCTATAGTCCCAGCTACTTGGAAGGCTAAGGGAAGAGAATCACTTGAGCCCAAGAATTTGAGGTTGCTATGAGCTGTGACACCACAGCACTCTATTAAAGTGAGACTCTGTCTCAAGAAAAAAAAAGAAAGAAAGAAAATTCTCTGTTAGGTGTGAGAACTGGCCAGTAGACTGGGAAGAAAGTCCAAGATGAGAGCATATGGTACCACGGTGAGAGAGCTGAACGTGTCAAAGAGAGGAATAATGGTGTGAGTGAAGAACACAATGGCACAGCAGGAGTCATCAGCATTGATTATGACAAATCTATAGCTGATGGAGATATTGGCATTTTAAAAATGTGTCTCCAGTGTTGTGATGAATCCACTACTGTGCCTTCAAATGACAGCAAGAAAAATGGTGAAGGCATTTTTTCCATAGACTGCATACTAAGCTTTAAAATTCAGTATTATTTCTGAATCATATTTTATTGACTCCTGTGGAGTTTGAGGTACATGAGTTGTGTAAAAAATAGAATCATGTCAGAAAGATCATTCTGATTCTAACTTATTACAGGTGCTGTATGGAGTTATTTACAATAAAGAAGGTGCTTGTTTCCAGGAAGAGCCTAGAGTTTTGTTAATGCCATTTTTCACAGTGCTGCACTCTCTTGGATGTAAGACAGACTAGAATTACAAAGAGTTTGTCTTTGGAGGGATACCACAGACATCTGGAAGAGTTCTCCAAAAGGTCCCCTACAAAATATTATTCCTAAGCCCATAAGGTCACACTGTTATCTAATTATTCTTAAATATTGATGTTTCTGAATTTCCTAATTTAAACCTATGCTGAGTCCATTCCCTGATGGGCACAATTCTGAGTCTTAGTAAAGTGGTGTGCAGATCTCTGGAATGGCCTTTGCATGAGGCACTCCCAAAGGGGGAGTGAATCAGGCAGATGCCACTGGACCAGAGACAAACTTCAGCCATGGGGGAGGACTGAGGATTCTGAGTACAATCTGGGGTCACTTGGGTCACTTTGTCTTTCAGCCCAGCTGTGTGGAGCTAATGGCAGAGAGGGATGATTTAGAAATAAAAGCCCAAAAATCTGTCTTGCTAAACATTCTCAAATCTGAACTCATTAGAAACTGCCTAATTGTGATAATGGTTTCACAGAGAGGAGAAAAGCATTCTCCCCAGAATCACTGAAATTCTGTGAAAATGCAGCCTGATTCCTCAGGGCTGGTGGGTGCACCAGCAAAAGAAGAAGACTGTGGGCTCCCCAGCTTTCATCGATTGGTGTGCTGGGCATCGATTCCTGAAAAGGTGGTAATGCACAGGAGAGTTAGCATACCCAACAGAGAGGGCATCAGTACCCAGAGGATGCCAGGAGACCACTGTCTAGGCTTGTTCATGAAGACAACTGAAATTTCACTAGGACTTCAGATATATTAATAATTACTTGGGGGAGGGAAAGGATTTTTCAAGAGACAGAACTCCTGAATTGGTAGATTGACACAAAGGCAACACAGCTCGGCTTATTACTGTTAACATGTCCCATATAAGAGGAACACAAATTACACAGATGTTCAAGGCAAGTTTCTATCATCATCCTCAGAGTTCTGGGGACTCTTCAACTTGGGTTCTGAACCTCTAAACAATCAAGATAAGTATTTAGGGGATAAATACTCAAGCTTTTATAAGAAAACTAAAGCTTATAAAAATTCGATGTACAGTGTCTCTATAGAAATGCCTTGTAGAGAAAATGTTAATAATTTGAGGGTATGTGACCCAAAGAACTTTAGAATCTTGACTCTATTTTTTAACAGAGTGAAGGATGACCCCAAAGGAAGAAGAAAGCTTGAAGACAGGAGAGAAGAAAGTATGAAAGATAGGGAACTTGTCATTGCAGGTTATGAAATCTTGAAGATGAAGAGGGCCATGACAAAGGTCTGGCTGGGGTGGTCCCTGAACTGGTCTCACTGTCTCCTTTCCCAGCCAATTCACCATAAATGAGAGGTTCTGGCATAGAATCAGGGTGACAGTCCACAAGAAAGGATAGGAGGCTAGTCCAGGAACAAGGAGAGGCTTTAATAAAGGAGGAAAGGAGAATGGAAATTGACCAGGTGTAAGCTCCCTCCAGACTCTTTCTTGCCGCATCTCAAATATACATTCCTCTTCTCAGGACCCAGTGGAGATTTTTAAAAGGTTTATGGTGGTCACTTTTTGTTTTTGTCCACTCTGAGAGCTTTGAACTTGCTTTCAAAGATCAATGATCAAGGATATCTTTAATTTTTAGAGTCTTTTATCCCTGCCATGCCAGAAACTCCCATCCAAGTAGTGGGGTCATGCTTTCTCTCCTGTATCACCAAGATTTGCATCACAGACTATCTTTTATCTACCCAAATAATCTAAACAGATCCCAAAAGACAACTGATGTAAGTTGAAAGAATATTTCCCATTTGCACAAAAATAGAGACATAGATCTATGGAACAGAATAGGAATCCCCAGAGAATAAATCAGCCTCATATTCATCATCTGATCTTCAATAAAACAAAAGCATATACTGGGGGAAAGAATCCTTATTTAATAAAAGTTGCTGGGAGCACTGGTTAGCCATATGCAAAAGACTGAAACTGGATCCATACCTCCCACCACTTAACAAAAATTGATTCATGATGAATAAAAGATTTAAATATAATAGCTTCTCAGGCTTTTGGCTAAAATCAAGTGAAGATTTAAATCTAAGACAAAAAACAATAAAAATTCTAGAAGAAAGTATGGGAAAAACTCTTATCAGCCTGAGGAAAGACTGCCAAAGACCTCACTGGCAATCACAGGAACAACTGAAATAAATGAGACCTGATCAAGCTAAAAAGTTCTGCACAGACAAGGACTCAACAATTAAGTTCAATAGGAACCTTCCAAATGGGAAAAGATATTTGCATGCTATGAATCTGAGAAAGGGCTAATAGCCAGAATCTACAGAGAACTCAAACTAATCAGCAAGAAAAGAGCAAACAATTCCATTATCATTGGGCAAGAGACGTGAATAGAAGCTTCTCCCAAGAAGACAGATGAATGGCCAACAAACACATGAAAAAAAATGTTCATCAAACCTAATCATCAGAGAAATGCAAATCAAAATCACTCTGAGCTATCACCTAAACCCAGTGACAATAGCCTACATCACAAAGTCCCAAGATGGCAGATGCTGGTGAGGTTATGGAGAGAAGGGAACACTTATACACTGTTGGTGGGATTGAAAATGAATACAGCATCTTTGAAAAGAAGTATGGAGAATCCTCAAACCACTAAAAGTAGACCTTTCTTTTTTTTACTTCAGATTAATGTGAGGGTATGAACAACTAGGTGACAATGTTTGCATTTGTTAGATAGAGTCCCTCTTGTAGTTGTGTTCTGCACTCAAGAGGTGTGCCATATACATTGTGCCCATTAAGTGGGAAACCCCTACCCTCCTCCCCTCTCTCTTCACCCTCCTTCACCCTCCCCCCAACTTGAATTTAATTGAGTTTTTCTCTTATGTGGCTTTGTTTTAGGTTATCTACTAGATTCATATTAGTATTGAGGATATTTTGATACTTTTCCATTCTTGTGATACTTTACTAAAGAGAATGTGTTAGAGCTCCATCCAGGTAAATACAAAGATGTAAAAGTCTCCATGGTTTTTATGGCTAAATAGCGTTACATGGTACACATATACCACAGCTTGTTAATCCATTCCTGGGTTGATGGGCTTTTAGGTTATTTCCACATTTTGGCAATTGTAAATTGCACTGCCATAGACAATCTAGTGCAAATGTCCTTGTGATAAAATGATTTTTTTCTTCTGGATAGATATCTAGTAATGGGATTGTGGGATCAAATAGAAGGTCTAATTTGAGTCCTTTGAGGATTCTCCATACTTACTTCCATAGAGGATGTATTAGTTTGCAGTCCCACTAACAGTATAAAAAATGTGTTCCCTTCTTGCCACATCCACACCAGCATGTGCAGCTTTGGAACTTTGTAATGTCGGCTAATCTTACTAGGGTTAAGTGATATCTCAGGATGGTTTTGATTTGCATTTCTCTGATGATCAGGAACAATGAGCATCTTTTCGTATGTTTGTTAGCTATTCATCTGTCTTTCTCAGAGAAGGTTCTGTTCATGTCTTTTGCCAACCAGTAGATAGGATTATTTTGTTAATTAATCTGAGTTCTCTATAGATTCTTGTTATCAATACATTGTCAGATCCATATCATGCAAATATCTTTTCCCATTCTGAAGGTTCTCCATTTGCTTTAATTGTTGTGTCCTTAGCTAGGCAGAAGCTTTTCAGCTTAATTAAGTCCCATTTGTTCATTGTTGTTGTTGCAATGGCCACTGAAATCTTCTTCATAAAATCTTTCCCCAGGCTGATTCCTCAAGAGTTTTTCCCATACTTTCTTCAAGGATTTTTATTGTTTCATGTCTTATATTTAAATGCTTTATCCATCTTGAATCAATTTTTGTAAGTTGTAAAAAGTACAAGTCCAGTTTCAGTCTTTTACATATGCTTATCCAGTTCTCCCAGCACCATTTATTGAATAGGGATTCTTTTCCCCAGTGTATTTTTTTGTTTAGTTTATCAAAGATCAGACTGGTTTCATCTCTTGGTTTTCTATTCTTCTTCTCCATATGTCTATATCTCTATTTTTTGTGCTGATACCATACTGTTTCAATCACTGTGGACTTCTAATATAGCACGAAGTCTGGTAGAGTGATGCCTCCAGCTTTGTTTTTATTACTAAAAATTGCCTCAGCTATACAGGGGTTTTCTTGGTTCCATACAAAATTAAGAACTATCTTTTCTAGTTCTTCCAAGTACAGTGTTGGTATTTTAATGGGGATTGCATTGAATCCATAGATTGTTTCCGTTTGATCCTATAATCCCATTACTAGATATCTACCCAGAATAAAAAAAAATCATTTTTTCACAGAGACATTTGCACTGGAATATATATCACAACTCAATTCACAATCACCAAAATGTGGAAACACTCCAAGTGCCCATCAACTCACAAAATGATAAACAAATTGTGGTACATGTTTACCATGGAATACTATGCAGCCACAAAAATGTTGGAGACTTTACATCTTTTCTATTAGCCTGGATGGAGATGAAGAATATTCTCCTTAGTAAAGTATCACAAAAATGGAAAAGCAAGTATTCAACTGAATACTAATAAGAAACCAGTACAAGCCCTCAGGAGAGAAAAACACAAGTATATTTAAATGGTCGGGGAAGAAGGCAGGGAAGAAAGGGGAGAAGGCAGAGGGGCTAGTGTGCTTTCACATCATGGGCACAATGTAGGGATACATGGCACACCTTCTGGATGAAAGATTTAATTACAACTTATATT
Organism: Otolemur garnettii; assembly: GCF_000181295.1. NCBI lineage: Eukaryota > Metazoa > Chordata > Mammalia > Primates > Galagidae > Otolemur > Otolemur garnettii. The sequence continues at coordinate 2,522,139 of NW_003852425.1, read as the reverse complement.
TTATCTAATAAATGCAAACAATGTGACCTAATTATTTGAACATTTACATCAATGTGAAATTAAAAATATAAGAATATTGCCTATTTGAACATCATTTATTAGCCTCTCATAAAAAATATTTCCTGGGTAGCACCTGTGGCTCAAAGGAGTAGGGCGCCGGCTCCATATGCCAAAGGTGGTAGGTTCAAAACCAGCCCTGACCAAAAACTGCAAAAAAAAATAAAAATATTTCCCTCACTGAAAATGGTGAAAACCAGAGTTGAGAGAAGCCTTTAAAGTCAGACTCTGTGTATTTACAGAGACACACTGCCTGGATAGAGAGATAAGACACTGGGCCTGCTCTGGTAGGCATGCTTTGTTGGCAAGGAGACAGAATGGGATTTTTTAGTGTTATGGTCACAGCAGCTTTAGCTCATAGCAGAGAAACATCTGTTTTCCTACTGAGATGCATAGGCACTATATATGTGACTTGGAACTAAAAAGAAAAGAAAAAAGCCTAAGGGCATGGTTAAACATTAGATAAATAACATGCTTCTCCCTCTCTTAAGTGACCACATTCTAGCTTCTATCAGCACTAAGATGGACTGTTACAAAGACAAATCCAGTTCAATACTCAAGCGTTACCAGTATGTGACCTTAACCTACCATCACTGACCTTGTAGGTATTTCAGTTCTGTTGAGATAATTGCCAAGAGAACAAATTATAAATATAGGTCATTACTACTGTAAGCAACATCTACTGCAAAAGCAGTTAGTTCTGAGATAAATTACCAAAGGAATCCATTAGATCCCTAAGTTCTTTCCATTGAGTTCACTAGTCAAAATTCTAACAGAAGCACTAAATCAAAAATTGCAAGTTTCCAGGGATGTCTCAGAACTTTAAACAGTGCCTTAAAAATGCATTTCACTATGCACATTAAACACTGTATCAGAGATAGTAATGAAAGCCTAATCTCTTTTAAAAAGAAAAAAAAGAATTGGTCACTTCAAAATTTATTACCCTGTCATCGATGGTATTGGGATAATCCTGCAAATTTTTATGATGTACAAGGGCACATGCATACCAAAAAGGGAATTTTTGAAGGATATTTCTTAAGGTTTAACTATTTTTTAATGACAATAATTACTTATTCTGGTGACACTTAACCACTAACAGTGGGATAATCTCCAGATATAACTCTACACTTTAAAAAATTTAAGCCAAAATTAATCAATCTATCTAATTTGTACTGAAGGAAGAAGAAAAAATCTCTAAAGACCATACTTTCTCATAAGGCTATAACTTTAAGACAGGTATAATTGGAAAGAAATTTATTAAGGGGCTGGAAATTATCCTCAAATTAAAACATTTACAGCCTAAAGCTGTAATTAGGGCAAAGGTAAAGGCAAAAGACTCACAAAGCAGTCTCCATTGCTTCTGGCTGCTCCTTGGATGCTGTCTTTGTTAATTCATTATCTTGTTTCCATTGTTAATTATGGAGGCTCCCCAAGGTTTGATACTGACTCTTCTGCTTCTTTTCCATTCTCTATTTTATTCATTAACTTATATGATTTTAACAATTCAGATAGAGATTGAGCTAACATTGATTAATGCCTTCTGAATGCTAAGCAGTGTGCTAGGCACTTTGGGAGTTGACTAGAAACATTATGTGCCAAACTTCCCTGGTTATTCCTTTCCATCAGACAGTTCCATGCAACTTTTTCAGCTCTGTTAAAAAACAGTTGAGAATGTGGTGCAGTAGGAGAGTAACTGAGAGTCAAGTGTAAGGCTCTCACCCCAGCTGTATCACTGATGAGTTATGTGACCCCACACAAGCCACTAGATCTCACCTAATAAGTAAAATAAGTCTCAATAAAATAAAGATGTTTAACCAGATCAAGAATTGCAAACTGCTGGTCCATTAGACAAATCCAACCTGCAGACATATTTGCTTGGCCTGTGTAATGATTTAAAAATGTAAAAGATGTAAAAATTTGAATTTTTGTCTTGAAAAAGCAAATCTAAGCCTGATTTCTTTGATGGCAATAATTGGCTGCAGCCAAACAGCAGCTGCCTCTTTAGAAAAGTCCTAGCCCCTACAACCCTCAACACACCCTGTTGTGTTACAAGTGCTCCCCTTTACCTATTTGCTTTATATGACTGACTTCTCAATCAGATGGCAACTATTGTGTTAATGAGGAAAAAGGAATAGAGTACAATGGCCCAGTGCCTGGACAGGTGTTCAGCCCTCAGCTACAATCCGACGTGGCCCTCCAGCACATTCCTTTCTGAGAACTGTAATTTTCTGCTTTTCCGCAGGCCCAGGCATGTCCTCAAAGTAAGGGAATTCCATCTTAGGGCCACGTTCCTCAGGGAGCACAAGAGGCTAAAATATTTTGTCTGAGCGTGGGGGGCTGTACCCCTTCAGCAATCATGGGTTTCAAAGGTTTTTGTAGCAAAGACTACAAATTACTATCCAGGATCCATTGTCTCCTCTTTCATTTACAAAACCCAGATTTTACTTGGGGTGTCCATGCAAGCAGATAGACACCCACATTTCCCAGACACTTCTGCAGCTTGGCATGCTCATGTGACCATGCTTTGGCCAATGAGATAAGCAGAAATTTTCCATTAGAATTCTGAGAAACTGCTTTAAGGGACCAAAGTCAACTGGGAGAAACCCTCTTTCCTCCTTTTCTCTTTTGTCCTTCCTTTTGACTATATGACAGATGTGATGGCTGGAGCTTTCAGGGGTTGTTTTGGAATGGGAGGTAAAACTTTTGAAAATGGAAGCCATGTGCCCTTAGCTGAAAGAGAATTATGACAAAAGCTTTGGTTCCTGATGACCACAAAACACCACACTAGTGCTTAGTGTGAAATAGAAATAAGCTTATTTTATAATAACCATTGCTAAGTCTGCCCATTTCTATTATCAACTGAATCTAATTCTTACCAAAAAAAGGTAGGTTCTCTTCTCCAGGTCATCCACCTTCTTTTTTTTTTTTTTTCTGAGACAGAGTCTCACTATGTCACCCTAGGTAGAATGCTGTGTCATCAAAGCTTACAGCAACCTCAGACTCTTGGGATTAAGCAATTCTCTTACCTCAGCCTCCTAAGTAGCTGAAATTACAGGTCCCTGCCACAAAGCCCAGGTATTTTGTTGTTGTAGTTGCCATTGTTGTTTGGCAGGCCCAGGCTGTGTTGAATAGGTTGAGCATTTCTAATATAAAAATATGATTTTTAAAATGCTCCAAAATCTGAAACTTTTCAAATGCTGAAACCACCAATGGAAAATTCCACCCTTATCTAATGTGATATGTACACAAAATTATTAAATATTATATAAAATTACCTTCAGACAACATATATAAGATGTATATGAAACACAAAGTAATTTGTACTTAGACTTAGGACCCATCCTCAAGATTATCTCATTACGTATATGCAAATATTCCAAAATCTGAAATAACAAATCTGACCACAAGTATTTTGGATAAGGGATATTCAACCTGTAAATCCCTTTCATTTTTTCTACTCAAACCTGCTTATATCTTACCCATCTATGAAGACTTTCCAAGTTGAGAGCATCAAGCCCTTGACACCCACCTACTCCCAGGAAGCTCTCTCCATCTTATATTGCAAGCTTCTTTCCTAGCTACTGCGTTAGTACTGACGCTGAAATGTTTTGCATGTGGGCCAGAGTCAAAAAGCAGGAGAGGATCTCAGTACTGGGAAAGAGGAGAGGTGGAAGCAGTCAAGGAAAGGGATGATCAGAGAATGGAGAGGATTTTGGATGTTTCTTAATTTGCTGTGAGTTTTTGTTTTTTGTTTTGTTTTAATCCATGAAGCCTCTGTATCCCCTCAGCACAAAATGGACCTTAAAAAAGAAGAATTTGGGGATAGATTTTTTTAATTAAAATGGTATAATTAGGGGTAAAAAACACATTTTTACAACAAGGAATATAATGGGAACTTTTCTCAGAGGACATTTTTAGCATTCCTATAAGGGTTAAGGTTGCCCTTGAGTTTGGAATGCAGATTGAGCCTTAGCACAACATCCGGAACCTACCCTGTAATCAAACAGTCTGTGGTCTACAGAAGAAGACTCCTAGACCTGCCTTTGTTCATCTTATGATGAGAGTCTGAAGAGTTTACTGATCTCAATATGCTTTGTTTAAATTCCACTTCTCAGGTCATCTTTAGTTTTCTCAGAAAACCATGACATGCTTACCTGTAGGTGGCAAGAACCAGGGTGCTGTCTCTAACCCGTCTGTCCTCTGGGCCATTCTGAACTCATTATAGTAAAACCTATTCAGTAATCTCTTTCACCATCTCTTCCATTGAAGAGCAGTTATTACTCTGTTGCCTGCCAGCCAAGTAGAATGTCATGAAGGTCACTATCAAAGAAAGTAAAATGACATATAATAACATCCATGATAGAAAAAGACAAACTAATGAGTCACTGACCTTAACATTTTTGTCTTTACCAGGGTCAGTGATGTGAAATTTCTTGAAGCTTCCTCACATTGAGTTATTAAAGAGAACATTTATTTGTTGAGTGATTAGTTTTTAAAATACCCAGGGTGAGTAGCATGGTTACTATACGTTGGGACTTCATTCAGATTACAAATATGAAATTCAAGATGTCCCAACAGGGATAAACTCAGTAGAGAAAATATGCATGTGGGTGGAGACGGTCAGAAACCCAGGTCACAGGTGGTATCAAACAGGCTGTCAGCGAGTTGCAAGACCAGCCATTAAATTGAAGGTTCCCACCAAGACTAATCGCTGGCAGAGTGCATGAGCTAGGCCTTATTTAAAAAATTCAAGATACACAAAATCTAATACAAATTTGTTTAAGCAAAGTAGAAAATAAATTGGCTCAAGAGTTGGCTTAAGACAACACTGCTCACTGCTTGAGAGGACTCAAATAATGTCACCAGATGTTCTCCATCTGTCCACCTCCACTTGGCTCTGCTCTGTGATGATGGCTTCATTTTTTAGCATGGTCTCTTTCAATGTGCCATAAGTGGTTGCTGAAGCTCTGGAATATACAGCTTCTTAGATCTTAGCCCATAAAAACTAAAACATGTTTCCTAGTAGATTCTAAAAAGGTACTCTTCTTCTGATTCCAATAGAACTGGTTTGGGTCACATGCCTCACCTTGAGCCAATCGCATGGGCTTATGAGACATGAATGTTGGGCTGGGGCATGTGTGCCAGGCCTGCAAGTGGGGAAGGAATGGGATATGATTACCAAAGAAGGCAAAATGGACAATGAATAGCTGTACATAAGCACTTCCACACAAGCATATTAGACCCTGATTCTGGGAGCGTGAGTATATGGGGAAAAAAGATATAGGCACCCAGAACATCAAGAAACAGAAATAATTTTAGCAAAATTGTTAACAAAGTTAAAGCCTAGTTACCACAACAGGGGCATAAAGTCAGCAACAGAGTAACAACAGGAAGAGATGTGGGTAAAACTCCATAACTCCCTCATGCTAAGATCAGGATTTATCTTAGTGTTGAGTGAGGTCATGCCACCTTATCTATGCAAGAGCAGCATCTCAAGGGCAGAGAATGGATGAACACAAGCTGAATCCTGAGTGAGAAAGATTAGTTTCATCCATTTACTCAGACTCTTGGTCAATGGTTTTTCCTTAGCAATAATGAGTATGAGAAGGAAGTGCCCAGCTTCTCAGCTTTCATGACCACATGGAGAAGTCCCTTGGAAGAAAGCAATGGTTCCATCCTAGATCATGAAATTGTCAAAACCATGCAATTTTTAAAAAAATAATGAATAAATGAATTAGATCCAGCAGGTAGAAGAACAACTAAATGACTCAATTTGGGTTCTGAATGTGTTTCTAATCCCAATCTCTACCAAGAGAATTCAAAAGCTGGAGAAGAAAATTCAAAAGCTGGAGAGAGAAGGGCACTCAGTGATCAGCCTTGTGTGTTCGCTGAGAGCTGCCTAATAGATGATGACAGCCTTGTCCCTTTCCTAGAGGGCATGATGATAGGTCTGGATACTTGAAATCATCAGCTGCCAGAGGCAAGGTTCCAAGGAGCTACTCCCAGGCCTGGACAAAACAGAGACTCACATGAGCAGGCAGCATGCTGCACCCCAAGGACAACAACTGAGTGAGGTAGAGCAGGGGATGATATGTTCTGATCCTGACCCCTACACAAAGCTAAAATCACCATAAGTTCGTACATGCCTGCTACCAGCAGAGCTTGTAAGAGAACCACCAGAGACTCTTCTTTTCCAGGGCTCTTCCCAACTGGACCTTCTGTCTTTGTGGAACAGATTCTCCCACTCTCCCTGAAACAAGGCAGATCCTTGTTCCAACAAGTCACTGCTGATTGCATTTCATCCTACAGTTCTGGAAGATCTGAATTCCATTCTAATAAACTTATTTTTATTTTTTTTTAATTTCAAGTTAATGTGAGGGTACAAACAACTAGGTTATAGTATTTGTGTTTGTTAGGTAGAGTTCCTCTTGAAGTTGTGTCCTGCACCAAAAGGTGTACCATATACCCTTACACTGTGCCCATTAAGTGGGAACACAGAAAACCTCTCTCTTCCTCCTCTCTTCTCCCTCCCATTCTTCCCCTCCCACCCCCAACTTGAATCAAATTGAGTTTTTCTCTTACGTGGACATGTGTTAGATAGTCTACTGGCTTCATTATTAGTATTGAGTACATTGAATATTTGGTTTTCCATTCCGGTGATACTTTGCTGAGGAGTGTGTTTCAACTCCATCCAGGTTAATACAAAAGATGTGAAGTCTCCATTTTTTTATGGATTAATAGTATTCCATGATATACATATAACACCATCAATCCATTCCTGGGTTGATGGACATTCAGGTTCTTACCACCTCTTGGCAATTGTAAATTGAACTGCCATAAACAATCTAGTATAAATGTCTTTATGATAGAACTTTTTTTTTCTTCCAGGTAAATGCCTACTAACAGGATTGTAGGATCAAATGGGAGGTCTAATTTGAGTTCTTTGAGGATTTTCCATACTTCTTTCCAAAGATTGTGTTAGTTTGCAATCCCACCAACAGTGTAAAACTTTTCCCTTCTTGCCACATCCATACCAGTATGTGCAACTTTGGAAATTTGTGCTGTGGGACATTGTCACTGGGGTTAGGTAATATCACAGGGTGGTTTTGATTTGCATTTCTCTGACGATTAGGGACAATGAACATTTTTTTCATGTTTGTTAGCCATTCATCTGTCTTCTTGGGAGAAGCTTCTGTTCATGTCTCTTGTTCAGTGATAGATCGGATTATTGCGGGGGGGGTTGTTGATTAATTTGAGTTCTCTATAGATCCTAGTTATCAAACCTTTGTCAGACTCATAAAAATGCAAATATCTTTTCCCAACCTTTAGAATGAGAAAAGCTATGTGTATGGTATGAATCTGACAAACTTATTTTTAATTGAACATTCTGACCTCACTCTAACTATATTTGGTTCTATAGCCCTAGATTGGTTTGAAAAATTGAGTAGTCTTTTGTTAAACCTGAGTATATGTCATAGTAAAATGCAGTAGTATTCCTTGTCCAAATATTAATTTCTTGGCATGTTTAAAGTTGGATCCATTTCTAAAATCCCTTGTAAATTCAAATTATTTAGTACATACACTGATTAAAATATTAAAACATGTATTGACATTTAATTTGAATGATTTTATGGGTTATGTCACCAAGGTGGTATATTCATTCAAGGCAGAAACAGAAAATTAAGTAATTTCTGCAACTGCATAGCACTTGGAGAAGTGCCAGTGACTTTCCATACTCCTTACCTGAGGGCATATGACTGCCATCTGCATTCTCTGCCCTATTCTAAATTCTAGTCAGTCCCCTTCAGCTACTGGAAACACAGCTAATTGGAAATAGAGTAACTATTGTGAGCCACTCTCATCAGTACTGTCGCACTTGCTGTCAGTCCTACCCCACCCAATCAGGTAAGTGTGCATCTAAGAACTTCACTAAGGTTTGATCCCACATTCCTGTAAATCCCCCCAGTCTGAATTTCTAGGTTGATAATAGGCCCTCTGTCCCAATTCCTCTGGACTAGAAGAACTTCCCTCTTCTTGCCAGTTGCTTAACCAGTTCCTGAGAACTCAGATTTTCTACCAGCAACCAGACTTCCTTTATACTTTCCAAATACTTCTTCTGGAAGCATGGTTCATTGCCTTGCTCCATCCACCTGTCAATATAGTCTTGCCTTATCTAAATAGCCTGATACTCTGACTTGCTAAAAAACTACTTGTACCCCCACTTGTCTTCTACACAGCAGGATACTAAAGAATGGTATTCATTTGCTTTGCTTCATATCCTCAAATAACTGAAAATGGAAAAACAATCATCTTACGATGAGCCTAAATATGTAGTATTTCCAAATAGCTGAAAACAAGAATTATTTTCCTTTTCAGACCATAAAAGAACATATTAGTTTATTTCTTGACCACACACTAATCCCCCCATAATGCAAATCAGCACTCTCAAGCTTTGCCACTGAGAAAAGCCCTTCTTTTGGAGAACAATAAATTCATACTTCATAGGTCAGACTTGCTTTCCTATTAAACATAAATATGACCTGCCGTATGGATCTCGTGGAAAAGCGATATTGTGGAGAATAAGCACACTTACTGAAATTGTATTTTAAATAAAGGTGACCATCTGCTCCCTCAGGCAAAATGGCGAGCTTCTTTATTTGCGGTTGGTTTATATAGGGAATTTTGTACATGTGCACAATACAGCAATGACCTCATTTATCCATTTAAACATTATGTGACTACCTCAGGATTAGCTCCCGATAATCCACTCAACATACACCTTTTGACATAACCTTTTCAACATAACCCAATTTAACATAACTTAATGGAGAACATGTTGTTAGCCATTACTTTGTTCTTTGTTCTTATCGGACGTAGCCTGAGGCTATGGAGGAACAAGGTAGATTGAATACCTGCCCTTCCTGGC
>NW_003852425.1:2511309-2513136 GCF_000181295.1 Otolemur garnettii | reverse complement strand
CAAAGGCAGCTGACCTGCTTAAAACTCTTCCCAGATGTACCTGAGTTCCAGCTTTCAGATGCTGTATTGTTCCCATAACTTGTCTCTCACAGCAATATGAGAATAATTATACATGAACATGATCCAGCTCCAAAACCCAAGAATATTGTAAATTAGAGAGAAGAGATAAAATAGTAGTCATGGTATTTACAAAAGACTCATTCTTTAGCAGAAGAATGTGCCCCAAAATGATGTTGAAGAGTACTGAGCTGTTCAGTTGTTTGCAGAGACGTACGCATTAGCCTAACAGACAGCAGAGCTGGCTCGACAACATCTACTGCATTTAAACAAACACGGGGTAGGTAACGATTTCCATGTGTGGATGGTTCCAGTGTTAACAGAGCAGTCTAAAGTAATCTCATTTACTTTTATGGTTGAGTATTCAAGAAGCATCTTTTCTTTTCTTTTTTTAACATCTGAATGTTTTCATGGCTGAAGGGAGGCCAGTATAGCCTGGAAAACAATTCACAACGATGTGTAAAGTAGTTACATTTTCCGACAAGTCTGTTTGCTCAATTATTCCTCCTGTATTAATAGCTCTTGGCGGCATTTGATGTATAATAGTCTCCCAATCCAATCACCCACTTTAGCTGGAGGAAAGCAAGTGCCATCCAAATAAAAGAGAGTCCAAGCCACTTGAAGTTGATTACAAACTCAGGCCTCTGTGCCGCCCAGGTCCAGCATCGGCTTGCTGTGGTTGAGAAAGGGTGCTGCCCCGGGTTGGCCTGCTGTCACTCCAATGTCACTTCACTTTGTTTCAAATCTGCAGCTTGGTTTTTGCTATCTGAAAACCAGAGCAATTGATTCCTTTCTACTTCTGTTGAGATAAGTGGAACAACGCGTAATTTGGTTTAGATTAAAAAAAAAAAATCTAGATGGTAGCAGGCAGCTTAAAGGAAGGGGAAAGGAGGGAATGGCAGTTTTCACAGTCCCTTGAACACAGTAGGAATTTGTTAAATCGAAAGAGAATTATAAGGAATCGAAATTTAAAACCCCAAAGTTACAAACAGAAAGTGAAAGAATGCCATGTTGTTGTTGAAATACTCATTTTCAATACCGTTCATGTTTGTTTTTCATCATGTGTGAATCACTGCAACAGACTCTGAACTGGGTTAGCAGCTTAGGCTCTTGCCCCCTGTCATCTAATCTACACATAATATTCAGTTATTCTTCTTAAATGCTAAGTCAAATCTTACCACTTCTCTGCTCGGCGTTCTCTAATGGCTTCCATCCTCATTCGAAATAAAATCTAAAGTCTTCATAAGACTTGCAAGTTTTCTAGAACCTTCCAGCTTCACCCACCTCCACCCCCACCCCCCAACACAAGGACACACTGAAATCACAAAACATTAAGCCAGCTCCAGCCTGCTGTTCCTCAACCCTCTCCCCAGCCAGGCTTTCACCCATTAAGGTATCTGCATAAATGTCCCTTCCCTGACCACCACATCCACCAGGGAAACTCCATCACTTCCACCCCTTTGCCCTGCTTGTTCCTCTTAGCAGTTATTAGATATTTGTCTAGATGTTTACTGATTTCTCTTTTCTGGCTGCAATATGGGGAAGACTGTCTGTATCTCAGAGCCTGGAACACTAGACTAGAGCCACGTAGTAGATAATCAAAACATGATGTGGAAGGGCGGGGGACAGAAGTTCCTCGTTTTATTCCTCAAATGTTTATGTTTTTGCTCTTCAAATAACTGGATATATAGACTGTTTGGATAGCAAATATTTATTACCCTTGATTCATTGTGTAGAAATGATAACATCACATAAAAAGCATAAGATTTA
>NW_003852425.1:2508021-2510070 GCF_000181295.1 Otolemur garnettii | reverse complement strand
CTGGTCGGGAGGCGGCAGGCAACAACACCAAAGACAGGCCCACAAAGTGGGGCCAAAGACCCACTTTGACAGGGGCCAAAGACAGGCCCCCAGCTCCTCTGTGACCATCTTTCCTGCTGCCTTGGCACCACATTCAAGCCCTGGGAAGAACAGCACAGTTCTTTAGTGATACAGTGAAAATCATCCCCCCCATTGACAGAGGTGAATAAAATATAAGCAACAGAAGTCTGTCCATATTGATCATGGCCTACACAGACTCTCCCCAAATCACCACCCTCAAACACACAGCCCTGCAGGGAGGAAGGCTAACATTTCTCTGAGTTCTTGGGTCTTGTCTAGACAACATCTCATACGTTATCCTACTTTTGTCCTCCCAGCAATCCAAGCAAGTTTATTACCCCCATTTTCTAAAAGAAAAAGCTCAGACTTAGAGAGCTGTTGAAAATATTAAAGCCAGAAATAGCATCTAACCCCCTGTTCTGAGGGGAAAAAAAAAAAAAGAAAGAAAGAAAGAAACAAGTCATCTCTTGCACTTGTGTAACAGAACTTTTTTAATTTACCAAGTATTTTCATGAGCGTTCCTCTACTCATCTCCCCATATGCACCTTCATAAACAAATAATACAGTATTATTCTCACTAAATAATAGAAACAGCTGAGGCTCAGAGTAATTCAGTGATTTTTGTCTAAAATTGCACAGCAAGTAAGTGGCATAACTGGGTCTTGGACCCACTTCCCTAATTCTGAGAGTTGTGCTCTTTCTGCTAAAATATGATTTTTTCCTTTTCAAAAAAGAATAAGATTTTTGGTGGGTAAAGCACATGTATTTTCAACTTGAGCTTGGAAAGCACACGGTTCCCATTGAGAACTTCTTAATAGCCCAAGTTCCATGAGTTACCAGAGAGACACAAGCAAAATCTCAATGGCTTAATACCACAAACGTTTATTTCTCATTCAGGTAAAAGGTCTTTTCATTTTTTTTGAGACAGAGTCTCAAGCTGTTACCCTGGGAAGAATGCTGTGGCGTCATAGCTCTCAGCATCCTCAAACTCTTGGGCTCAAGCAATCCTCCTGCCTTAACCTCCTGTACCTGGGACCACATGCGTCTGCCGCAATGCTTGGCAAGTTTTTCTGTTTTTAGTAGAGACAGTGTCTCACTCTTGCTCAACTGGTCTCAAACTCCTGAGCTCAGGCGATCCACCCACCTTGGCCTCCCAGAGTGCAAGGGTTAGAGGCGTGAGCCACCGTGTCCAGCCTCAGGTAAAAATTCTGAGCAGGTATTCCAGGTACCTGGTAATTCAGAGGCCAAAGCTCCATTCACCTCTTACTTGGGCCTCTCAAAGGGAAAAGGAAATGGACAGACATCACTTCAATTCCATGCTCCCAGAAGAACCAGTCAGAGGCCATCTTGGATGCAAGTGGGCCAAGTAATCTGTGGCTATACCACATTAACAACTTCAAATTAAAAAAAGCAGAGCCGGCAAGTAAGTGAATAGTTAGTTATCTCTCCCATGTCCTACTAACATAACCAATGATGAAACACACACACACACACACACACACACACACACACGCAAAAAAATGGCTCTGAGGTAACATCCTTAAAGTTGAAAGCCAGTTTAGATTGTTTAACATAGCCACAAGTAAGGATCATATATTTAAACAGTGTTTGCTCCTGCTTCCACGTATTCTCCTAAAATGTACAAATAATAACAAATAAATGTGCAGTTGTCCCCAAGGATAGTGTATTCTTATCCATCAGGGACCAGGAGATTACCTGGGGTGCATGTGTTAAAAAAAAAAAAAAGGTAGATTTCTAGTACCAGACCCGGCAATTTTCATAAGTGCTTCTGATGCCTCAGGCCCACAGACCGAAATTTGTGAAATGTTGGCAAAGAACCATTTTTATCTCATGACTGCTGATTATACAATGGCTGTTCAATATTGCAGAGAAGAAAAATGCATCAGCCATCCAACAGCCTCCTCACAAAACCCCAGCCGAGGTCGGTTCCAGGAAGGAGCAGGAAATCTCTGCGGTTTCAGATTTCCC
>NW_003852425.1:2503235-2507913 GCF_000181295.1 Otolemur garnettii | reverse complement strand
GGATTGGGCAGATCTAAGACCTAGGAAAAATAATATCTGTATTTAATAACTTCTATTTTATCTGCAACTCTACAGCTCTCTCTGGAGCAGGGAGAGACTGGGGTGTGCATTCTGGGCTGTGCTCAAGCTATGAAACAGTTGCTGCTCATTAACCTTGTATAACATGACATCCGATTCTTCCTTAACACAGGTCACAAATCACTTCTCATATCAGGCGGTAGCCCCAGAAGTCTTCAAACTATTTTAAGCCTGGTCTGTGCCCCAGAAATCATCCTGAATGTTATCAACAATGATCCTAAGGAATTTAAGAACAGTCAGTCAAAGAAAGCAATTCAAAATATTTTCCACTTTGGGAGTCTTTAAAAGAACTTTTTATTAGAAAAACAGAAAAATAAGATTTAGAATGCTTGGCTTCATCCTGATTGTTGAGTCTTACAACTGTTTATTGAACTAGATTGTATATTAAAAAAAAAAAAAAAGACAGAACCTGTGAACGTGAGCCAGGACAAGAGGCTGGGGACAAAAGTGAAACCAACATAATTGCAGCAGAGCTCAGCTACTGTGGGGAGGTAGGTAGTCGTGGCCTGGACACACCACAGTTCTCCCACCCACCCAGGGGTCTCCACAAGCATGACATTTTAGATAAAGTTCCAGTCGGGAGAGCACCAGAGGGTAACCCAGTAAGACATACCTACCCTCCTCAGAGCCCAGAGAAATTCTCCAACGTGGTAGATCCAAATTGTTATCTATGTGCTTCAGGCTCCCGAAGCTCCTGGCCTCACCACTCCTCCAGCACTCACAGCCATTATCCTCTACCTGCCTTCAGCTCTAATCAGACAACCATCCCACTATGGTGCTTTCCGGTTGCTCTGTCTATATCTGACCTATGTCACCATGTCACCAAGTTCCTCTTTTCTTTCATGAGTAATTTTAATTTCCAGACCTTTATCTGCAAGAGACAGGCGGGTTACATGCTCCTCCAGGTCACTGAAATGCACATGAGAGGTTACTCTACGTCATCAGCGAGAAAAGGACGTTTGCACACTGAGGTTTGCCATCTCTGGGACAGCTCCCAAACGCAGGCTGTCTTGCCTAATCTTCCTGTGGATCACTTGTAGCAGTGGGGCGTAAAGACCTGGTTCATGGCCATTGCCATGCAAATTACTATTGTGCGACAGCATTTTATATCTGCAAAATATCTGACAATCATTTAGTGGCTACTGTTCTTCACCCACAAAGAGGACATGGGTAATAATCTGCATAATTTTCATTTGTCAGATGAAGACATTTGGCCTTAAAGCAAAGGTAGGCATTGAAATTATAATTTCGGTATATCACGAAGTCCCTGGAGCCACACACACTCCACTCATCTACCTCTCCATTGTTAATGATTTTTAAATGTTGAACACTCATGTGATTCTTTAAAATTTTAAAACACCACGCATTTCTGCCTTCAGTTTTAATTCTCAGGCATGTTTTTAGAATTTCCTTTATTATAATAAAGGATCTGAAGGGTCCTGGGATGGAAGAGGAATCTTTCTTCGTGGTTCAGCTTCATTCGGCACATACTTTTCAACTGTCCTCTGTGATGAGGACCCTAACTCTTTAGAGGACAAACACCCTAAGGAGGGGGAGGACATGGGGCAGCACTAGTGCCTAGAATGTTTACATGGCATCTCAGCTGTGCGATTTAATTCATAAAAATTATCTTTCCCTTAGACACAGGCATAAGAAACTTGATCTGGAAATAGAATAGGTTCCTGAAGAGGCCAGAAGTCCCAAAAAAAACATAAGAGAGCCATCATCATAGGCTCCAAAAAGCTAGAAATGGTTAATGGGTACAAAAATGTAGTTAGATACAATGAACAATATTTGATAGCACAACAAAGTGACTATGGTCAATAAGAAGATATATTTTTAAATAAGTAAAAGAGTAGAATTAGGCTCCATGCCTGTGGCTCAATCAACTAAGATGCCAGCCACATACACCTGAACTGGTGGGTTCAAATCCAGCTCGGGTCTGCCAAACAACAATGACAGCTGCAACCAAAAAATAGCCAGGCATTGTGGCAGGCACCTGTAGTCCCAGCTACTTGGGAGGCGGAGGGAGGAGAATCACCTAAGTCCAGGAGTTGGAGGTTGCTGTTAGCTATGATGCCACAGCACTCTACCCAGGGTGGCAGCTTGAGTCTCTGTCTTAGAAAAAAAAAAGAGTATAATTAGAATGTTCCTAACCCAAAGAAATGATAAATGCCTGAGATAACTGATACCCCAATTACCCAGATTTGATTAATTCACCTTGTATGCCTATATCAAAACATCACATATACCCTATAAAATAATGCAACCCTTCTGTACCCATAATAACTTTTTTAAAAAGGAACAAGACATAGCTCTGCCCATCACCATGTTGACCTCTGGCTATGGCTCTGCAGCACTCTAGCTGTGATTTCCCATGCTGGGACAAGGGTTGCGGGACACCAGCTGTGCCTCTGTGCTGACCTGTCTGGCTGAGTTGGTTCCCTCTTTCCCTCTCTACAACATACACAGATCCTCCTAGATGTAGGAGGGACATATTTCAGCCCATGGTATGTAAGTAACTGCTTGTCAGTTATAGCCACTCAAACATGCAGATTCAGGGCAGTGCCTTGTGGCCTTGGATCTATGGAGAATGACCCAGTCCAGCTAAGGAGATCCTGGCCTTAGCTGTGGCGTTTAATTGCTCAGGACCTAGACCTCTGACCTCAAGGATGATATAGGATAGGAACAACTATCTTTTATCAAGGGCATAGTAAGTCCTAGTCACTCTGCTAAGAGTTTTATATATCTTATTGAATCTTCACAATAACCTTAACCAGTAAACTATTAATGTTACACCTATTTTATTGATGCAGAAAAGTAAGGCTCCAAGAGATGTAGAATTTTGAACCCAGGCACCTTAAACTCATGCTGTCAACCCTACACCACTCTGTCTTGCAGACTATGAGACTCTATAACCCTGTGCTCAGGCAGGGGCTTCCTGACCCAGAAAAACCAGCACTCAGTGAGGTGCTACAAGCAAGTCAACGGAATAATACAAATGGTCTCTGTTGTCTAGGCCGAGGTATTGTCAAGATAAGCTGTCCAGACAAACTGAACGAAGTAAACAATAGTACATGATTTAATGTCACCAAACAGTTCATCGGACTCTCATATCCCAGAGAGATACAAGATAATTCCAAGAATACACAAATTCATAAATTTCCTAAAAGCAAGTGATTTTTCACGTAAGATGTGGCTGTGCATAAACGGAGTTGCTTCGGCCCCGATCAGAGGACAGACAAACTGAGCAGCAGGTCAGATTGCTCCATCACGGAGTGACTCCCTCTGCCCATGACCTCATAAATACTAAAATTCATACCTCAGCACAGTTAACCACCCCCAGAGGACCATGGCACAATCTCAGATTCTAAATAGTTAGGCCCGTAAACAAAAATCCAAGAACTCCTAAGGTTTAGGGAGTATATTTATGGCCAAAATGAAAGAGGTAAATAATCTGTGACAGGATTTCAGAGGTGAGACTTTATCAGGTCCCCTTTCTGAATGACTGGCCTACTCTCTCACCTGCTTCCAGGATTCTGATCTTTATACCTGCCTCTGAGAATGAATTATACCCCTAGAGACATTTTGCCTTCCTTTCGGGCTTCCTGGCTCTTCATCAAAGGGACTTTGGTCTCCATCAAACCACACACAGAGCATTTTACACCTTCCACCAAGGCTGGGCAGAGGGAGATCAGTTACTGTTAATTACAGATGCTTCCTGTCATAATCAGCCAGATTTTCAGAAGAGTCTCAACTGCAAAGCTCCTAAATGCCATGCACAAACCTGGTAATGGTCCATGCAAATTGAATACTTAGTGGGTCTGTGTGCATTCCGTTCCAGGGACTGCCTCTGAAAATTTAGCCCCATAACTCCAAGGCGTTTGTAGCATCATAATCTGTCATCATTAGCAACAATGCTTGACTTGGTGCTCAACATTCTTATTAGCCACGCAATTATGAATGCAGACGACGTTTAATCACTTTTACAAAAATACAGCTGTGTTGCTGAGGAGCCGTCATTTACTGCTCATTAATGATTGATTTTTCCAACCATCTAAATTGTTTTCATGAGAACAGTAGATTAACTATAAAGAATTCATTACTGGTCATTAAGGAATATTAAAATGGAAACCTGTACAAGATGTGTCCTGTCTCGCTGCTTTCAGAGGACCAGCACACTCCTGCCAACCTGGGGGAGGAAACGGGAAAAGTCATTCTTTCAGACCTCTGGCAAGGAGATGGAGATGGGGGAAGGTGGGGTGAAGAAAGAAATTAAGAAAAAAACAGATATCTCTTTTTGCTGTCATCAAACATTGATTACATTTTACAACAGCAATGATTTACCCCAAATAATTACTTCAGCTATTGTCCAGCTTGTTTCAGCACTGACGGAGCTGTGGGCACCAATCGATTCAGTCCATTAATAATGGACTATTTTGAAAACTTATAGCTGTTTCTTCATCCTTCCCATACACTGGAAGACACCAATTTCTTCTCCACATTGAACTCCTAATTAAAGATGAGTCAGTGCATTATTTAACGGCCAACCTGCCATACAGCTTAAATGCGGAGAGCCGGGTTCTGCTCATCAAATGTC
>NW_003852425.1:2498883-2502689 GCF_000181295.1 Otolemur garnettii | reverse complement strand
AATTACTTATCTTCCTTGTATTCAATTCCTTTCTCTGTAAAACAAGGAAATAATAGTTCCTACTTCATAAGGTGATTATGAAGATTAAATAAGTTAATATTTGGAAAGCACTTAGAAGAGTATCCAACACAAATTAAGAACTGTGCACCTTTTAGCTCTCATAATCCTATAAATTGGTGAACGAGAAACAGTATTTGGGAAGTTCGAAAGGTAAGAGACACACCACTGTTAAGTTAAAATTTTAAATTTGAAATTCCCAGGTGATATAGATGCTCCTAATATGATATAATCATAAGGGAAACGAAACACAAATGAGGAAAACACAGATAAGGAAGGGGAGTGTGTATGTTCTGGGGAGCTGCCTTCCCTCTGGGGGAGGGACTTGAGAGGGGCGTGGTGCCACCAAGAATGGTGCAGACACTAGAAACCGTGACTCACACGGAACGGAAGAGCTGCGGGGTGCTGCTGCCCCATCACTTGCTTCCAGCCATGGCCAGGCAGCGACATTTTGGTACTACCTCCATATTGCCTTGCCCAGGATCTCCTAGCATCATGCTTTGAAGAAATCTCCAGAAACTGGAAACCCAGGCCTAAGGACAGCAGATACTCAGACCCCTTGTAGAGGGGTGGGTAAGCATCCAGGACAACTCTCTCTGACTTTACCATCACCCTGAAGTCCCCAGGGGATGGAGAAAAACAGAGTCAACATGATATTTGTACATTCTAGAAATATTGTTTACCATTTAGCTTTTTCTCTAAATAATTTGAGAGTCTTTTGATTTTCTTTTACAAAACTTGAATCTGTTTTATAACATTCCATCATATAATGTACCATAACTGTAAGTAATGCTTTGTGTTGGTGTTTACACTTCCTCAATTTTCTCTATTATAACTCTGTGTTTAGTTTTCATAATTATATTTTATCCCTTTCATGTACACAATCCACAATTCTCTGCTTTGGTGGTGGTGCGCCATAAGTACAAAATATTTAGAATCACTTCACCAGAGTTTGGTAATTAGAGTAGAAATCCTGAAGTCATTATAGCGAGTGCTCTATTAATACCTTTTGTCCAACAAAAGTAATCACTGGCAAACTTCCATTGTTGGACAAGCCATCCAATGGCCTATCGCATAACACTGTAAAGTGTTTATCTCAAAGATGGTAATGTATCAACTGTAACTCTACAGAATGAGTTGTCTGTATCTCTGGTAAATTTTGGTTGTGAGGAGACTGATGTGTTGGCTTGAAAGACTATTGGGCTGCCTGATACATAAGACGAAAAACAAATATTTTGAATCAGTGAATGATTAACCACTGAAATATTCCCTTAAGCATAAACAAAAGTCACTCTTAATATGAGTTAAATCTCATAGTAATGGAAGAGAAATAAATAAATGGCATCTTTTGGGGTAAAATATACATTGCCAGAGTCTATTTTGTTTTCATGGTTTCCCTGTCGTCAGGCTAAACATAAGCTCTTTAGTCTCAGAGGTGAGAACAGAACATCTGAGAGATAACAACACTCTTCCCGCAACATCGAGACCATCCACAACAAACCCACCAGCTCCAGCTTCTTCCTCCTGGTGGCTCCTAGACTGCCAGATTATGGGTTATCCTGATGAAAGGATCTCCATGCATCAAACAATACTGTAAAGGGGCTATCACTTTTGATTGGTGATTCTCAACCTTGGCTAAATATCCTGGGTATTTTTTTTTCAAGAGCTTGCTAGAATTAGATGGAAAGCAGTTAAAAATTATCAATGTCCAGGCATCACCCCAGGACAGTCAGAGCCGCATAGTAGGGGGCAGAGATGGCATCAGTAATTCTGTAGATCACACAAGGTCCTCCAGTAATTCCATGTACCACCATAGTCAAGGAACACTGCTGTAGAAAATGTAGATAAGCAACACAGCATAACCTCGGCATGCGTGGACTTCGAGAGACCCATAACCTCAAAAAGCCCTCCAGGCATCACTTTGCTGTGCAGAGACAGAGTCATAGTTCTTTAGGCATTGATTAGCTCTGTCAGAACTAGAAGTAATATACCTCTCCAGGGGCCATAAATAAATCCCATCCAGTTGCGAACTTGTGGAATAATCTGGCGAAGAGTGACGAGATGCCAAACAGGAATAATTGGTGTGCAATCTTGGTGCGAACATATCATTAGGGATAAATTGGAAATATGGTACCAGTAATTGTGGATTTTCAGCATTTTTTATAGTATCTACTAAATTGGAATAAAATTGCTTCTACTCAAATTTCTTCTCACCTTCTCGGGACACATCATCTCTGGGCTTTCTGTGATGTAAATTGTACCTTATCCTGCAAGACAGCCACCGTCTCTGAAGCCTGCCAGTTCATCCCACTGACGCTTTATTAAATGAGAATAAATTCTGATCATGTTTAGACTACCATGCGTTCTGAGTGTTTGCACACCAGCTAGCATCACCCCAATACAAATGCTGTATCTGGCCCTGTTACACCTGATACACAACCCTTCAGTGAGGCTTCTGTAAGGTTTGTTGTGACTGGTCAGAAACATGTGTAACTTCTAATAATAATAAATATGAGATTTAGTGGAAAGAAATATCTCATAGTAGCTGATGTTCAGAAACATAAATATATTTTTAAGAGTTACTTGCCTTTAATCTATGAAAATTAATTTTGAGTTTAGAAATTAGAATTAACTTGTTTCAAAAATTAAAATTTAGTTTCAAGGCAGTGCCTGTGGCTCAGTAAGTAGGGTGCCAGCCCCATATACTGAGGGTAGTGGGTTCGAACACGGCCCTGGCTAAGCTGCAACATAAAACGAGCCAGGTGTTTGGCGGGTGCCTGTGGTCCCAGCTACTCAGGAGGCTGAGGCAAGAGAATCACCTAAGCCCCAGAGCTGGAGGTTGCTGTGAGCTGTGGTGCCAAGCACTCTACTGAGGATGACAAACTGATACTCTGTCTCTAAAAAAAAAAAAAATTTAGTTTCAGACCTTCTGCTAATTAGAGCTCAGCTCCCCACCATAGTTCTAAATATGATACATATCTCCTGATATGGGTTTTGTCAGGTCTTTTCACAGGATCATTTTTACAGGCATTTATTATCTGAAACATATGTAATTCATGTTCAATTGCTTCTCACCATGTGAAGAAAACTCTTTTATATGAAAATCTATATACTAAAATTCAGCATTTTACCAATGAAATTCCTTTTTGGGGAAAGAGTTCTACTCCAGACCCAGAAAGAAAAACAGGAGGTTTTATGGTAACACCACTCTGCCAGTATCAAGGAAAGCCAGCAGAGGGGTAAGAATCTCCAACAGCTCTCAGAGCTCTCAAAGCCACTGGAGAGGTCTCCAACCCCCCCCAAACCAGGCGAGGCAAGCCAGCACAGGAGGAAAGGCTGCTAGCCTGGCTGTATTCTAGCTCAGGGTCTTGTGAGTAACTAGACACTTGTCTCTAAACAAACACTCAACCTGCTTTGGTCTCATTTGTAAGCCATAAATAAGAATTGGTAATTCATACGGTCTCTTCAACTTCAAAACAAAACTTCTGTGAAAATGTGTCACTTCCTGAGATAGGACCTTTGTGAGGTCTGAGCACTGGCCCATGTAAAACTTGGAGCATCGTACCAGCATGGACCCACTGTGCGTCGGCCTTGAACCCACAGTGGCCACAACAGACACAGTGTTTGGGTCGTTCCTGGGAAATGATGTTTTGATATAAACACGGGGACTGGGGAATAAGATTTAACCTACTGTTGCTTGACAAACAGATTTTTTAGGAACATGATTGTCATAATCTTTTGAAGAATAC
>NW_003852425.1:2495491-2498412 GCF_000181295.1 Otolemur garnettii | reverse complement strand
TTTAATGATAGAAACATTAGCAGACACTGTAACAATATTGTAAATCATTTCTAAATAATAATATTGATAAGATGAGGCTTTCAAAACCACCCAGGACACCTCTTCAGCTAATTAAAACCAGAAAATGGATGTACCTCTTTTATCATTCACAATGTTGTAGCTCTGATCATTCCACAGTGGATGATTTTACTTCCGTAATAACCCTGATCCAAGATTCAGTTAGCAATTACCACATCAGACTTTATCTACTGGTAACAACTGGTTCAGAAGATATTGCCCTGCATGCATTAATTTCATCAGGCTTATAAAGTTCCTGTTATAAAATGCAAAAACATATTAACCTGTCTAATGCAATATAAGAAACATATATATCTTTCTGGCTAAGCATTTCATTTCTACTTCAAAACTTAAGTGGTTAAAGTATATTAGAACAGAAAGTAACAAGCTATAATCTGCAGTGAACACAATAACATAACTAAACACCAACAAATGTTTCTGTGAGTAATTGCAGGTATTATAATTTATACACATTCTATTACCTTGGTATTTGCATAACAATGTACGATTGCTCATTTCCAAACACTGAACAGTATAATAGAAGCGTATGCATCTTGTCTTGAGGCCGCTGCTGACTCCAGTCAATTCTCTGGGAGCTCCCGGCCTGTGTGGCTGGATGGAAACACTCACTGAAGAAGGAGATGTGACCGATGACAAGCCAGTGTCTCCAGGGCACAAGCCTGGCATAGAGTGAGCAATCTATAAAGGTTTGCTGAAGGAAGGAAGTAAGGAGCCCTACCGTCTTGCTCAAGAGTAATAAGCATTATGCTCACGGGTCTGGGATCTGTCCTAGACACCCTTTCCCTGTCACCTTCCTCCTCCTGTCCTGTGAGGGAGGAATCCGAAGCAGTGTGCCTCACTTTCCCTTGATTGGGTCCCCCACCCCACCTTCACCAACTCCCCATTCCTAACATTTACGATGTGACACGTTGCCTTGCTCTGTGCCCTCCCCTCCCAACCCCAGGTTCCCTACTGGCTTATTGTCCTTTCAGAATTTTAAACAGGAAGATGTCACAATTATTAAAATCTCAGTGGAAAAATGAATCATGTGATTTAAAGTGACATATGCGGCATGTTCCTCTCCCGTCTCCAAGGGCTCATCCATAATCATCAACTCTTTATGAAAGCAATGCCTTGGTGTTCTACAGGATTTGGCTTCACAGCTGGTACTGCCAACCTTGGGAAGCTCAGTCACCCTACTGGAATAAAAAAAGCAAGAGTCTATAGCTCAGTCAGACCCAAAGCAAAATACGCACCTTGCCACCTTTCCTAGTTAAAGCAGAGTGCTCACATGCCCACTGTGAGGGGCAGCTGAAGGGTCTGTGTATAAAGGGCCCAAGCCCTGGCTTGAGACTCTGGTCAAAGAAGAGCATTGTACAAGCTA
The DNA here is from genome assembly GCF_000181295.1 of Otolemur garnettii. Classification (NCBI taxonomy): domain Eukaryota; kingdom Metazoa; phylum Chordata; class Mammalia; order Primates; family Galagidae; genus Otolemur; species Otolemur garnettii. Next base: position 2,496,971 of record NW_003852425.1, on the reverse strand, counting down.
CAGCCCATTTCTGGTCAGCACCCGGAGGTCTGCCTGTGCTGTCCAGGCAAGAAAGCTCAGCCCTCAGGCCTAGCAAGCCATATTCTCCAGAGGGAATAGCTGATACAGCAGCAGCTGAAGGCCTAGCAAGCAGCTGCAGAAATGCCAAGGATTTATAAACTGAAAACGTGCTCACACACAGCAGCATCAACTTCTCCCAGCGAACGTGAGTGCTGAGAATGCACTGCCGGAGGCCTAGGTGGGGCCCCAGGAGCTTGGCAGAAACTCTACTGGGGCCCCACTGTGGATGTATATGAACAAATCTGTGGTCTTAGGAAGACTGTGAAAACACAGGCACCTTTAAGATTGCAATGTCAGGGAAGATGGAGGCCACATGGAAAGCTGACTCTTTTGAAGAACTGCTTCCAGGTTTGGGGGTACACACAGGACAACCCAGAGCTGGGCCTCCCCTCCAACCCCTAGGGGCAGCTGTGCCCCCAGGAGCAACCTTCTGGAGAGAACTGGCCTCTGAAGGTCAATATACTAACCTGGCGACAGTTTCTTATTCAGTCCAAAAGACTAGTTAAAGATATCTCTTTAAAATGTATAACAAAAAGAAAAACTTTATCCAGCCAAAATTTGACTCTATTTCATTAAATTTTAAGTTACCTATTAATCGCCGGGTCACACTCAGAAAAAACTGGGCTGAAATGAGATCTCAGAGGCAGAGCCCACTATGCAATTCACCGACTGTGCTTTGTAATTCAGGACAAAAGCCTATATTTACTCGGCCCCTCACATACTTAGCCTGTGCTCTGGGCTTTCATAGCTCTTTCATTCTGGGATCCAATTCCAGAGTTTATGGCCTCCAAGGTTTATGGTCCTTCCCAAGAAAGCTTTCTCCACCTATTAATATGCATCCTGGTCCCTCTTCTCAGAGTGGTGGTGCTTGTGTAAGCCAAGCAATTTTTAGGTAAGACACATATAGCTTGACTAGAAAGTTTACAATGGATTTGGAGACAAGACTTTGTTTTTTGGTGGGGGGTGGGGGGGAAGGGGGGGGGGGGAATTAGGATTTTTTTGCGGTTTCCACCGTTTTTCTTCTTGGTTTGGGCTTGTTTTGAGGAAGGGGGGGAGGGAAAGGTTAAAATTCCCCAACTTTTATTTTTTTTTTCGGTTGGGGCCTCTATTGCTTGCCTTGTGATTTTTGAATAGACTATTGGTCTGAAATGATGACCTGTTTACAGTTCATTTACCTAAACTTAATCCTACAGTGATACCAGAAAGAAGAACGAAAATAAGGAAAAACCTCTCGGGCCAGTTATTCTGCAACGAAAAGAGCCAGTCACTTGATTCCGTAGGTTCTCTCTTCCTAAGCCCGTTTCTCCACTGGCCTTCTAACAACTCACCACCGTCATTACAGAGGACAGACCACCCAAGAAAGCAAATGCTGTCGCTCTGACCTTACTGCCCACAGATGCTTCCCAATTCACGTCACCCC
>NW_003852425.1:2489467-2495452 GCF_000181295.1 Otolemur garnettii | reverse complement strand
TCCTTCCCAAAATAGGGTTGGAGCTCATTTCCTGTTTTGCCCTTTACCTTTGGCCACACTACAACTTGTAGGCACGGGGATGCCATCCACGTATCGGAACCTGCCTACTTACAGATAAACATCCCTAATGGTAAAAGCTCGAAGGCCACTGTATAGACTAAACTCACCCCAAGATACTAGATAGACTTTTTTATCTCATGTAAGGTATATTCGGAGTAAGCACAGTAAACAGACAGGTAAACAGTGAACAGAAATGCCATGCCAAGGAAGAATTTTCTTCACTGCCTTCCTCTAGATTCTGACTCATCTGTCAATTCCTCAGAACTCTGTGCCTCCCCAAACCATCTAGAACCATAATATATGGATGTGAAATAAAGAGCTGTGAAAGCCCCGAGCACAGGCTGAGTGTGTGTGGGGCTGAGTATATATATACACATAACATTTTATTCCTGCCTTTCATATAAAGGACGTAGCAATATGTGCTTTGTAAACAACTATTTTTCACAAAAATAGTAGTGGGGAGCACTAACGATAATGGCAAATCTCCTCCAGCTCTCATGCTCTGCCGTGCACTGTACTAAAATTGGTGCAATAGGTATAATGTCATTTAATCCATAAAACACGTCTCTAGTAGGCAGGTACAATCATTACCAACATTTTACTGGAGAGTGAACAGAGGCATGTGCCTGTGTCATGGGGATTCACACTCGCATCTTTCTGGTTTCAGCATTCAAACCCTTAACTCTACAGACAATGAGGACATAGCAACAAGAAACTGGCCTTGGATTTGACTTAAAAGAAAAAAATACAGGGCGGCGCCTGTGCTCAGTGGGTAGGGTGTGCACAGGTATATGGGGGTGCCCCATATACCAAGGGTGGCAGGTTCAAACCCAGCTCCAGCCAAACTGCAACCAAAAAATAGCTGGGCGTTGTGGTGAGCACCTGTGGTCCTAGCTACTCGGGAGGCTAAGGCAAGAGAATCACCTAAGCCCAGGAGTTGGAGGTTACTGTGAGCTGTGACGCTACAGCACTCTACTGAGGGTGATAGAGTGAGACTATCTCAAAAAAAAAAAAAGAAAGAAAAAAATGCATAGCATAAATATGCATAGCATAAGTGTTATGTTTATATTTAGGCTGTACAAATAGTTTCAAACCAACGTTGTTTTTTTTTTCTTTCTACTTCTGCAGTAAACACATCATTTGTGAATTAAAGCTTAATTGAGGACACTGCTATTGGCAAATTATAAAATACTCAAAACTTACATCAACTCAGCCTTCATCCCATTATCAAGAGCCAGGCTGCTTATTCTTAGTCTTACATATTTGTATTCTGGCAATTAAGGACAAGTATGTTTTCTAAAGTGAAGGTTATTTTGACTTTGATAAGTATATTGCTCACTGTCTGATCATAAAGGGCCAGAGCTGGAGATGAATAACAGAATACTTTGTCCTTCACTTCAGGCATGATGGCTGGACCTCCCTGGCTGTAAATTTCCCAATATTTGATGGCCCCAGTGTCAGCAGCAAAATGATGCATAATAAACACAGCAATACATTATGTGCCACGTCCTGATTTGGCACCGAGTCAGGGAAGGAAACAGTCCCTTTTTGAATGGGTTCTCTGCAGTCATGCACAGAAAGTGTGTATTGGAAAGATGTGAAAAGGAAAACTCAAGCTTGTTTTTCATCCCACAGTCTCCAAACTCGCCTTTGAAACTGACTATCAGGAGTGACGTGAACCCCCTGTAGCACCACCGTAGGGGTGATACACATATCAGGAAGAGCAGAGGACACAGGCTTTCATCTGGCCAGGAAAAAGGAAACGGAGCTTATTTTGAGCAGGAAGGGAAAAAAGGATGCTTGATGAAAGCCAAAAAAATAAGCTGCCGAAATCCTTTGACAAAGGAGAGACAAAGGGAATGGGTTTGTGCAATAATGGGCAGACCTAAAAATAATGTTTCAAGCCTGTTTTTAATTGCTCTATCCTAACCAGAGCATTTTTTGCAAAGTTCAAAACCTTGCTTTAGAATGAAGGCCTGCATCTATGCAATGTTATTTCTTAGGCACTAAGGAAAATATAAGTTATGAAAAAGAAATGGCATGGGGGATGCACGCATGGCTCCACCTGTGACACCTGTCACCCTCTGCATCCAAATCAGAGACTTCTGGTGCTAGTGGGGACCTCACAGGTCACTAGGTCCAACCCTGACATTTCATAAATGACAGGCTTAAAACTGGTAAGTGCCTTGCCCAAGGTCATGCTTGGAGTTGTATTTCTTTTATTATCTGAATAACAAATGGCCAATGGACAGCAGCAAAAAAGATCATATTCTAAGTTACTCAAAGACTTCTACAAGGAAGATGGTGGTAATTCTGGCTCCTAAACCCACTTATGTAAGCATGTTATCAGAAATCTAAGAAGCACACAGGGTTTCCTAAGGCAAGAATTGTTTTCTTTGGATCAGATATTCGGCCAGGAATATTCGCTTTATTCAAATTCAGTTTAGGGTTGCCCACTCAGCTGTTCTTTTCAGAAAGGATAGGGGGAAAGTCCAGGAGTTCTTCTCAGGGAGCAAAAAACAAAGGCAAGCACTTGTGAACCTCTTTTATTTGAATCTCCCGTCAAGTCTGCAAGTGTAAAAGCACTTGCATATGGGTCAACTAAATTCTCACTTGCAAACCCACAGGCACGGAGCCTCAGGTCGAGAAATGTAGGTACTTCAGTGTCTCTGCATTCTACCATCATATCTCAGGAACTCAAAAATGACCATATATTTTTTCGGGAAAAAGCAGAAATGAAAATCCATGGGTTGTTTGGCTTCTTGTCGTCCCAGAACCTGAGCAACATCTGAAAGTTCCAGATGACACATCTCTAGCCCAGAAGACCTGCTCTAATTCACAAGGCCACTCTCCTTCTGGAAGATCCCTTGGAAGAGAAGGTGAACCCAAACGGGCCAGAGGCTGCACATGCTCCCTTCCATCTTAGAGCCTCACCCCAAAAAACACCAAGGTGGGCATTCAAAATGATAAAAAAAAAAAAAAATTCCTTTCTGGGCCAAGCAGCCCTTCACCTCCTCCCATCATTATGCTTAACAATAAGATTTCAAGAGGGTAATTTTTTCCTTTAGGCCAACCTCACTATGACTGGATATCCAAGAATGTCACATGATTATTGCCGATTGTGGACCAATCCCAACCATGACCTTTACAAGCATCATATTCATTCGTATTTTTCAAAACTAAAGTTCAGAGTCACAGCCGGCATTCAAACTGTTCTCCAGCCCCCCAGACCCCTGCTCATCTCCTACAGATCCTACTTACCAGGAGGACTCTCTCATAGGACTAGAGTTTCTAAGAAAAATTAATTTTTTTCTTCTCTTGCCACCCCCCCCCGCCCCCCGCCCAGCTTCTTGTTCTCCATTTCATGCAGATAACAGAGTGTGGAAAGATAAAAAGAACAGGGGTACTCATTGAAGAGCAACTCAGGGCGTACCCCTGGTCCCAGGGAGAGGCACCCCCTTCCCGGTGTTCCTCAATGCCAGTGGATGTGGGTCACGGGCCGTGTGTGTGTGTGTGTGAGCCTTGGACCATTGTCAGTAACGGGAACACCTCTCTCTCTGAACAGCAGTCACCTTGAGTTTCTCAGCCTCCCTGAGAGGAAGCCCCACCAAAGCTGTGGGCCAGAGCCAGTGCCCTGATTGTCGTGCTCGTGACTGACAGAAACAAAAGGGAAGTGCTGTGTCACTGGGAGCCTCATATCCATCATCCGGCAGATATATTAGGGGTCAATGACGTGTACATGACACAGTTCTGACAAGACCCTAGGAACGCCTAAGGATGAATGAGGCCCAGACCTGCCCTCATGGATCTTACGACCTAGAGAACAAAGTTTAGACGAATGTCCATATGACTAGAAATAAACTCATAAACTAACGCCCAGATTAATGTATAAAGGGCAGTCACAAAATGGATTGTTTTTTCTTTTTTCTTTTAAATAAATATCCCAAATGAATGTTACCTCTTTGAAAACCCTCACCACAATGGGGACAACAAGTTCCAATTCACATTTCGGTTATTCAAAAGTATTGGAAATTCCCCTTTGTAACTATTTTCTGAGCAGCTGCATAAGAGAGGGGAAATAGGAGTGGGAAGTGAGGGGTATTTTGTTCCTAACATTGTTTATAATTGCAGATTTATGCTGACAAAGAGACTGCATTTTAGTCAGTCGTATTATTTTCAAAATCCTATAGACATTGCACCCTCTTATTGCCCATACCCTGGGCACTCTGCCTCCATATCCCCTCCAGCCTCTGTATGGCATTCTTCTAAAGGGCACATTCATCCTAACAGGCTCCATGATGTTCAACCTATTCTCTGGAGTAGATCAGGTAGAGTCAAGTCTAATGAATAAACTGGAGGCTGAAGCCTGGCAATACTGCTATTAATATAGAGCTACTAACAGAGGGCAAGATGGCCTTACACTGAGACTGTGGTTGCCATATAATACTACTGAATGTAACTCCACCAGGTGAATTACTGAAATGCTTTGTGCAAAGGCAGAATTGTTAGAATAGGTGTAGTCTCCTATATTAGTCTAGGTAGATCACAAACAAACAACGTTAAAATCACAGTGGTGCAAGCAACAAAAGCTGATCATAAAGGGCCCGCTAACCCCTGTCATACTTTTAACACAGATCACAGAGGCCTCCTTCTTATAATATCTTATGGGTGACACTGTCCCCATCCCAGCATTTACTTCTATGACACTGATGGCAGTGAAAGTAGAGTCTTTTAAAACTTCCTTCTGGAAGTGACACAAGGCACTCCTCACATTTCATGAGCCAAAGAAAGTCACGTTGATACAGGGTGGGGCACCTTGGCTTGGTCAGCGCCAGCCATCCGGGAGGACCTGCCCTGCCCTCTGCATCTGCACCCCAGTGTTTGGTGCAGCTGACAAGGAGAGGCAGAACTGGAAAACCAAGTCTAGTAGAGAGGGTGAGCAAGGAGGAAGCCTGTGGGTCCCTAAGTACTGTGCCGGAGACCACGGCACAGCCCGTGCTGCTGCCAGTGCCAACCCCAGAACCACCTGGGTACCTACAGAGCCCTCCTCTGGCTAAGCTACTCCCCTGTGAGCATTTCACAAGCCCAAGGGTGATACAGGGTTCCCCCCCATTCAGTGAGACCCCCCATTTCCTTGGCCTGGTCAATTTCATGTAAGTTTCCTAGGTCTGGATAAGTTCATGAATGGACTGTATCCATTCATTGATGCACTCATTCATCTTACCCCAGCAGAAGGTACTCCATTCACTCAATGGACTCCATTCACTTATGCACTCATTCATCTTACCCCAGCAGAAGGGACTGTATCCATTCATTGATGCACTCATTCACCTTGCTCCTAGTGGAAGGGACTGTATCCATTCACTTATGCACTCATTCATCTTACCCCACCAGAAGGGACTGTATCCATTCATTTGTTACCAAGTTCCAGTATCAATGTGGCATGTAAAACATCCAAGGGGATGGAGTAGTATATGCCCACTGGGTGTCTGGAAGGAGAAAAACCAGGATATTGGTGAGCAGCCTATAACAACCACCTCTCTCATGTATGAGCATTCTTTGAAGAGGCCAAGAATCACTTGGACATAAATTTTGGAAAGCTGGCTTTTAAAACCAATCCTCGCTACTATGTGGTGATCTCTGTGTGCTGAATTTCCTTTGCAGAGCTACAACACAGTTGAAGAAATCCCCTTACTGCTAGTGGTCACTATGAGGCACAGACAGGTCTGTGAGAGGCATCCGTGAGACCGACAGGGGGTGCAACATGGCATAAGACAGGTGGGAAGGAAGCCAACATTGCAGGTGATACCGGAATTTCTTCTTCAGTAGGTCCTTGGCCTCGGTGATTCGAAGAACGAATCCATGGGCCACAGATCAGTGGTAAGACCAGATTTAGTTTACAGAAAAGAATACAGAAAAAAAGCA
>NW_003852425.1:2487364-2488928 GCF_000181295.1 Otolemur garnettii | reverse complement strand
CTGCACCAACACTCCCAAGGTGGAGATGCCGAAGGCAGGGCAGGTCTTCCTGGGTAGCTGGCACTGACCAAGCTGTCGTGCACTAGCCCTATATCACAGGTAGACTCAGCTGTGCCAGGCACTGTACTAACACTATACTCATGGCATCTCCTTTATTCAGCCCAGCAGCCCAACAGTGACAAGGTAGGGCTCACAGTCCTCATTTAACAAATAAGAGAAATAGAGATTTAGCTTAAAATACACTGCTCCCGCCAGCATCCCAGGGAGTAGGTGCTGGAGTCAGTGTTCACATTCAGCTTTGCCTAGTTCCTAGAGCCATGTAAGGAAATTCAGCCCAATAAATCCCCTCCTGACTTTATCTGTACCCCTCTTCTAGTCTTTTCCATAGGTGATTACTCTTTTAAAGAATACACTAAGCTCCTTAGAGATGGGACTGTAGCTCGTTTATCTCTGTGGGACTGGTAATGACCAGCAAAGACTCCTGCACATGACAGGCGCTCACATAAACTTGTGTTGCTAAGTGCATGTTGCAAGTCCAAAGCAAAATCCCTTCCCTTCTCCTGCAGGCACAGGAAAGGAGATTGACAAGAGGAAACGTTTCCTTAGTGATTCTCAAGAAAGGCTAAGCTGTCAGCATTTTCTCTTATCAGGGGTTTCTCTAAGCAAGAAAATAGGGAGCAGCTTCCATGACACAAACCCGAATGTGATGACATGGTCAGCAGGGCTGTGGAGATGCCGGACTTCCCACTCCTGATGCTCCGGGCAGGTCCACACCTGTCAGGGAAGCAGGGAGAGCTGTACTTTGCCAGGGGACAACACTCAGTTGCACAGTCCCACATTCCACTTAATTCCAGAGACAAACTCACAAGTGTCCTAAATGTATCACCCTATTAGGAGAGTTGCCCCCCTCCCCCAATTTGCAGCCAGTGTCTGCTATTTGATGTCTTACAAATAAATCACGTCTCTCTCCCACTCTCCCACACAAGCCTACACTCACAGAAATCCACGCACCACCTTCCTTGTCTTAAAAAGGTTAGGTTCATTTTGGGTCTCCTTTAAAATCACCCCACAGATCGATGGGAGTTACAACATGATACGTTTCTTTACTGGGGCACTATGATTTTCTCCTGCCGTGAAGGATTGCCGCTGTCACTGCTCCTTCCCAGAATCCTTTCTAAGCCTTTTGCTCTTAAGCACATGAGCTACGCTTTTAATTGGGTATTTCATTAGAGAAGAATGAGGCATAAAGGAAAACAGAAAGGTCTGTAGTCCTGGTTTCAAGGAGATTATTCTCGTCATCAGCATCTGAACCCCGCTGAAGTACAGTTTCAATTTCCCTTCTCAGCCATGGGGAAAGCAATGTTGACAACACATATTTCTCTCTGTCAAAACATTTCACTTACTCGGCAATCTGTAGACAGTTTGAGAGTCATATCACCAACGAGCAGTGCCAGAACGCTCTTACCATTATTTTAAAAATCAAAATGGCACGTGCCCCATGAGAAGGGCACGACGTGGGCCAAGATCCAAGTTGAAAAGAAAAAACACTCACAAAGTCAGCAAG
>NW_003852425.1:2478135-2487290 GCF_000181295.1 Otolemur garnettii | reverse complement strand
CGTGAAGGCCTGGTCCTGTTACCCTTAGATTCAGTCTCCTGGGAGGTCACTCAGGGAATTCTGTGAGCTCTGGGCTGAGTTATAGTATCGAGCAGGGACTCACATTTGAGAAACATAATTCATACCACTGGACCCAATTAAATGACTTTTTTTTTTTTTGCTGGGAGAGAAAAAAGTAAAGGAATTGCTGGTTAAGGAATTGTGTCTAAGATCAGCCTGGTGGATGTGCCGCACAGAGGGTGAAGAGTAAGGGATGCTGACGAAATTGCTGATGGCCTCCACAGAAAGGTGTGGACTCTGGTGTCAGTACCTGAAAACGGCTCTCATTGTCAGTGAAAGTATTTATCAGAAACAACGCTCAAGCAAATGGAAGCGTTCTGCCTGCTAACGGCTCAGGCTGCAAGACGGACACTGCGGGGCACGGAGGCCATGGCGTCGGAGGGAAGCAGATGCTGAAGCAAACCCAAACGCTTCCTGTCTAGGCCAGAGAACATTCGCCAGTCACGAGGTTCAGATTCATGGGCGTTATGGTTGAAGCTCATGGGAGAAATATACCTCAAAAGCAGCAAAGATGGTCAATCAAGTGCCCTCCCAGCAGTCGCTGGCTGCCCGATGGACAGCCACACCCCTCCAGGGCTCTCAGGGGGAGGACACTTGGCCCATTACTGCTGATTGGCTGGGTTAGTGAAATTGCTCAGACCGCCTACCATTCACCTCCAGCCTATCTTTCAATATATCTTGCTGGGTTCTGCGAAACTGATTTCCATCCATTCCTAAAAGGTCAACTAAGCTGTGTGTTGACTTGACAGTAGTAAGTGCTTGGCTGTAATCCCTGATGATATTAGTCTGGCTGCGTCTCTCAAGAAGTGCGCAGTTTATCTTTCTTACAAAATTCCTCAATGTGTCAGGTTGGTACCAGCTGTTATCACTTTAATAGAGATCACTGTATAATTTCAAAACATCTTATTCTCTCTAAAATTATCCTGACGCTCAGAACTGTCTGGAGCTCAGAACTGTGTGGCTTGCCTCTTATCTGGATAGGTTAATTTAACTTCTACAGTCACAAGAGTAAGTTGTGCTATAAGCCAGGCACCGAGCCTTCCCACAGCCCTTGCTTCCCTCCATGTTCCTGAGTTAGTCAGAGGGTAAGGGACATGGAGAAGGAAAGCCACACAGGGATGGCCCGGGGAACAGCTTCAAGTTCTTCTTTTCCATTCTCTCATGAAGAGGGACAAAGGGTAGTAATTAATTGGTGGGGCAGAAGGTGGTGGTGGCCAATGTCCATTCCTGTGATTGGAGGTAAATCAGGCATTTTTAATGGAAAAGGCAAAGTGAATCCAAGAAAATAACAAGTTTATAAAAAGCTACTATGAATCTTTCATAAAAGAATATATAAAGAACCTCTTTCCTTATACTTAACCCAGATGCACGTATCTGCCTCTGCTACCACCCTAAAAGTATTTTAATTTTTAATTCCTGATATGCAAGTAATTCTGGTGGGCATCCCACCTTTAATGCTATCCAAGTTTTCCAGTCATGATTGCTTTATCCTGGGGCAGTGCCAAGGTCCGAGCTCATGGCCATGATCTTCATACCTCTTCTGTTTTCTAGAGCTAGAGACCCAAGTTTTACGAGTATACTGAGTCTATCTGACAACAAAAAGAGCCGCCTTCTCCAGAGGAATCTCATTAAAACCACAGCTGGGGTGCACTAGGTGTCTAGGAAAGGCAGATGTGACTGTCACAGAAAGGTAGACAAGAACAAGTTCCCCTGGGGCAGCACCACCAGGCCGGGGCTCCGCGGGCCAGGAGCCGTGCTATTTCTGTGTGTCCTGGGCCTACAGGAGTTTGTCTAGAACAAGTATCCTGTTCTCTTCTGGTTTACTCTGACTCCACTTCAAATGTCTAAAGAACATCATGGGAGAAAAGTTACAAGTGACGAGGACAGACAGGATCTTTGAAATGTGGATGGTTCATTTTAAAGCTTCAAATTTCTGGAATATCAGGGGGAAACCTTTGCATATGCCAATGACCTTATGAAAATCGGATATTATTTTCATTGCAGAGACATAAAATTGCAGATGTTAATAGGCTTGGGATAAGTTATGCTGAGATCCCAGAACTGGGGTCACAGGTTTGTAGTTACTGAGCAGCTCAAGCTTGCTCCAGCACGACCTGCCCTCCCTTTTCAATTTACCACGATAATGCCCAGTGACACCTGTCTTTCTGCTGTTCTTAGAATCTGTTATTATTAGCTTTCAGTTAGTGGGCTATAGATGGCATTTTTTGAACATATCGATTCACCGAGTTAATGCCATGTGGCTGTTAACCTCTAGGATGAGACAGTCACCTATAGTTCAGAGCAGGATCCCTGATGCTTGGGGGCCCCTTTACCAGAGCATGTTAAGGGACCAAGAAATCAACGGATGACTCTCTATGAGAAAACACTTATCAAACAGAGGATGACACGTCAAATTTTAAGCCTGCCCTGATGGTCATCTATGGACAGTGCTACTAAGTGGGAGGGGACCGAGCTCAAGCACTCTGCACTCAAAGGGACACTATACAAGGTAGGGATGGGAAACCTCATAACATCCTTCCTCTTAAGATGTCTGAATAGGAGACACCGAGGGGGATATGAGAGACCCACAGAGAGTAGGCAGAAGCAACAAGACAATGGAAGCTTCAGGGAATAGGAGCCCTGGGTGGGCAATATGAGAAGGTGATATGGGAGTCTGCAGGCTCAGAAGGAGCGAGTCACAGCAAACACAGCACAGAGACAAGGCCCATAGCCATGACCTTCAGGCAAAGGAAAGAGGACTCACAGCCTGCTGTACACAGCACTGTTCCATTCCTCTTTCAGGCCGTACAGGGGTGGGGGGGGTGTTACTGTGTGGCTTTCCTTCTCCATGTCCCTTACCCCCTGACTAACTCAGAGACGTCTCCCTTCAGCGTAGTGACAATATCAACATTACTCACAGGGTTTGAGAACTCTTAGGGGGAGAACTTCAAAGCCTAAATCAGATTCCCTTAAATGTCCAAGAAGTCAAAGAAAATCTTTGATCTCTGAGAAAAAGTTGGATTTTTTGAAAACTTTAAAAAAGCAATTCAGAGTCAAATCTGTGAAAGAAATAAGGGGATCTAACTGAAGAATACTTAAAAAAAAATAGACATGATCCTAAAGGTATGATTTGATAAAGGACCAGGTGTGGCGTTGAGGGCCACTTGGTCTCAGCCCAAACTATTCAACTCTGTTATCACAGCATGAAAGCAGCCAGGGACACAAATAATAAACATTGCTGTATTCCAATAAATGTTATTTGTGAATGCTGAAATTTTTCATGTGCCTTTCATGTCACAATGTATTGTTCAACCATTTAAAAATATAAGAAAAATATCATTCTCCGCTCTGAGGCCACACCAAACAGACAGCAGGCTGGATTTGACCCAAAGACCATATTTTGCTGACCCCCGTTCTAAAAAAATGAGTGACAATGAATGTATGTGTGTGCATGTGTGAACACAAATGTTTTCAACAGGCTCTGAAGACAATTCCAAAGAAGTTCCTAAATGTTTAGCAAAAGTGATCTCATTGCAAAAAGATGATAGCTTCCCAACATAATTATACTGAAGTACAAAAATAATTGCAATACATAAGCTCCTTGGGGGCAGAGACTTATGTCTTATGCATTTTGGTTTTCCTCACTTGCCATACAAATAGTCCACATTCAATTTATTTTTTGTCAATTGAATGCGTTTTAATGAGTTTGTTAAAAGCCATCTCATTACGTGATAGTCATCCCTTGAATACTAACTAACGTTTCAACGATTTCTGAACAATTTAGATCAATATACTTTAAACAGGGTATTAAAATATTATCCATCATTAACGTTTGATTTATTCCTTAGTGATTTCAATCTGGAAAACTGTAAGCTGTTTTTAAAAATAGCTTCTTAAAATTACTCGAAAACCAAAACCATTCACTCCTTTCCCTACCAAGCAATCAGAATTCCAGCTGACGATCGGAGTACACTTACTCAGACCTGTCATACTATGGAGCCCTACACTTAAGCGAGAGTCAAAAGTTAAACTGGTTTCTGACTCAACCTCTTCTCTCTTTCTATAGATTTTTAGTGTGGCCCTCGCTTAGAGGCAGAGAGCGTAGAAACTTCATACAGCATCTCAACGTCCTGGACTCATAAGCTCAACACAAACCACACAGAAGGAAAGCAGACCCTTGGGTATTGGGGTTTTATTTTGGTTTTTCAGCTTCAGGACTTTCTCCTTTCTCCTCAATTTGGGCAGAGCACGCCTTAGAGCAAGCTGGGCTCATCAAGTGTCCAAACCTCTCACTCACTCTTCTTCCTCTCTCTGTCCCTCTCTCTCCCGGCTCTTCCCTACTCATTCCCCACCCCACCCCACCCACACACACACAAATAAAGCTACACTTTCTTCCTGGGATGACCAACGTTTTATGAACCTCTCTCAGAAAATTTCTTTTGGATCCAGCTCTGCATCACCAAAGCCTGGTTTAGAGAGACGGGACCCAGAATGGCCCAGATGAGGATGGCGCTGTGAAACAGAAACAAAAGCCAGGAGGCCGAGCCAACCCGCCACGCTGCACAAGGGGAGCAAATACAAGGCAGGTTCCTGCTCCTCAGGGCACTGCCAAACACTGCCACAGAGCGTTCCTCACAGCGAGGCCCACGCACGTGGGACGGTTTTACACGAGAAGCCCATCTTTAGCTCGTCGACCCAGCATTCAGTTTCAAACTAAACTGAAAACTCAAGGCGGTGTCACGCTCAGCACCCTGCATACCTGTGAGACTCACACCCACCCCGTGCCACCCCCACAATATCACACTAGGAAACTTAAGCAACTCCCCTACAAGGAACATCGACGTGGGTCACTATGAAAGTTTGAGACACACAAAAAGTAAGAAACATAAAATTCATGGACAGAAACAAATGACCAGACCACAGTGTGTCTCAGAACTTTCCTAGTTCCATATGCTGAGAACATGCACAGTCCTGAGCGAATGGTCAGCCAAGTTGTACACATCAGGGAGGGTCGGGAGCCGGACTAGTGATTCTCCTGTGCAAGGAGGGGTGGGAGCCATGGACCCCGTGTGGGTCTCTGACGGAGCAGCCTGCCTCACCCTGGTCTCCACCAGCCACAGTAAGCTCTTCAAACGTCCAGAACGTATCACTCTTGTCAAAATCCCGCAGTGGGATTTCTGTTATTCTTAAGATTAAACTTAAAATTTATCAACAGAACTAGCTTCACTGTTTATATCCTAGGAGGCTCACCCACAGGACTGCGCCAACAGACTCCCTGCCTTCCTGCTTCTGGCTGGCCTGGCCAACGGGAGACACCTACGGGAGCTCCAGAGCATGGAGGGGAATGCAAGTCAGGTTTCCCCCGGGTTCCATGCTGCCGCATCACTGTGGTTTGGCTACGTCCCTCCACAGTCAGAAACTGGCTCTCCTCTCGCCCCACTGCCTACACCAGTCCTGGGGTTCTGTACTAACCTTTGTGGCTTTTCCTAAACTCTGCCCACATCAAAACTTTCCACAGCTTCCCTAATTTGAGTATGTCCTCAGTTTCCTGCCAGAACTCTGGCCAATACACTGGTCTATAGGCCTTGTAAATGCCAGGACCTCTGCCTCCTACTCCAGCCCACTCCAGGCCGCCACACCTGTCCCCATCTCTGAACTTAATGTCTTTGCTCAGACTATCTCATTTCTCCCCCCCATTTACACGGCTCACTCCTTCTAATCACTCTGGGGGACGCTTAAACTGTCCCTCCTCAGACTTGCTCTCACCACGTACCCCTCAATCTCTAGAACATCATGCTGCTTTTATTTTTTGATTGTATGCAATACTACCTGAAGTGTCTTTATTTCATTGTTTATTTAGTTTAGTTTCTGTCCCTAGCTTGTTGACACCTCTAAACTTAGAACCAGAAGTATTGTTGACACATAGAAATGATAAAGCAAAATCCCGGCTGTTGAATTAATAAATAGCATCTAATATGTTCCATCTACCACGGGAGATGTGAAAAATAACCGCAAAGATGCCCAGTAGGGGGAAAAGATTAAACTTACGCATATTGCAAATTTTAGGGGTCTTTCAAGTGTAGCAAATTATAGTTATTTTAATTATCGATGATTTTTTTGCAATCTGTAAGTTCCAGTCACTGAGAAAATAACAGTTGGCAAGATAGAACTGAGCCCTGCCTCCACAGGGTTCCCAGAAATGGCAAAAAAGGTCCTCAAATGAGGAATCAGGGATATCACAGCTTCCTGCAGGAAGTATAGAGTGATAGGCACAAAGAGGACCTCATCGTAGCCAGAGAGGGTCAGGGAGATTGAAAATGCAGACACTCCTAGACTGAACCAAGCCACAGGCTGCAGACTCTTTCACTGGGCAAAGTGGCAGAGAGAACCAAAGTTCCATAGGCAAATCCTGTACCACATGCAGAGAGACGGGCTGTGTGGACACTTCCCATCGGTTTGTAACCATAGAGCCTGCACTCAGGCCCTGGATCCCAAGGAGCCTCATGTTCATTGACCATGAACCTCCTATGTTTATTTTCTTCTTATTGCTCATATGATCTTATCTCCTACACTCTGGTTACTCTTTTAGAACAGTAGCCACGTCTCACGTCTTCTCTCCCATCCCACATCCCGTAATACCCAATTCAGCAAAGGAGACAAAGAGTCCCCCTGGTCCTTCACCACCCAAAACAATAAAATGGTTGAGAAAAACAAAGGGTACATTACATAGACAATTGTACCCAAGCCAGGAACAGTGGGTTGGGTCAATTACATAATTTTTTTAAGAATAGAAATAGTACACTATTATATTCAAATATTCAATACTTAGAAATAAGAAGTCCATGATCTGTTTTTAATTCTAAAACAAAGTGTTCTTAGCTCTATTCCTTTGACTAAGGAATCTGCATGCAGCTCTGGGCATCTATCAGCAGGGACAGGCCCAGGAGCTGAAGCCTGGGAGCGTCTTCAGATGCCACGGTCATCAGCAGGAAAGAAGTCAGACTCAGACGGCAGAAAACGACAGCACTATAGCTCTCATTGCCCCTGGTTTTTAGCCTGCCTTCTGCTACTTTATACACAAGAATCTGCTGGGTTACACGATGTGCCACGGCCCCACAGCCTGTGAGTGGTAGAGGGAACCAGAGTCACCAGGTTAACCTCCTGACTCTCGAAAGAGCAGCTCAGTCCTTTGGTGACTGGAAAGCTCTGCTCAGCCGGGAAAGCAATCTCTCACGAGTCAGTTTTCCTCTAAAATCTGCACCCGCACGCCTGAAGTAAATTGGCTTAACAGAGCTTCTTCAGGCATGATTGTCACCTTGTCTGAATAGCATGAGGTGATTCTCAGAAAGGGAAAACAAATGAGGAGTTTCTGGCTCAGTGCTGAGGAAAGTTGAAACCCATTCAGCCCTCAGCTTTCAGCATTGCCAGTGTAGCCTTTTAACGGTGATTGCTTCAACAAGCATTGTTGAACTGCATTAAGTCAGGAGCAATCCAGTGCACAGTTCTGAGCCTACAAAGGCATGTTTCAGTGGGTTTCAGAAATGACTCAGTAAATCAATCATTTTTCCTTCAAAAAGTACAGCTTGAAAATAGGAAGGTCCATCTTTTCCTGGGATGCACCTACAATTTGAGACAAAACTAATCCCCTTTCTCTTCACAACCGTCCCCCCTCCCCCCACCAATGTTGTCCCCTCTTTATATTTCAGCAAGATCCCCACTAACAATGAAAAGAGAAATTTTGCTACCCAGGCTCTGGCTTTGAATATGCCCTCTGACCTGGCTACCCATTCTCACAGCAATTCTTGCTGTTGTATCCAAAGAACACTTGAAGCAATGAACAGAAGAGGGACTAAAAGGGGAGGGGAGGGGAGGAAAATGGGGCCAAAGGGGGAAGCAGGACAGAAACAATGTTTATAGAATTTAGCCTTGAAAACGCTGATGGAGGCTCAGCGTCTGTGGCTCAAGTGGCTAAGGTGTCAGCCACATACACCTAAGGTGGTGGGTTCAAATCCAGCCTGGGCCCACCAAACAACAATGATGGCTGCAACCAAAAAAAAATAGCTGGGCGTTATGGTGGGCACCTGTGGTCTCAGCTACTTGGGAGGTGGAGGCAGAAGACTCGCTTGAGCCCAGGAGTTGGAGGTCGCTGTGAGCTGTAATGCCATAGCACTCTACCCAGGGGGATAGCTTGAGGCTCTGTCTCAAAAAAAAAAAAAAGAAAGAAAGAAAAAAAATGCTGATGGAATCAAAGGAATCAGAGTCAATCATTCCCAGGCCTTGAATCTGAAATCCAATAAACCAGGAAGAAAGAGGCCAGAGGTAGGTGAGAGAGTTGGTGAGGGAGCCAAGTCAGAATGTCCTTGCCCGTTGCTCTCACCTGCTGAAACATAAAGTTATGGGCAAGAGTGACATGAAGGCCGTCCTAGCACGCATCAAAGTTTCACTGGAGCTAATACTGGCTAGATCTTTTTTAAAACTTACCTAGCCTCTCCCGTGTAAAGCAACCCAGCTGTCCTGCACTCTTATACCAGAACTTGGAGAGTAAGATCTGTAGTGTTTAACGGAACCAGCCACACACCAGAGGGTACAAGCAGAACACAACTTAATCCCCTCATTCACTCCCCACTCAAACCCCATCTGCACACTCAGTCTTCCCTGCCTCTTGGGTGAAATCTTTGGCCGATCCTTTAATGCTTTCAATTGGTTTTAGGCACAAGAACAGTTTCATTTGAGAAATAAGTGCCTGGTCACACATGAAAATCAAAACGCCAAATTCTTACCTTATTTCAGTGATTTTCAATCACAGCACACTGGTGTGTCATAAGAGGATCTTAGGTATACCACGAAATGTTTTTAATGACAATTAGTTAAATTATCTTCAAAAGAAGTTTAAAGCACCATACGTATGTTCTTTATTTTACTCTTTTTTTTTGACTAACATAATGTAAGTGTGCCGTGGAAGTTTAACTTCAGGTTGGGGATTCTGGGAAGATGGCCGACTGGTAGCAACCCTGGTCAGAGGCTCCTGAACAAAGGAAGAAAAACTGGTTGGAATCAGAATCTATGAAGTCAAAGACGGGGAGCTGAGCCCAGAA
>NW_003852425.1:2460742-2467690 GCF_000181295.1 Otolemur garnettii | reverse complement strand
AAAAAAAAAAAAAAAAAGTTTAACTTCAGGTTGAAGTGTGCTGTGAGATAAAAAGGTTGTGAACACTCCCTCACTTAGAGCCCCTTTCCCCATTGAGCATATTACTATTTTAGGCGAAGAAACATAGTAGGGGGAGTAGGCCTGGTGGGCTGCTCCTCTTTGTGCCCAGTTGTCCTCTTTCATTCCTCTTCCCTCAGTCCTTAGCCAAGGTCTGACCCACACGGGAGAGAGTCAACAGGAGGAAGGCATTAGGGGAAAGGACATGATCTTAGCCAGCTGATTCTTCTGTGCTCTGACGTTTGGCAAATGTGAACTCAGCTTTTCGGAACTTGGAGACCCCCTCCTGGTAAACCCCACTGAGGCTCCCTGGACCTGGGTGCTGCCTCCCCCAGTCTCCTTTTCCAACCCTCCCAGCTCCCAGGACCTCAGCAGCCTCCTTAGATAAACCCTCCAGAGCAGTCGTGTCAATGTGGCCTCCTTGGACGGAGGCCAGGTCAGCTGTCCTCCACCACCGTCACTATAGAGCCACACACCTCCCGTGGGACGATTCACATGGTGATCCCGCCACTGAAGGAGCCCCGGCTTTCCAACCATCTTTTTCCTAAGGCTTTCTTTCCTTTTTGGCCTCAATCTCTCATGGATCCTCTCAGTTAGGTTACAAAGCTGTCTGTTGGCCACTTCCTTTGCCAATTCTGTGCACATGGTCTGGCACTCACTCTGAAATGTGAGGGCTCTGTTTTGTCATCCTTGGCAAAACTGAGAGAGAATGAATCTCATTTGGACAGCTGGTTATGCACTCATGGCACTGCCCTAGTAGTGAACGATTCCTTACCACATGGAAGAGAGAATAAAGGGAGAAAGAAAGTTTTACATAACCACCCCCTTTCCCTTACACAGAATGCTTACTTTCAAAAGGGTCTCAGGCCCTATTATTTTACATGTCACAGCCACAGATGTGGCAGGATAACAGCAGGTCCTAATGAGATCTAACGAGCTTCTGTCCTGTTTTCCCTATTACACCATGAACAAGGCACAAAGCAACCCACATTCTCAGGGCAGACTTCTATTAGTGGTGGCCAGCTCCAGGTAGCCCTGCCATTTCTCCCTGTTCTCTCTCTCTCTCTCTCACACACACACACACATCCACAAGTTTGGTGAAATACACGATATGAGTAGAACTAGGAGGGAGAGCTTGGTTAGGGGAATGTATTTGTGTCCTGGAGCTGCTAAAGCAGATTACCACAAACTTGTTGCTTTCCAACAACATCTATTTATTCTGTTACAGTCCTGGAGCTCAGACGTCCAGTATCAGTCTTGCTGGGCCAACATCAAGGTGGTGTCAGGGCTCCCTCAACAGCTCTAGGGGATGGCCTGCTTCTTTGCCTCTTTCAGCTTCTAGAGTTACTGTCCTAATTTTATGGACCTTCTGCTACTTTCAAAGCCAGGAGTGTGTATCATCTGGCTTTAGTCCTCACATTGCCTCTGTCTTTCCAGTCAAATCCTTCTCTGTTCCCTCTCATGTGAATGTCTGTGATTGCCTTTAGGGCCCCTGTGAATAACCCAGATAATCTCCCATCTCAGCATCCTTCCCTTAATCACATCTGCAAAGTCTCTTTGCCATATAAGCACTACAAAGATTCAAGTACAGCCTCCTAGGATTAGGACCTGTATATCTTTGGGGGCCGTTATTCAGCCTACTAGAGAGAATAATAGTGTTTCTAGAAACAACATCCTTCTCCTCGCACCTAGCCTAAAGCCAGGTAAGAGAGACTACCATAAAATCACTCGTTGTGGAAGACACTGTCAACTGGTTCAACCCACAACCAGCCCCAAACCATTGCTCTTTTGCCTGTTCAATAGAGGTTACAAAAGCTAAACACTCATTGTCCCAGATGACTCTATGGCTAGAGATAGCTACGTGCACAGCTCTAGCCGTGGAGACCTCAGTGGAAATCGGACAGCATGAACTGTCCCTCTGCCTCCTCATCTTGAAGGTAAAATGTGATAGCTGCAGCTCAGCAACCTTCTTAGAGGAAAAGCTCCAGAGACTGGCAGTGGTGGTTGCCCTGCCAGGTCTCAGTCACTAACCTAATTCCAACAACCAAGTACAGGAAGAGCGCTCAGTGAGTGAGAGCTCCAGGGGCTCTGGGGTGAGGTTGAGGGGGGCAGATCCCAGCTCCCCCACTCAGTGGCTGAGTGACCTTGGGCGACTCTCTGACCCTCTCTGTGAGATAATATAAACCAATGCCAACACACCATAATGCTCAACAAATGTTAGCTACAGTATTTTTAACTCCTATTTAGGAGAAGTCTGTGCCCATTCCTTATCTAGGAGGAACCTCCCAATTGATATAATCCTCCATCAAAACGCTCGGTGCAGAAACTTCAGTCCTATGGTCCTGTCCATGGACGAAATAGAGCCAAAGGCAAATGGATCATAGAGGTCCTGCCTGGAGCAGCAGAAGGGCGGGACAATGAGGTTTCCTACCCACCCCACAGTGACCACAGTGTTCTGCAGCCTGCCTACCCTCACATGCTGAGCACAGCACCCCAACCGCCAGCTGCCACCCTGACCACTGTCAGGGTCTCTCAGGGGCCTGTCTTACTTTCTCCCAGTCATAAATTGCATACTCACAGGAATGGGATGGGAGCATTGTGGGAGATAAGACCTGTGCTTAATTTTCTTATATCACTGAGTGTCTTGCTCAACTCAGGACATGAGTGCCCTCACTATTAATAAATAGTATCCAAACATTAGGACCGGAAGAAACAGGCAGGATGGCTGCCCAATGTACTAAGGATCATTGGGCGGACTGAGTCATTCAGCCACTCCTTCTGCTTAGCAATGGCTGAAGCAAGGCCACAAGGACTTACGGATATGATTTCAAAAATAGAATGCACACCCAAGGAGGGTAAGGAAAAAATGCAATTGTGGCCATTATCTTGACAGGTCATCACTGTCCCCTTTTGGTCAGATTCATCTGAAACTCTCTAGGACTATTTTCTACCTAACACCTGCCCTGAGCCACACTGAGAAAGGCAGTGAGCATTACAAAGATTTGTGGGGCAGGAAGAAAACACCAACCCTGGGCGCTCAGCTGCAGTGGGCAGGTGGGGTTGAGGGCATTAAATTCAGATCACTGAGGGGACTAGAGGGGAAGAAAGGGAAGTATGGACAGAATCTTAGCCTCAGGAAGAACAAGACAAGTGAACTACCTGGAAAAGAAGACAGCCGGGCAAGCAATACATTTGGTGTCAAGAGAAATAAGGTTGGACAGATCAGGAGAGCCAGATAAAAACAAGCAGTAAATTATAATTAAAAATTTTTTTCAACGAAGAAGGCAGTCTGATCTTTGGGGCATTTCGCAAGTGGTAATTGGGATTGCTGACATTTTTCTGTGACTCTAAAAAGATGGTCAAAATTATTGCTTTGTGAGTACACTGGGAAAGTACTCATGACTCCAAACCAATAGGTAATATTTCCAGGAACAGAAGAACAGAGTAATTAGTTCAAAGAAAGTTTAATGTATCTCATAACCATCCTCTGGAAAAGGATGACCCAAACTCTTAATGTTTTTAATATTACAAAATACTCCTTTTCTCGTTATAGGAGCTAACTCCACACACACTCACTTTGTCTCACTGCTGCTGCTTTGAAGGACAAGAGTGCTTCAGGTGAGAAAATAAAGATGTTACTAACAGGAACTGCCACTAGAGGAGCGAGAGGTACGGGGCCCACCCTGATTTATTTTCAATAACAGCGTCTAGGAGAAGAGAGACAAGGGTGAGAGCGGATTGTGTTGTACGTAGTGTTTTGCTTCAAAGAATGCTCTGGCTCATTTTCTCGTGGCTTGTACTGCTGCAAATGAGAAAGTGCCCAGCTGACAACCTTCCTTCTGATTTATAGGAAAGGTCATTTAATCCCAAGTAAGCATTTTGCTACATATGAAGCTCTCCCAGCCCCTCAACCCCTTTGCCGAGTCTCATTATGTTTTCTGATGTAACTTGAGATTGTGGTCTGTACCTACAGCAAGAGCAACTGAAATGTTCCAAAGATTATTGCTCGAGGTGATTTTTAGATGTGAATATGCAAAATATCAAATGGAGTGAATGTTGTTTTGTTTTGGAGACATAGTCTCACGCTGTCACCCAGGCTAGAGTGCCAGGGCCTCAGCCTAGATCACAGCAACCTTGAACTTCAGGCTCAAGCAATGCTGTTGCTTCAGCCTCTCAAGTAGCTGGGGCTACAGGGACATTACCCCATACCTGGTAAAGTGGAATAATTTAGGTTATACTTGTATAGCTATGACTTTCATAATTAGCTTGAATCTAAATAAGATCATACTATATATTTGTCATGCATGCAGCTAGAATATTCATGGTATTAATCAGCAAATACTACTTGTATTTGTATCAATTATATTTCATCCCATATTTAGGGCATTACTAAAAAAAAGAGTCTAGATTCTGCAAAATGCAATAATATCAGGGAAATACAACACATTTTCTCTCCTTTGTTAACTTCAAATTTTAGACTATTTTTAGATAATATTGGTTCAAGTTTTTTAAAACTGCCTAGAATTCTTATATAGAATTATTGTATTCTTCCAAGTATGTTCCTTTAAGTGTAAATAATGACCTATTTTCCTTCCAAGTACTTAATGATATCACTTGCAATTACTGGAGACTCTCAAAGATAGAAAATAACAGTCTCAAAACAATTATCTTCCTTAGAAGTAGATAAAAAAAAATTCACCACCACTAGAAATATCAGAAAATAAATTAACATAAACAAAGATATTTACATCTCTTCAATAAAGGTGCATCATTAGGGAGTCAAGGCATAAATAAAAGCAAAGGAAAACACTTGCCCTCAAAAAAAATGTTGCTGAAGCATCCAGAATCTCATCCCCTGTAATACTCTCTATATTAAAATGGTATATCACACCTGCCAAGAGACCAAGGTGAAAGCAGAAGGTCACTGGCGATCTTTGCTGTTGTGTAATTGTTTGCCCAGTAGCGAAGTTATCACAGTGGGTCCTATGATTTGGAACCTGGCAAATGAGCTCTGGCAACATTGTCCAGCACGGGCACCTGTCACAATCTCAGGTAGAGACAGCAGCCCTGCCCACGAAACTAGAAAAGGTCAAGTAAAACCAAGCTTGCCCCTGAATCTCAGTGAAATCCCAGACTGTCTGCTGCTAAACCAGCACTATTATTTTTCCTTTTTGGGTTCTAAAGGCTTATCTTTAAATAACTACTCTCAAAATTAAATTGAGGCCATTTTGAAAGCCAAATTTCCTGAGACGCTGCATTCCAAGACAATACTTCACCCTACACAAATGTATTCCTTCTCCTCCTCTCCCTTGATCCAATTCCATCAAAGCAGTTCAGTTCTGCAATTCTATTAAGACCATTATTTGTCTTACATTTGACGTATCCGTTTGGCTTGTATATTAGCTAGCCTGGGGGGGGAACCCTTCACCAAAGGTATTCCTGTCTTCCATAATAAATCATTTCAGATATCTCTCTGATATCTGCTCTGATATTTTGTTAATTTGGACCTCTGAAAAGCTTGTGATATAGGGGGTTATTCTGCCCTTCAGAACAAGGCAGTTGCTTTGTATCAGAACAAACCTCTGTAGATTTCTAAAAATCAGTTCAGTTTAGCATTCCCTGGGTTGTGCTAACTCCCTAGCACCTGAGAATTTTGGCTGCTTTCTAAGGAATGGTCATCTATTATGCTTAACTTGCTGTTCATTTATTTTCCATGTTAAAAAATACGAGGTATCTAAACGACAGTACTTCAGGTGTCTAACTGCCATAAAAAGCATCCCCAGACCGCAGGGGAGGCACACCCTACTCAAGTATCTCTCTTTCTCTAGTGTGACCCTGAAAGTGAGGTGAAAGTTTGGTGAAATACATCTCTGCAACATCCCCTATGCTGAATGACAGCAGTCTTCAAAGTAGGGTATGATCATCCCTGGGGTAACAGAAAGATACCTAAGGAGGGTAAGGCCAATGTTTAGATTCTTGACTTCATTAAAAGCACTTTCCTAAAAACTTATTTTTTTATTAAATCATAAGTGTACATTTATGGGGTACAATGTGCTGATTTGATATACAATATAGAATGCTTACATCAAACTGATTAACATAACCATCACCTCACTTACTTGTTATGGTAAGACATTTCTACTCTACTCTTAATAGTTTTGAAATGTACCATTGCATTGTGCACAACAGGTGAGGTCCCACCAAATACCCTCCCTCCTCCCAACCTCCCCCCTCCCCGCCCCTCTCCCTCCTCTTCTGTCCTTGTTTCTGAACCATAGTTGTGTTTCATCATTCGTATGAACATGTAGGTGATTATATATTGGTTTCATAATAGTATTGAGTACATTGGATGCTTTTCCATTCTTGAGATACTTTACTAAAAAGAATATGTTTCAGTTCTAGCCATGTAAACATAAAAGATTTAAAGTCTAAAAACTGATTTTTGTTAGATAGTGAGTTCTCACCCATTTAACAGTATATATTTTCTTACTTTATGAAAGAAAGATACCCATGGCAATTCCTACTCTGGTCCATTGTCTCAAGTGGCCAAACCAGGAGGTAAATAAATGATCTTATAAGCAAGGCATATTAACAACCTCTCCCAATTCAATTCATTATGGGATATACGCCCAATAAAATTTTACTTTCATGTATATCTGATCAAAATTTGTAATAAACATATGTTGTTTGATCCATTGTACAGGAACAATAATGGTAAATAACTCATCCTACAAGAAAAGTGTTCATACTTTAGAATCTTAAGATCATAGAACATTTTTTACATTTAAATTTATATAATTATTTTCGTTCTAAAGAAGTATGATGAGGTAGAAGATTTCCAGATATAACAACTTACTACATTGGAGCACATTGCTATGTAATACATAGAAA
>NW_003852425.1:2436363-2460363 GCF_000181295.1 Otolemur garnettii | reverse complement strand
ATCACAGCTCACAGCAACCTCCAAGTCCTGGGCTTAGGTGATTCTCTTGCCTCAGCCTCCTAAGTAGCTGGGACTACAGGTGCCCACCACAATGCCCGGCTATTCTTTTGTTGTTGTTGCAGTTTGGTCAGAGCTGGGTTTGAACCCACCACCCTCGGTATATGGGGCCAGCACCCTACTCACTGAGCCACAGGCGCCGCCCTGAAATGCATATTTATTAGAGATATATAGGTATCTACATGAATCTATAGATATGGAGATACCTATATATCTATATAAATCGACAGATAGATGGATAGATAGATGATAGATAGATAGATATACTCTATTGCCCTGGGTAGAGTGCTGTGGCGTCACTGTAGCTCACAGCAACCTCAAATTCTTGGCTTGAGCAATCCTCTTGTCTCAGGCTCCCAAGCAGCTGGGACCACAGGTGTGTGCCACTATGCATGGCTAGATTTTCTGGTTTTCTAGCAGAGACAATCTTTCACTTTTGTTCAGGCTGCTCTTGAACTCTTGAGCTCAAGCAATCCACCTTCCTCAGCCTCCCAGAGTGCTAGGATTACAGGCATGAGCCACCACACCTGGTTTGTTGGGTACATTGAAAAGAATAATCTAAAAGTTTTATTTTAAGATGTCAAAATTTACCAAATCCTGGAAATTATATTTTTTAGAATATTTAAATATACAATGAAAAAATTTTAAGTGACAATTTAAAAATGTGGAAGAGGGTACTTAATCTGAAGATTATTATTATATAATATCTGTGTATTTATTGGAGAAAGAAAAAAAGAGACTGAAATCAGCCAGACTTGAAAAGTGATTGGCAGACCACATACCCACCTGGAGGTTAAAGTACTATGGCCTTTTAGTCTAGAAGGATGAAGTAATTTTACATTGGATATATTTATGTCCAATAATCCAAAATAATTATAAATTTTAAAAGACCATCTTTAGTCAATTACCACTTACTATATCCAACTCAGCAGATCCAATCTAACACAATTCTCTGTTGGCTTAGAACCCTGTAGTTTTGACAACACATATGAGGAACACCATATTAAAAGAACAGTGAGCTGATGAAAGTTAGATAAAATCAACTGAAACACCAAATTTTCAAGTGAGAAATGTGGCTGTGAACATCACCATAAAAGCTATTTAAAGTTGTCAAGATAGAAGAATATTGGTTACAGAGCAACAATGAATCTGACAGTCTAACTTCCCTTATTTCTAAACATTTCAGCTTAACTACTTCTTCTAGAAATCTGAGCATGTCAAGACAAGTCAACTGAGCCATTTCCAGAGTTGTGTTCCCTACATATACTCAGAATTATCTGTGTCCTTGGAGTGCATTGCTATTCCTTCTTCCTTTCTTTCTGGGAGTGATCTATGGGCTGCTTACAGGTTGACTTTGCAGGACCCTGGCACCAGGAGAAGTGAGACATCTTGTCCATGAAAATTCTCTGCACATTTGGCTTCCACTAAGATGTAATTTGCCTCATCTGGGTCTCAATATGCCATAGTGCCTTCCAGGATTAAAGTCCATAATACTGATGTAGCCACAGATGGCCAAGTCGTGCTCCCTGAGTCCTTCTCAGCCTAACCATTGAGTCCAGCTTTCTTCTCCTGTCTATTCTGTGCCGCACATGGAGTCACTTGGGCACTGTTATGAGTTAAATTGTGTCCTTGCAAAATTCCTGTGCTGAAGTTCTAACTCCCTGTATGTCAGACTGTGACTATTTTGAAAGACAGGGCTTTCAAAGAGATAACTGAAGTAAAATGCAGTCACATGGGTGGATATGATCCAATACAATAGGTGTCCTTATGAAAAGGGAAGATGAGGACACCAACAGCGACTGGGAGGACTACATGAAGACACAGGGGAAGACAGACTTCTACAAGCCAGGAGAGAGGGCTCAGGAGAGACCAACCCTGCCAACACTCTGACCTTGGACTTTCAGCCTTCAGAACTGTGAGAAAATAAATGTATATTGTTTAAGCCACCCAAGCTGTGGTACTTTGTTACAGCACCCCTAGAAAACTAAAACAAGCCCTCTCAGCTGCTCCCCTTGGGTCAAGGTGGGGCATAAGGGACTCAGGCAGGTCTTTGCCCTTGTAGCCAGCGGTCACCACCAGTCCTCTGTCCAATACCCAGTGAAGATGTGGCTGCTCTCAGAGGCTCCCAATGTCCATGGATATGCCTGGGAAAAGAAAGTCTATAACTGTGCTCTAGGAAAACTTCTAACAATTTGATCTTTAATTTCTGTTTCTTCCCTCCCCACCCCAACCTGTCTTGACAGTTTCAGCCCCGGAAATGGAGAGTTTGTCCACAGACTTATTCCATTGCCCTCTCCCAACTAGATTTCTTCTTCCTCCTATCGATCAATTTGACCTTCTTTCTGAATTGCAGGAAAAATTGGCTACAGATAGCCTTCCGAGATAATCAGTCTTCTAATCTTTTTGCTTGATTTTGTTTTTTAAATTTTACAATACTAATGGGAGATGAATGTTTTTGTTACATGGAAGTCAGGACTTCAGATGTGGCTAACACCAGAATAGTGTGTATAGTAAGTAAGTTTTTGTCCCACACCTCTCCTCTCTTCCTTCCTCCTTCTTGGTTTCCAGTGTCTTTTATAACTCTTTGTCCTCACATGTATCCATTGTTCAGTTCCTACTTACTAATGAGAACATATGGTATTTGCTTTTCCATTCTTGAGATACTTCACTCAGGATAACAATCTCCTATTATATCCACATTGCTGCAAATGGTGTTTCTTTGTTCCTTTTTGTGGCTGGATATTATTCCATGGTGTACAGTATATACCACATTTTCTTTATCCACTCATCAGCTGATGGGCACTTAGGTTGGTTCCACATCTTTGCAATAGTGAATTGTGCTGTGATAAACAGTCAAGTGCAGGCGTCTTTTTCTTTCCCTTTGGTTAGATACCTAGCATTGGGATTCTTGGATTGAATAGTAGGTTTACATTTATTTCTCTGAGGAAACTCCATACTGTTTTCCATAGCCGTTGTACTAATTTGCAGTCCCACCAACAGTGCATGAGCATTCCTTTTTCTCTGCATCATGCCAGTATCTATTGTTTTTTGACTTTATAATAATGGTCATTCTGAAAGGGGTAACGTGGTATCTCATTGTGATTTAGACTTTCATTTCCCTAGTAATCAGTGATGTTGAGCATTTCTTCATAGGTTCATAAACCATTTCTCTGGTCTGTTCAGGATCTCTTTTCTTGACTCAGGCTTGGGAGGTGTGTTTCCAGGAATTTATCAAATTCCTCTAATTTGTTTGCATAGAGATTTTTGTAGTATTCACAGATATTTTATATTTCTGAGGGATCAGCAGATATTTGAGTTGTTGTTTCATCCATTCCACCAGTCTATGAATTTTTAAGTCAGGCATTCAGACCCTTTACATTGACTGTTGGTATTGATATGTAGGCTACTATTCTGTTTATCATGTTCAGTGGTAACCTTATTGTTTTGTTTTCCCTCTTTTTGCTACTGTTTTATCATGTTCAGTGATTCCTTCTTATTTTATTTTTCCTCTTGTGCTATTGTTTTATAAGAGCTGTGAGTTTTAACTTTTAAAGTGTTTTCATACTGGTTGGTATTTATAATTTCTGTAGATCAGGCCTAGTACTGACAAATATGCTTGGTGTTTGTTTGTCTGCAAAAGTCTTTATTTCTCCATCCTTTCTGAAACTTAGTTTTGCAGGATGAAAATTATGGAAAGGCTAGAAGTTTTGTGAAAGAAAATTGAAAATGGGGCTCCAATTCTTTCTGCCTTGTAAAGTCTTCACTGAGAAGCTTCCTGTTAGCTTGATGGGTTTTCCTTTGTAGGTTAGTTTCTGCTTTCGTGTTGATACTTGTAAGATTTTCTTCTTCATTTCAACCAGGTTGATCATGTGTCTTGGAGATGTCCTATGTGCTAGGAATTTTCCTGAAGCTCAATGACCATCTTGTTTATGGATATGTATATCTGAATCTCTGGTGATTATCAGGGAAATTCTCCTCAATAATTCCCCTGAGTAGGTTTTCCAGGCTTTTGCTGTTTTTTTTTTTCTTCTTTATAATTCTTATATTGGCTCATTTCACATAGTCCCATGTTCCTCTGAGTCACTATTCATTTTTATTTTTTTTTAATGTGTATTGGAATGCCTGAGTTAGTTAGAAAGTGTTGTCTTCAAGCTCTGAAATTCTTTCTTCTGCTTGGTCTAGTCTGTTGGCGAAGCTTTCTGCTGTATTTTGTAATTTCTTAAATTATTTTCCATTTATTTAAGTTTTGTTATATCCTTTCTTATTTTGTCTATCTTCTTAGTGAATTTTGCATATTTTCATTCATGTCCTGAAATATATTTGTTTCTTTCTTTTGGTTTTGAACTCTCCAATTCCATTCTTCTTGTTGCCATTCATATTCTAAATTCAATTTTTGATATTTTAACAATTTCCTTTTGGTTGGGGTATATTATGGATCTATTATAATCTTCTGAAGTGTTGAACTGGCTTGCTTATTTGTGTTGCCAAATTCTTTTGCCATTTACTTCTCATCTGAAACCTCTCCTTTCAGCTCAAGGTTGCTGACAGGTTTGTGGCATACCTGTTCTCCTTTGCTGGGAACTCACCTACGTAATGAGAAGGAAGAGAAATTCCTAAATAGTGCTTTTGTGTCCTACTCTAGAGGGTTGACCCAGCAGGAGGGAAATGGAGGCACTGAAAGCCTGTAATGCAGCTATTCTCCTACATTGTCTAGTTCCCCTTTGGTTGTCAAAGTCCACACTACTGCTAGGGATATTCAATCAAATTGGTGAGTTAGTCCCCAGGCCACCACTGAAAGCTTGGGCAAAGGGCTTGGCAAGTCCCTCTCCATGGTGGCATGTAGTGTGACTTTAGCCAGTGCCTAGGCAGATCATAGGACCTTGGTGGGCACCTAGATATGTCATAGGACTTCAGCCAGAGTTGGAACATGTTACAGGACCAGGAAGACACCTGGTTATGTCACAGGACTGAAGCCCATGGCAGAATGGCTCTATGGTCCACAACTGCTCCATGGTACCTCACCATGAAGCCATGGTGGTTGAAGCTCCCTGTCTACCAAAGTCCAACTATGGCAGCTGCAAGATGGCTAAGGCAAATACAGGGGGCTCTGCTTGGATTCCTGGGAGGTATCAATGAGGGGGGGTCAGGGACATGTGTGTGACCCACAGTACCTGTGAGAGCACACTCCCTCCCTTACCTGGCAGGGATAATGGGTAGGCAGCTGCTGTGGATCAAATCCCTTTACAGCCCAGACACTCTGGGCCTGAAAGTGTCAGTTGCAGCAATCTGGGACCAGAAGCTGACAGTACCCCCCACTGTCCGCACTCTCCAGAATGCTGCTACTGCACAGTCTCCAAGCAGCTCAGTTTGGAGGCCTGCTCTTGGGGGGAAGCCCCCTCGCAGCTCATGTTGTGGTGTCCACTGAGGGGAGGTAACGTCTAGGGGATCTCTAACCTTTCCCCACATGTGAACACTTCCCCCAAGGACCTTCCAGTCTTGCTGCACGGATCACCCTGCCTCTTTTTCCCTGCGTCAGGTATTTCCAGTCACATCTCTGATAATTTACAATGTTCTGAGTTGGTCCATTCCTGGATGAACCTTTAGCCACAACCTTTGGTCCTCTCTCCTTGAGAGCAGCAAATGCAGGCTGCTTCCAGTCATCTAGCCGCCACCCCAACTACCACTTTTTGGAATAAATGTTTTATGCCCTGCTTTATCAATCGGCCTTCGGTGTAATGAGAAAGCACGTCAGTTCCTGGACTCCATGGTGTTCTGGCATCCTCACTTCCAACCCTACCATAATGCCAGGACCTTTATTCTCAACAACTCTCTTTTCTTAATGCTGTCCTTCCCATCCAAATTTATAGAAATATATTTTAGAAGTTTTTAGAAGTTCAAAAGCCTAGAATGAGACTCTCCGGACTTTTTATTACCTTTGTATATGGCTTCCATAAGGGTAATATGAATAGTGAGCTATTGTTGCATATTGAAGAGTATAAGTAATTGAATTCTTTCTTCCATTCATTTATCCATTTTTTCCAACAAATATTTATTGAGGCCTTATTACATACCTGGTGCTATTTCATACACAGACATAAACAAAGCTAAGTTCTTACCTATATGGACCTAACGTTCTGGGGAGATGACAATGACAACTATGTAAATAGATACAGGAGAATAGTATGTGAAGACACATAAAGCAGGGTGGGTGGCCAGTAACGGGTTCCTCATGGTTAAGAAATATTTATCCATGGAGGTGACAGTTTGTGCAGAGACCTGAAGAGACTGGGAGAGCAAACGATTCAGTTTTCTGGCCCAGTGTCTTCTTGGCAAGGGAAACTACAAGTACAAATTCCTTAGGCCAATAGGGCATGTGTTGTGTTGAAGGAACACCAAGGAAGCCAGCGCAGCTAAAACAGATGAACGATCAGAGGTTTCAGGTGGAAATGATAACCAGTCAGAGCACCTAGAACACGAGGAACCAGAGAGCATGGGGTTGAAACCTTGGATAATTTTACTGATTAATACCCTGCCGAGTTCCCATGCTACTGAAGGATAATAGATACCATAAGACTGCTGTGAAGGGGAACAAAAGGAGTAATGGAACTACCTAGGACAATAAAGGAAAGAAGATTAAGCTATAGATTCAGAAAAGCAAGACAGAGAACAAAAGTTCGGCTGAAACAATTACAACATAAAAATATTCCATCTTAACAAGGAGAGGGCAAGAGCAGGGCTGTCCTTTTTGACTGTGTCCCAGATGAAGATGCCTGGGCAGAGAGGCCAGTGGGGCTGAGATCCGCCCTGGGGCAGGGCTGTATCCAGCATGAGGAAGGGCCCCTCTCCTAATGCACATCAAGGTGCTACACAGGCTACTGGGCCCTGGGATGAGTCAGGAATTCCTACAGCAGCAGCAATTTTCCTTTTCACCTTTCTATAAACCTATTTGGTGATATGTATCAAGAGCCTTAAAACTGTTCTATGCTTTTTAACCCAGTAATGATAATATTGGGATTTTTTTTTTCTGAGTTCTTCTGAATGAGTATCATGACTCTATTTTTCCTCTGCTTCCTACATTTTACACAGTTTCTGACTATCTAGTTTTTGACTTTTTCTTGGCCCACCCCTCAGCTCACCCCTTCCTTGCCTGACACATGACATGGTATATGTGGGTTTTGGCATTATGCTACCTAAAAAAGCTAACTAGGAAGCTAAGTGTAGGCAAGAAACCCAAAGCCAAGTGGGGAAACCAAGATTGATAAATCCAAAGCCTGCAAACAGTCATACAAGATGAGGCAAGCTGGGTAGACAAGTGGGCAGAAAGCCAAAAACATTCAGACTAGAAAACAGCAATAGCGTGGACAGGCCCAGATGAAACTCTGTTGTATGGCTGCTTCTGTTTTACTATCTTCAATCTGCAGTGGATCCTCATGCTGGTATTTCAAGTCTAAAGGGCAATAGTCTCATTCTCTTGTACTCTCCCAAGTATGAAAGAAAACTACTGGAAAGATAAACTACAGAGATGGGAGATCTCATAGTCTACTCCAGTCACCCCAGAATGGTTCACTGCACGTCTGTGTGGACCTGGATTAGGAAGTCATCCCGCTTTATTCCTCAGAACAGCTGTCTCAGTGATATCCACACCACCTCTCCTGCTGCTTAGGAAAAGGGAAACTGTCTCCAGGATGATCAGAGTCGAGAAGAGCTGTGATGTAGGTGGGCCTAGGCTGGATAGAGCCTCAGGATTTGCTACAGAAATGTTCTCCAGTTGGGCAGGGGACAGTGTGGGGGCTCAAAGTCAGGACTGGGCAAACCCCTGTCCCCTATAGCCAGGGGAATGCCACGTACGGCTCAGACTCATTTACAGTACCCATCCTTTTAGTTTCTGTCAATTGATCCTTTAACATTTACAAAGTGGCTGTTAGTTGCTATCAAACCCTGGCTCATCACAATTATGTAGATGCTTTCAACAGCCTTGAACCTACTCAACAGTCACGGTGAACATGAATCTCACAGGGCAGCCACTCTCAAACGCAGCTAGCCAATCCTAAGTCCACCTCCCCTACCTCGCCTGGCCCTTCCCACAGAAACCACAGTAAAAGAGTTCACCCACCATTCTGCTCCCACTCTGTGCCTTGGGGGCAGGGGGGGCTGGCACTTCCGCTAAGGGATTCTGGGTGGCATACTTTGCTCTTCCCAGAGAACTGAGTGTGACAAAACCAAGAGCTTATTCCAATTTCTCTCTCTTGATCTGTATCTGACCTCATCCTATCTCACCCTAGCTAATATGATTAAAACAGCTCTAGTGCCTTTTCCTGAAGTCCCATCACTGTGAGGGAGGTGTGGATGCCTAAGGAAAGTGGGGGTTTCACTGGGGGAGGGGACCACTATGGCTGCAGATTAGCAAATGCAGTGTCTAGTTCAAGTGACAGGGAGCTAAGGCAGAGACCAATTTCACATTCCTTAAAATACTATTCAGAAGATAAAATAAAAGCTGTATCAACTAAAATTAGTGAAAAGAAACAGGTAAATTAAGCAAATTGGCCGTTCAGTGAATTGTCTTTCAGCAAATTAACCCAGGACGGACATAATTGGTAATAAAGAAGGAATGGAATTTAACAAAGATTTAGTAATTGTCCCTGAGGGATGACCTAACAATTGCAAATGTTGGATGTCATTGTAAACAAGCCTTTTAAATTTTAAAGATCACTTTTAAGGCAATACAGAGAATGGTTAGAGTGTGGAGATCGTAAATACATACCCACAGGACAAATGAAAAGAAAAAAAAAAAGCTGTCCTAATGTTACATAAATGGGTTCTAGTGGGTTGGGGTAGATTTCCAGTGACAGCATCATGCATGATTCAAAATGTGCTGTATCTCAAAGAACTTAGATGGAAGTGAAGGTGACATGCCTCACCAAACTGCATTAGAGCGTTCAAACAGTAGCTCAGCCATGATGAAGACATGCTTGTCAAAAGATGAATGTGAAGAGCATAAAAAAAAGCAGAAGGAGTAACAAAAAGCATGTCTCGAAATGCGCAGTATTTTATCTAATGTAAGTTTGTACACATGGTCCATCTGCATGCAATATAATAACTGGACTCTTGACTATTTCATCTGTATTTCTTAAAGTTTATTCATTTAAGTTTGAAAAGCAAATTTTTCCATCTTCTTATTGAGAAAATAGAAAAGGAGGTCACTTTATAGATAGGGGTTTCTGGTAGGAAAGGAGCAAATCCTATGAGTCTGAATAGCAAAGTACATGACCTGACACTGGGACCCAGAAAGGCTGCTCTGAAGCAGCACTGCTTGAGCTGCTGGAAAGATAAAAGGTGGGTAAGGAGAGAGGGAAGGCTGTTCTAAGTAAAGTAAAAAGGAGGCGCAGGGTCCTAGAGCAGATGGAGACCCAGCAAAGGGAACTGGAGAAGGCTGTGGCGGGAGCAGAAGGAAAGAAGGAGCATGTGGGCCATGACTATAGGCTGTACAGAGCCACGGAAGGACGTTAATTCTTCTGTCTTCACTTGAGAATGAAAGGAACGTACCACGGAGGTGATTATTACAACAGCCCTAACTAGAGATGCTGGCATTTTGGTAGACAAGGGTTGGATCTCACGTCACACAGGGCCCCGCAGGCCATGGTAAGGATTTAATTGGGTCTTGTTTTGTTAGAGTGCAATGGGAGCCACTGAAAGGTCTTAAGAGTTGCAGCAAAATGATTTTAAAAGCAACAATCTAGTTGCTAGAATGAATGGCAAAAGGGCAAGGTTGTTTTCTTTTTTAAATGGGAAGATGATTGGGAGGTTATTACCCTGGTCCTGTGTGACAGGCAGTGGCATGGCCCACGGTGGTAGCAATGGAAATGAAGACAAGTAAATGCACTGAGAAGGGGGAGGGTGGTGTCAAGGCAGCCTCCTGGGTTTCTGCATTACCAGGTGCTGGTGCCTTTCCCTGAGGTAGGGAACACAGGGAGGGAACCAGCTTCACCGTGGGCAAAGCCACAGGAGAGGACAGTCTACCTGAGGCAGAGGGAGACTTCCTCACTTGTGCCTTCCTTTCAGTGACAAGCGGACAAGAGCACGTTAATGTCCAACATGTTACAGACATGGAAACGTTCATGCCCCACGTGCTGCATAAACAAAGGAAAGTTCAGGATACACGGTAAAATCGCCCACTCTGCTCCATGGGAGGTAGAGTTTCGCATGATTTTCACTTACCAGTGTTTTGCAGGAGCCCTGTGGTCATTACCAGGCCGTGGGGATTTGCTGGACCCTGGTGGATCAAGAAGCTGACTCTGGAATCCAGAATGCTGGGAAAGGCGCTGAAACACGAAGACCAGCCTAGCTCATCAGAGAGGGCCCCTTCCACTCCTGATGACGCCAAAAAACAGTCTCATTTTTCAGGAGAGAATGCTGGTTCAGTTTTCACGTAGACATCTAGGGCACAAGAGGGAAATTTTCATGTTACCTGCTCTGTTGGCTTTTCATATGGTTTGATATTTCTCCTCCAACAAGAATATTTTAAATGGAGCCTTGGGAGCTGATGAAAAACAGCTTCGTCCATAATATGAAAGCCACAGCCCAGTGAACCCGCTCTAAAGCCAGGGGTGAGCCCCCGTGTGAACTTGGGCTGTGTCACTCCCACAGCTACTGAAAAGACGATGCCCAGTATGGGGGAAAGGCGTGGCATTAAGTAGATGCCCTTTCTTGTGGACTAGGAGAGGGAAAGAACACCTCCGACACAGTCAGCAAACAGGGAGCTGAGCGTCCAGGGCCACCTTTCCTAGTGTGTGCAGTGAGATAGCCAAGGAGGTCACCATGGATACATCTGGCTGCATCTGCCTGAGTTATTTGTATTGAACAGATTGCTACAGGGTGTTGTTTTTTTTTTTTTTTTCTAGCCTCATTGTATGTATGTAATGCCAATTAAATAACAGGAATGAAAATTAAAAAAGAAAATATCTGCCCCTGCTGGGTTTAATGTCATTAGCACAAAGTCAAATGATTAGTCCTAAAAAGGGCTCCAATAGGCAGCAAAGACAGCAGCAAAGTTGCAAAGTATCTTTCGCATCACACCGAGAAAATAAAACAGAATTGCTCACTTGGTGGAAGACACAAGAATCATTCCTACAATAAGACCATGTCAGGCTTGGGTAACATTAAATTCAGTCTCTACCTAAATGTATAGTAGGGAGATGACCAGGACACATCACGACTCCAAATCTGTAACATAAAATTACCATGCCAGGAATTTTAAGGACAGGTTGACTGTGAAACCTGGCAGACATTTACTTTATTAGTGTTAGATGGCTTCTGTAGTCTTTAGACTTATAAAAATATCAAACTCTTTTTCAAATTAATCAAACCAATCAATTACAAAGTTGCTACCAGCACTGGGAAGCTCTCAGAGAAACGCAAAATGGAAAGATCTTCCCAATTTAAGCCTCAAAGATCCTTCGAAATGAAGGGCTTACAGGGGCCGATCTTTACCTAAGCCTCAGATGGAATATCAAGTTTTTCCTTTCCCTCAAAAGTCAGAGAAATGTCAGCTGCAGCCACAGGCCATTCCAAGGAGAAGACCTGGAATGGTCAGCTCTACGAAAGGGACAAGTCCAGAGAACGCTCCTCAGTGACGCACAGACATGCATGCTTCCTTTCAAAGTGCTTTATCCCCTTCATGCTGAGAGGCAGAGGACACAGGGATCATGCCAATATTGCAAGTGAAGAAATCAAGGTGCTAATAAGGAACCCAGCTCTCTTGACCATCTTTAGCTAATCACCCTACTGAGCTCTTCAGTGACCAGTCCCAGGGAACCAGGCACTGACATACAATCTCCTATCTAGAAAAAACCTTCACCTGGGATGAGGACTGGACACTATTCTCTTTCATAAGGCTATAAAATGACTTACTTTGCCAATCCAGGATAAAGAAAATTGGACATTTTCCCAGCTCCTAACCAATGAAAATTAATTTTCCATATCAAGCAATCTTTAACAGGACCCCGATTTAGGTCTCAAAGGTCTCTTAATCCCCTGACATAATATATAAAATTGTGTAGGTGTCTATGTGAATTTTTTAGAGAGAATGTATAACTTTCTCAGAAAATCAGATTTCCTCCCTCCACGTAGAAAGGCCTCCACTGTAAAAGGCTAATAACCCTGATTTCTCCAGAGGAAGGGATCTACGCTTGTTCTGAAGGGCCTGAAAAGACCTTCCTAGGATTGTGGATGGTTCATTCTTCAAAGCCATGGAGACCCTGGGAGGTAAAATACTCAAGGGAAGGCAATGAGCTGGAATGGGAGGATCACAGGATTTTGGATTCAGACATACGCCTGTACAGATTTGCCAGTATTAACCTTATGACCTTGGCCATGTTATTGAACATGAGTTATATTCAATTTTCTCCTCCATAAAATAAAATAATAAAAAGGTTAAAAAAAAATCCATCCCAAATCTCAGAATTGTTGCACGTATTCAGTGATGAGATGTAGGTTGAGTTCCTGGCAAATGTGAAAATAAATGTTGGCTTACTTCCCCTATTTGGCAGCCTTGAGAAAGGATAAGACCAAAAACAAAAAAGAAAAAACAAACAAACAAGGGAAAAAAAAAACAGAAATGGCCAGGCCTGGCCTAGAAAAACTGTAGGGAAGCCAAAGAAGGGAATCAACAAGTAGGCTGACAAGAGAATAGAGAAGAGACAGGTGGTACTTGCAGAATGAACCAGGCAGAGCCTGGCAGGGCCTCTGTCTTTGGACCAGCCCCAGGAGAGGGGTGCCTGGACAGCAGGATGCAGACCCAAATCCGGGGGCTCCTAGCCCAGCCCCCTTCCCATCACTCCTCCCTAAATCCTGCTTCCATGGGCCTTTGTTGTTCTATGTCTGCATTCTGTCCCTCTCCGTTCAATTACAAGGCTAAAAATAGTTTACCATAAATGAGCAGATCTATTAGCTCTCAACAACAAAAGGTACTGTACTTGTGTAAAATAATATCTGTATAACAAGCCAACTGTCAGAGCAAAATGGATGAGCAAGTGGAGAGCCCATTAGGACCTGTAAAGATGCCACATGGAATGGCCAGTGCCCGGCACCTGTGGTGCTCTCAGGCAAGACTCTACGCTGAAAACACACCTGACAGTGTCCTTCCCCTCCACCCCAACGTCGGTGGCTGGCAGCAATCTAGTACAGGACTTTCCAGTATTTTCTGCTGTCTCTGCCCTGGATTCTCTAGGATAGTTCTGATTTTAAATTACATGATGTGACAGTCCCCTTGAGTTTCTTGCCAGAGCAGTGGAAGCTAGAAGGCTCTTGACATTGGGCCTCATAGCAGTTGAAGGCCATGAGGCTGCCCCTGGGTGGATCTGTCAATGAGACAGTCTCTGTTTGGCCAGGAGAGGAGAGATGGCACTGGGCAGGGCCAGGAGCCCCAGCTTCTGAAGAGTATAAACTAGGGTAAGCACGCCGAGCAAGAGGTGTCTTCACATGGCCCTTGTTGTTGGAGAGATTGTTTTAATAATTATTATCAATTAATAATTGCACAGTGCTATTATGAAGTTTTTTTTACAAAATCAAATAAAAATACAGCTCTTCCTTTCCTTTTTCCATATTCTGATGGTGACTTGTTTTAACTCATGTCTCCTTATACACCTTATCTGCACATCTCCTTAAATATTTCTTAGTAGAAACAACCAAATTGGCCCATCCGTAGAATAAGAAATTGTTTGTAGTATATGTACTAATATAATACATAGTTTAGTAATAAAACAGTTGTATGTTTATACTGGTTATGTATAATAAATATGTAGTACACACAATAAATATATTTTTAAAAAGGTATTTTTTAAAAAGCAGCCAACATCTACTATCCTGGCTTATTGAGAATAACAGTGACAAAGAGAAAACTGATAGCTGAGTGCCTAGATTCAAGAGAAGTAGCATGAGAGGTACTCACAGTGTTTCCTAAAAACATATCGCTCCTTACTCTTCTAGCTTATACAAACACGTGGACACAAGCCTATCCTGGAATTAAAATGACCCCAGGGTAGCCAGTGTGGGTAACCTGGTTTATTTCTCCAGTAACTGTCAGAGGGACAGAGCCTAAAGAGATCTGGATAATCTGGAGAAAGACAAGTTTGTAAGCTCCAGATTTCTGAAGAATCAAAGTGGGGACAGGGACGGAATGTAGGGCAGGGGCTTAGTCCCCTCTCCCCTCTCGGCAGATGAAGATGACAGAAGCCACAGAGCAGGGCACAGGAGGGGGCGGCCAGGGTCCCTGTCCCACACAGCCTGCCTTGGTCGTGTGGCCTGGGCACTACGCTTTCTTCTTTCTCAGGCTGCCCTATTCTGAATACTTTGATGTTTGGGGATATTTTCTAACAGGTGAGACTGAAAGAAATTTACCTTCTTCTTAATTTTTTGTTTCTTCTTTGTTGTTCAATATAGGACTCATAAAGTTCTAGTTGTATCTATTCTGATACCTGTTATGGGAAAATTTGACTTGCCATGCTTTTTTTATTTGGAAGTAGATATTCTGAAGGTAAACTCTAGTGGTAAATTGTTTTCTACCTTGTACAAAGCAGGTATTAAGGAAATATTTACTGCCCTGGTGGGATGGGAGGTGGTTCTTGCATCAGAGTACTTTGACATCAGTTTGATTACAATCTATGTGAAGCCAGGGAGGATCTTTTAGACCCTACATTAGATTTTTCAATAGAAATTCCATACTCAGCAAACCCATCACAGATTTGCCTCCAACAAGAAAATGATTGTGTCACATTTGTTCAGCCATAGGGTGGTGAACAATGAGGACTCTGTATACATGACTTTGAAATGACCCCCAGGAAATGCCAGCTGGAGGACTCAAATTCAAATCAACACTTTGAATTCTTTTTGGAAATAAGGAATAAATACAATATGCATAAAAGGAAATTTAGCCAATGTGTAGCACTCAGGAAAGAGCTAGCTGTTGGGAAGTAGCCCAGGTTTTCATGTAAGGAATCATAATCACTCCGCTGCAACTAAAAATGTTTCAGGGTTACAAACTCATGCGGTCACTGACGGACATGAAGCTTGGTGGCCCTCAGGATGATACAATAGCAAATGGCTAAGGTTTGAGATTATGACAGTCACAACCACAAGCACTTCCTCTAAGGAATACTTGTAACTATTTCCAACGCATACTAAACACATACTAGATATAGAACTTAAGTTATTCTTAACTAATTTAATCCTCCCAACTTCATGAGGTAGATACCTTTTAAGGTGCTGAGAGTTTAAGTAACTTGGCCAAGATCACACAGCTAATAAGTGTCAGAGCCAGGACTCAAAAACAAGCTGGCAGTCTTTTATTTATTCTATGCTATCTTGGGGCCACAGGTTAACAGGGAACTTGCATTTAGATATAATTTAGCATATATGATCCTGTTGATTCCCATAAAACAATCCTTTCAGAGGATAAACTGTGAGTAACTTTAAAGAAACCGCTTTTTAAAAAAATCTTATTTCCTAGTGCTGTTTATTCTTCCCAAGAGCATCGTATTCCAGAAGAGGAACACTGGAAATAACCGTACATCAGACACCTTCAGCAACGGCCTCTGAATGTGACACTATTAGACGGTCTCAAGGTGGGTTAGTGCTCAAACAGCTGATGTTTCATCACCGGCAATGTTACTTCTGTATAACCTTATCTGGAAGAAATACGAACATTTTTTCCCCTGGAAGAATAAAGTATTATGTTTAACATGTATCTAACATAGCCCCACTTTATTCTACATTGCTTTTATCTTCAACAATAATCTGGAGGTATAAAATGCACATGGTCACTGGGGACCTGCAAAAAATTAATTTCCAGCAAATTCTGTCCATGACTGTCACTCGCCCTCTTGCTTAAAGGATTGTTCTGCCATTGGACGGACACATCCGTGGGTATTTCTCCACGAGGAGAGAGATGACACATTTCTGTTTTGCAGGACGCACGTCTATAGAGAAATAAGAGCTTGCTTAATATTGTCATAGTTGCATAATTGCCCTTAAAATCCAGCTGTGAGTCGTGTTCCTACATGTAGTTCTGTGCGAGCCAAGGCTTTTCTGAGATGAGTACATAAACACGCTCTCCTCTGGCTCAGGCCCGTGACACGTGGCAGCTGCTCCCAGGCTCAGTCACTGCCCCACTTCAATTCATGGTTTTACAGCACAGTATCTCTGACCAGACTAAATT
Organism: Otolemur garnettii; assembly: GCF_000181295.1. NCBI lineage: Eukaryota > Metazoa > Chordata > Mammalia > Primates > Galagidae > Otolemur > Otolemur garnettii. The sequence continues at coordinate 2,444,096 of NW_003852425.1, read as the reverse complement.
CCTCCTAAATATATACAAAGGAGCAAATTTATATTATAATTTATAATTATTGCATATTATAATTATAATATATGAATATATTTTCTTATGTTATATTTATACCATAAACATACCTAGATACCCTGTGCCTTCTCTGTGCATTCAACCTAACAGAGAATTTTGGAGTCTCATATATATATAACTATTTACAATATATAAATATAACATATTTATATGTCATTAATATTTATACTATATAAACATAATTATATATAATGTATAAATATGCTGATATTCTATGATGTTTGATGTATATTAGACATATATATATATATTCTCCTTGAGGCCAGGAAGTCTATAGTTTACTTTATGTATCTCTTATTATGTATTATAACATAATAATTATAACATGTAAAAATGTTTATATAATATTTATAATGTATTATTATAGATATTCTTCTTGAGGCCAGGAAGCCTATAGTTTACTTTATATATCTTATCATACCATCTAAGTACTACATACTCAATAAATAATGATTACATGAATAAATGCATTTCCCTGTACAACCAGTGAGTCAACAATCTATCATTTCTTCCCACAGTCCATGGCACTGCTGCAAATCTGCGTCATGCTTTACCGCAGCCCTGTGTTTTTCTCGTCCAGCCTTTCCTAAGCATCAGACAAGGGGGCACTAAGTGCCTCATCAGCCTACCATATGACAGTTGCTTAAAAATATTAGTAGGAGTAGATGAGAGAAGACAGTCATCTGATTACATAATTTGTTTTACTGGGACTGTTCAGAGTTCTCCATCCAGTTATTCGTGGGAGTTCAACTTCTATTCAAGTCAAACTCTCCCAGATTGACCAGCCAAGAGAAAAAGAAAAAATCGCAAAAGAACTACAGCCTCAGCACTAACTGACAGTCTTGGTCACCAACCTCAGGAAATAAATTCTGACTACAAAGGTTTCAAGGGACCCAAGAGAGTCTGTTTAGGCAGACGGGACACTGTAGGAGGGAAGGGCAGTCGTAAAGGAAGAGCACTTGGCTCGCGAGGAACAGATGGGCCTGGACACCCTCCACTTTCCCTCTGCATTCAGCTGAACCCAGAGAATTTTGTAGTCTCAAACCAACACAGTAAATCCAGAGCTTTTGAACATCACAAACTATTTAGCATTAAAAGTTTAACAGCACAAACTATTTCATTAAAAGTAATGGATTGCACTTAATAATAGCCCCCAGAAAATGGCAGGGACTTTGATTTAATCTAAAAGGGCTGTTGTCATGGTTTTCCTACAACTATTAATTAATTATCTGCAAAGTCCAGAATTACTATCATTATCCTGGGTGCCTATTAGATTGTAACCACAAACTCCAACAGAAATTTGGTCGCTAAAATCTACATTAACACAGAATATGAGTTGAACCTCAGAAATTTTATTCTAAAATTCTGAACGTTGCACATGTTGTCTAGGAGATTAGATTTCAGTTGTCCAACACGTTACTGAGATAAAATCTCTACCTTTCTCAGAATTCAGAATGAAATAAAAGCAGAGGAAAATATGCACTATAAACTTTTATTTCAAGCTTTGTTCCGCCCAACGGAAGTACCACATTCATCTAGGGCAGTGGTTCTCAACTTGCCTAATGCCATGACCCTTCAATACAGTTCCTCACATTCTAGTGACCTCCGACCATAGAATTAGTTTTGTTGCTACTTCATAACTGCAATTTTGCTACTGTTATCAATGATAATTTAAATATCTGATATGCAGGATATATTTAGGCAACACCAGTGAAAGGGTCATTTGACTCCCAAAGGGGTCACGACCCACAGACTGAGAACCACTGATCTAGGGTGGAGTTTGATATTATCCCATTGCTAGTTCATGACATCAGGCAAGCTTCTAGAAATCCATCCAGACATAACCATATCACTCACCAACAACATGCGTACCATTCGGAGGTCCTGATAAAAGTACATTCACCATGAGGTACAGGGAAAGTGTCACACCATCTGGGGAGCCTCCTTTCCCTACTTCAATGTCTGTAACAAGGTAGGGAAAACACCAGAAACAAGAACTGCATCAGCGTTGGGACTCTTAAGGGCAGATCCATCAAGAAACATTGATCTGAGTATTTGACTGAGGGGTAACAGTAACTCACCTAACAATCCTGCCAGCAAGAGGAAATCGCAACAGTTAATTATTCAACTGGCTTCTGAACCTAAGGGGAATCTTAATAGACAGAACTAATTAAAATCAATACTCATATGGTAATTGTGAGAAGGGGGAAAAAGGCTCAGGATAAATTTTTTAAATGGAGAAAAATGAGCAATCTCAATTCTTCACGTCAACCTTGCTACCTGGCTCTCCAGCAAATGTTCGCTAATAGGTAATCTTTCTGGGAAGTCCCCGGCGCCAGGAGGGCAAAACACACACCGAAGCAGCCCACCAAAAGCATCTCCTGAGCCTGGGTCATGCCCACATGGAGTGCTCTGATGCTGGAGAAGGAAGAAATTTGGTTTTTCTTCTGGCTGTGTGACCTTGGAAAATCTACTTAATCTCTCTTAGCTGAAGTTGTATTCATCTGCAAAAACTTAAAAAAAAAAATCTCTAAGATCCCTTCAGTTGTATGGTACTGGAATACCCTATCTCAGAGGTGCAGATAGAAGCCTCAAATCTGGGTCAAACATGTGCAAATAATGGGCATCCCATTAAAAAGATCCTGTTTCTTGTTCTGATTTTCCTTTAGCACAGCGGGAGTCTGTCATATCATGTTTTTCACTTACACCCTGCTTGGCTTCATACCAGTGAATCACCTCCAAGGGAAATACGGAGGTTGGGCTTGTTTCAAAATATCTTTTTCAAAGTGATAAATGAAAGCTTAGAATCATACCCCAAACCAGATTAGACTATCATCCTGGATTCTGCTTTCTCTTCAGATTACTGTAGCTCTGTTCACCATAGGGCAGATTCTGATAGAAGATAAAATCTCCCCAGGATGGGAAAAATCGTCCTGGCACAAGATTCCATGTGGCTGAAATAACATTTGAGTTCTTTTCCTCTCTAACATAATAATATGTACCGATGCCAGCCAAGGACAGTCTCCGTGACCATAGAACAGGGTGCTAAGAAATCAATTTGACGCATGGTAGCTACGGGTGACAGAGGCAGGGAAAGGGGGTTTGTATGTATGGTTTATTGATCACTATTTTTTATTTGGTAATACATACTCATAATAAAATATTCAAATAGTACTAAAAGAAACATAGTGAAAAGTTAAATCTCCTTCTGATTCCTGTCCTCTAACGTCCCCTTTCGAGGGCAGCCCACTCACAGGAGTTTCTCATGTAACCTTCCAGAAGTGTACTTGGTATTTATAAGTCATATGTGCAGACGCGCACAGGACTCTGTTTTTAAAACACAAATGTTGGCATATTTTACACATTGTTCTGCCTCTTCTTTTTAAACTTTAACAACTATCCCAGATACAGTAGCAACCCACACATGCTACTCAGCTTCTGTTTTTCAAGCTCTTTTTCTAAGGTCATACATCTCTTAGGTAAATGACTTGCCTTCAAAGTTACTGCAAGCAACACTTTTACCAAATGTTTTGCCACTGGATCATAAGAATCATCACCTTTCCAACACTTGACAAGTTCCACTGACATCTTCTATTTAGCAAGGAGACTGGTGCTGCCTAGTTTAGAGTTTTGTTATTCCAGTTCCCTCTTTCTAGGTCCTCACTTCTGTATTAGATGGGCTAAGCTAGCCTGAGCTACGGGAACAAAATCTCAATGGTAATGAAAGTCTATTTTCTGGGTTATCACCTGTCCAGTGCAGGCTGACGGAGACTCTGCTCATCACTCTCCCAGGGATCAGCCTAACAGGGCTTCATCTCAGCAGGCACTTGCATGATTATGGCAGAAAGAAGAAAACGTGGGAAGCCACTAACTGGCACTGGCTCTTTACATTTCTTCCTAGAAATGGCACATGGCACAGCCACTCGGGGAGTATTAGCCAAGTAGGCCAGAAGGCCGTCCCTACCATCAGAAAAGGAGGGAGCATTAACATCCACTTTCACAGGTTAGGAGAGAATAGAAATACTCCAAGAATAATGTGTTAATTCCTACCACAGTCATTGCGTCATTCTGCTCATCCTCCTTCCCTCCTTTCCTCCTCCTATTTCTCCTTCCCCCTCTTCTTTCTTACCCTGCTTTTCACTCATCTATCCCCCCTTCTCTCTCTTTCAAGGCTCCATCACAGAGGTCTTGAGCTGACGTTGACATAAGCTTCAACGTTGTTCTCTATGCCAGCCCCCAGTTCCTTCTCGTGTTAATCAACAGCTGGAATAGCCTTGCAATTTACAGGCACTAAAACCAAACTTCTTAGAGTTTAAGTAAAAAAAGGAAAAAAAAAAAAACAGAAGTAAATAAGAATAGGCTAGAATTGCACTTAAAGAAAACGAAAGTTGGCAGTTTGGTCAGAATCCTGGAGGGAAAAGATTCATTACATCCACCGGTTTACTGTGTGAGCCAAGAGTAAGGGTGCTTCCTGTTTACATAGAATTTATATCCTAATCTCACATGAAAGCCAGGGTTGTTGAGGCTGTCCTGCCAAATCCAAAGCTGTGACTTAAGACACATTTACTGACAGATTCAGAGATCCACACAAATGAATACCCCAAGAGCTAAGCAAAGCTCACAGAGTGTTTTCAGTCAAAGATATTTAGGGCTCAATGTAAACTAATCGGGCTTGGCAGAAACGCTCTTATTTGATAAGATACCACCATTAAAGATGACCTGTTCAAATCACCGGTAAAAAAAAAATGTTCTACTTAACGTTGGCCAAAGTGGTATAAGTGATTTCTTAATTTTTTTTTAATTTACCTAAAGAAGAACATTTTGATATTACCTTTAAATACTACATAGGGACTTGGGAACATCACAATCAAATTGGTTCTTATTCAGCAAGAGGTCATCTCTAAGACCCTGATAAATTGCACGTCATAGACTGAAATACAATGTCAGGGTACAATTGTTTTCACCTTTTAGAACAGGGATGACACCAAAGGCAAAGACAAAAACCCAGTGCTAGTCTCGGTTGTTCCATTGTTGAATAGTGAGGCTCTCTAAGACACGATTCCCACAACTGCAAACTATCTTAGCTGGACCGGGTGGTGGGCAGAGCACATCCAACATAGTTTGCTATGACTCCGTTATCCCCTTGAGTGCGCGACACCCACGGATTTAACATTTCCATCAATCTTACCCCCAATTTTGTCACTATTATATCAAAGTTGAAGCATTTTAAGGTTTAAGTAGTCAAAATAAACTTTGTAAAGGCTTGTAAGGCATTATTTCTTTAATGCATGTAAAATCACCATTATGGCAACTCTTCTCCTTACCCTACCATCCCCCCCACCCTACACCGCCACTGAACTCATTTCATATTGAACTTGCAAATTAATCTGGCCTGACTTAAGCCAGTTTTGAATTTTACAATCATCTTCCTTGATCCCCCACTTCTGGGCCGCCATCCAAAATGTGAGCGAGAAATGTGAAGGGTCACTTCCTGAGGTGAATGTGCAGTTTTTCAAAGCATTCGTGGGTGGCTTGGGCTGCCCCAGCTTCGAAACCACTTTTTCCTGTTTTCATGCTTAATTTTGTGTGTCACTGACTAGCATGTGTGAGAACTGCAGTTTCCTCAGCTGCGGGAGTGGGACAGCCTCTGTTCCTCCTCGCTCTCTTCCAGTCCCCTCTCCATGGGTCAAACTCTGCTCCAGACAATGCCTTTCACTTCCCAAAATTAACCACTGCTGTGTTCACATCCGGGTAGCAAAAATTCACTTTTCTTCCTTTCTACAGCAGCCTTGCACTGAGATTCCCCTACCTCAGAAATGGACTCTGTCAAGGTGTAAGCTGGACCTAGCCCTTACCTCTGTTGTCTCAAAGAAGACTTTTTAAAATAAAATGTTTTACTTAAAGCAATCCCATTTTAAATTTTCCTCATTTTCAAAATAAAATCTATCAACTTCGTCTAGATTTTTTTCTGTAGAAATAATCATAGCTAAGTGAAGGTGAGGGGAAACTTCTCCTTTCCCCCAGCCAATTAAGAAGAGGTTTATTTCCCATATACACAGGGAGAAGAACCACAGACTAATTACCCAATACCCCAGTGGGATTCAGACACTTTAACACACTATCTTGAGAGGGGAAGGGAAGTTGAGGAGTATAGATAATTCTGGTTAGGGGCAATAAATGGTTGCCAGGGAGGATGAATAGATATTTGGGGGAATAAATAGATGGGGGGGGGGAGTGACTTGCAAATTAACCTGAAAAACAGGTGTTATGTCTAAAATGATTTGGGCCAGGTCTGGTTGCAATCTTGATCTCCTTTACCTGCAATATATTGAGACAGCAGGAAGTCGGAGAGAAATCAATTGCTCTTTTCATGGGTCAGTCTGGTTTATGCAGATAGGGGGAAAGCCCCTTCCAATGCCTTTTGATCTCAAAGAGCCTTTGATTCAAAATATTCTTTATAACAAGGAGTCGTATTTTTAGGTGAAATTTCCTGAGCTCCTTCAACTACACAACTGGCATTTTGACTTCTACAAATGCTGACTCTCTCTATATAGGAATGTATTTTTTTATTGTGAAAAAAATCAGCACTTAAAAACATATCTACTTTCTCTTAGTTATTTGGTTTACTATTTGTGCAACTATCAGAAAGAGGAGGACCACGTTAACATCTGTATATTCAGTCTTCCCAGAAATGTGGTAAACTGAACAGGAGACAAGCAGAAGAGACTTTTGCTTATTAATGATACTTTTCACTTATTCAATTTTTAAAAGCCTCAATATTAAGCCTGCCATAATTTACTTTGATCAGTATTCCTTTGTTCTTTGGTTTTTGTTTTTATTAAATCATAACTATGTACACTGATGCATTTATGAAGTTCAGTGTACTGATTTGATATACCATGTGAAATGCTTACATTGAACTGATTAACACGTCCATCACAATTAGACTCTTTTCTTAAGAGTTTTGAAATCTTAATTGCATCATGCACATTAGGTGAGGTCCCCCCAAATACCCTCCCTCTCTTCTCCCCTCCCCTCTCTCTCCTCTTCCTTTCTACTTTCTGGACTATAGTTATGTGTTACCATTCGTATGAATATGTTGGTGATTATTGATTTCATACTAGTATTGAATACATTGGATACTTTTATTCCATTCTTGAGTCATTTTACTACGAAGAATATGTTCCAGCTCCAGCCAGGTAAACATAAAAGATATGAAGTCTTCATCTTTTTATGGCTGCATAGTATTCCATGATGTACATATACCACAATTTGTTAATCTATTCATAGGTGGATGGGCACTTGGGCTTCTTCCATGACTTGGTAGTTATGAATTGGGCTACAATTAACATTCTGGTGCAAATGTCTTTGTTGTAAAATAATTTCTGATCATCTGAGTCTATACCTAGCAGAGGAATTACAGGCTTGAATGGTAGGTCTACTTTTAGTTCCTTGAGTATTCTCCACACTTCTTTCCGAAACGGTCCTATTAGCCTGCATTCCCACCAGCAGTGTAGAAATATTCCCTTCTCTCAGCATCCATGCCAACATCTGTACTTTTGGGATTTGTTATGTGGGCTAATCTTACTGGACTTAGATGATATCTCAAAGTGGTTCTGATTTGCATTTCTCTGATGATTAAAGATGATGAGCATTTTTTCATGTGTTTG
>NW_003852425.1:2423633-2436104 GCF_000181295.1 Otolemur garnettii | reverse complement strand
GCACCCTACTCACTGAGCCACAGGCACCACCCTTTGTTCAAGTCTTTTACCTACATAGAAATGGGATCATTTGTTCTTTTCTTATTGATTAGTTTGAACTCTCTGTGTATTCTAGTTATCAGATATTTGTCCAAAGCATAACCTGCAAAAATCTTCTCCCATTCTAAAAGTTGTCTGTTTGCTTACTGTGCACTTGGGTGTACAAAAGCTATTTAGCTTGATCAGATCCCAGTAATGGGTTTTTGGTGTTGCTTCAATTCCCCTGGGAGTCCTCATCATAAAATATTCTTCCAGGCTTGTTTCTTCAAGTATTTTCCCTGCACTCTCCTCTAGTATTTTTATAGTTTCATATCTTAAGTTTAAATCTTTTATCCAATGAGAATCAGATTTTGTTCATGGTGAAAGGTGTGGGTCCACTTTCAGTCTTCTACAGGTTGCCCGACAGTGCACTCAGCACTATTTGTTAAATAGGAAGTCTTTCCCCGACTGAATGTTTTTGATAGGTTTATTGAAGATCTAATGATGGTAAGTAGCTGGGTTCACTCTTGGTTCTCTATTCTGTTCCATAAATCTACCTGTTTTTGTGCCAGTACCATGCTGTTTTGATCACTATAGATTTATAGTATTGCCTGAAGTCTGGTAACATGATACCTCCTGAATTGTTTTATTTCTGAGTAATATATTGGCTATTTGAGGTTTTTCTGATTCCATATAAAACAAAGCATCATTTTGCTTTAATAGGGATTGCATTAAATCTATAGATTGCTTTGAGTAGTATGGACATTTTAACAATGTTGATTCCTCCCAGCCATGAGCATGGTACGTTTTTCCATTTGTTAACATCTTCAGCTATTTGTTTTCTCAGAGCTTCATAGTTCTCTTTATAGAGATCTTTCACGTCCTTTGTTAGGTAAATTCCCAGATATTTCATCTTCTTTGGCACTACTGTAAAAGGAATAGAGTCCTTGACTATAGTTTCAGCTTGACTATTGTCAGCATATATAAAAGTTACTCATATGTAAGTGTTGATTTTGTATCCTGAGATGAGGCTGTATTCCTTGATCACTTGTAAGAGTTGAGTCCCTGGGATTTTCCAGGTATAGGATCATATCATCAGCAAAGAGTGAGAGTTTGATCTTCTCTGACATTATTTGGATACCCTTGATCACCTTCTCTTGACTGATTGTGATGGCTAAGACTTCCAGTACTATGTTGAATAGCAGTGGAGACAATGGGCATCCTTGCCTCATTCTTGATCTAAGTGGAAATGTTTTCAATTTTATTCCATTCAATATGATATTGGTTGTGGGTTCGCTGTAGATGGCTTCTATCAGTTTAAGAAAGGTCCCTTCTATGCCTATTTTCTTGTGGGTTCTGATCATGAAAGGATGCTGGATATTACCAAAAGCTTTTTCTGCATCAACTCAGAATCATATGGTCTTTTTTTTGTATTTTATTGATATGATTTATCATATTTGTAGATTTGTGTATGTTGAACCCACCCTGTAACCCTGGAATAAAATCAACTTGACCATGGTGTATAATTTTTTTGATGTATTGTAGAATTCTGTTTGCTAAGATCTTATTGAATATTTTTACATCAATATTCATTAATGATATTGGTCTATGATTTTCTTTCTTTATTGGATCCTTTCCTGGTTTGGGGATCAGGGTGATATTTGCTTCATAGAATGTGCTGAGAAGTACTCCTTCTTTTTCTATGCTTTGAAAAAGGTTGTATAATGTAGGGACTCATTCTCTTGAAAAGTGTGACAGAATTCAGATTCAAAGCTATCTGGTCCTGGACTTTTTTTTTTTTTTTGAGAGATTTTGTATCACTGATGCTAATTCAGTGATTGATATGGGTCTCTTCAAGATTTCTAATTCTTTCTGCTTGTGTTCCAGAAGGTGGTGTGCTTTCAGGTACTGGTCCATTTCCTTCAGATTTTCATATTTCTGGAAATAGTGTTTTTTGTAGTAATCATTCAGGATTTTTTGAATTTCTGAGGTGTCTATTGTTATTTCTCCTTTATCGTTTCTGATTAGAGATTTTGCTTTTCTTTTTCTAGTTAGGTTGGCCAAAGGTTTATCAATTTTATTAATCTTTTCAAAAAACCAACTTTTTGTTTCATTGATCTTCTAAATGATTCTTTTGTTTTCAATTTCATTTAATTCTGCCCCAATTTTGGTTCTTACTTTCCTTCTGCTGGGTTTGGGGTTGGAATGTTCTTCATTTTCCAGTTGCTTGAGATGATCCATTAATTTGTTGGCTTCCTCTCCTTCTGTTTACTTGATGAAGGCTTCCAATGCTATAAATTTCCCTCTTAGAATTGCCTTTGCAGTATCCCACAGGTTTTAATAATTTGTGTCTTCATTATTATTTTGTTCCAAAAATTTGGTGATTTCCTTCTTAATCTTGTCTTTGACCCAGCTATCATTCAGCCTAAGATTATTTAGTTTTCATGACTTTGTTTGAGTATAAAGATTCCTGTCACTGTTGAGTTTAACTTTATTCCATGGTGGTCCAAAAAGATATGAGGAATAATTTATATTCTTTAAAATTTATTGAGGTTAGACTTTTGTCCTAGGATATGATCTATTTTGGAAGATGATCCATGGGCTGATAAGAAGAATGTATATTCAGTTTTATTAGGATGAAATGTTCTGTAGTGGTCTGTAAAGTCCATTTGTTCTAGGGTCAGGTTTAAGTCTAATATTTCTTTGTTTAGTTTCTTCTTGGAGGATCTATCCAAAACTGTCAGAGGGGTGTTAAAATCTCCAACTATTATAGTGCAGGAAGATATCAATTGTTGGTCATATCCATTACTTTGCTTTATAAATTGAGGAGCATTCTGGTAGGGTGCATAAATGTTGATTATTAAAATCTTTTCGTGTTGGGTGTTTCCCTTGGAAAAATATGTAATGACCATCTTTATCTTTCTTTATCTTTGTTAGTTTAAAGCCAATTATATCTGCAAATAAAATTGCAACCCCTGCTTTTTTCTGATTTCTATTTGCCTGTATTATAGATGTCCATCCCTTCACTTCACCCTGAGTCTATTTTTATGCTTTAAAGTAAGATGAGATTTTTGTTTGCAGCAGTTATCTGGCCTGAGTTTATGGGTCCAGTTAGCCAACCTGTTCCTCTTTAGAGGACAATTTAAACCATTTACATTAATTGAGAGAATTGATAAGCCTGGTAGTGTTTTGGGTGTCATGATTTTCAAGTGTCCAGTGGACATTTTTAATCCTTTCACCACTGTGGAATTTGGGTTTTGTTCAAAAATTTCTGAGTGGGTTTACTTTGGTGGTAGAGCATTGTGCTGATCATTGTGGAGGATGGGTCTGAGAATATCCTGGCGAGCTGGTTTAGTTATGGTAAATTTATTCAACATGTGTACATCATTAAAGTATTTGCTTTCACCACCACAAATCAAACTCAGTTTAGCTGGATACAGGATCCTTGGCTGAAATTTGGGTTTGTTTTTTTTTAGGAGATTGAAGGTCAATGACCATCCTCTTCTGGCTTTAAATGTTTCATCTGAGAGATCTGCAGTCATTCTGATATTTCTCCCTTTGTAGGTGATGCTTTTCTTACAACTGGTTCTTTGCAGAATTTTCTCCTTCATCTTACCTTTGGCAAAGTTAATCACAATATGTCTAGGAGATGCTTTATTTGGATTGAGTCTTGCCGGCGTTCTGAAACTGTCTGCTATCTGAATTTTTGTATCTCTTGCAATCCTTGGGAAATTCTCCTCCATAATCTCTTTGAGTAAAGCATCTGTACCTTCAGGAATTCCTATAAGATGAATGCTTGATCTTTTGGAGTGACCTCAGTTTTTGCTCTCCATTTATCTTCCTCTTTAAGCATTCAAAAGCTTTGTCTTCAATTTCAGAGATCCTTTCTTCTGACCAGTCAACTCTATAACTGAGGGATTCTACTGTATTTCAGAATTCCGTGAATAACTTTTTCATTTCTGTGAGCTCTTCTATCTCTTTTCTCATTGTGTCCATATCTTTAGTGACTTCATCTTTGATTTCATCAATTGCTTGAGACAATTTTAGAACTACTCTTTGAATTTCAATTTCTAACTTTTCTTCCATTCTATTCATCTTATTTGCCATCTGTATTCTGAATTCAATTTCTGATATTTCAGCCATTTTTCTCTGCATGGCATCTTCAGTTATATATCCTTTGTCATTACTTTGGGGTGGGAGTTGTTGATCTACTCTGGTTATTCATGTTGCCAGAGTTCTTCCATTGGTTCTGCACCATGTTTATTTTCTACCGTTTGGTCATTAGAACTGGTAGGGTGAGATTGAATTGGGGTTCCCAAGTAGTAGAGGTAATTAGCCCCTTACCAAAGCACTAGGCTTTGTAATTGTGACTTATCCCCTACAACCCTACAAAGGCCCTTGTCAGAGTTTTGGCCAGAGACTCTGAAGACCTACTTGGTGAGAGAGCGCAAGCTAGCTCTGTTTTGATATCAGCCAACCTCTACCCTATCCTAAGAAGCCTTGGTTTTAGGTTTAAATCTTGGCTGTGGAGATACAGACAACTGCAGCACCCCACCCCCACCCTTCAGTTCTTTTCCACCACAGAATTTCAAAGGTCAACCTTAGAGTGTCCCCGAGTGGACAGCTTCCGACTTGAGTTCCAATTAAATTGTCAGTACAAACCCTGCTCAACATAGAGGAATCCAAGGGTCTCCAACAACATAATTGGAGCCAGGAGTCCACACACCTGCCCACCAGACTCCATCCACAGTGGTATCCCCTTCTCTCCTCGCCAGCCCAGTTGGAGTCAGGGGACATGCCCTCACCATCATGTCTCAGTCCACACCTGGAGGCTTTCCCACTCTGTTGGAGTCAGGGGACCACACCCTGGCCCTTAGGTCTCAGTCCACACCTGGCAAGCCTCTGCTCACCAGCCCAGCTGGGGCTGGGAACCAGCCCCGCCTATACTCAGTCCACACCGGGCAACCACTCTCCCACTTGCAGGCACCATAGAGTGAGGGGCTCCGCACCCCATCCCACCAGACACAGCCCTAACCAAGGGTCAACACCACCACTGGCTGAGCAAAGTAATAAGCAGGGGACTTTGGAGGAGTCATAAGCTCCTCCTCCCCCCAAGTGTCCCTTTCTTCCCACACCCTAGTAGTCACAGATTCCATCCTGATGTTTAGAGGTCCACAGTATGCCCAGATCTCTCAGGAAAAAACCAAACACTTTGCACTCTGCAGGGAGCAGAACTTCAGACCGCCACATGAGAGCTATAGGGTGGACTGGGAGTTTGGGATTATGAGAGAAAATATTTGCTCAATTTTATGCCTGGAGGGGTGGTGTCTAGGTTCATAAGTGGAACCTCCCTGGAAAAAGAGACCCAATGTTTAACAGTTCTCTCCAGTGGGGTAAAATGAGAGGTCTTTTGTTCCCTGCTCTCGCAGAAATCCCACAGAGGGTGTCCCGCTTGGGGGAGTGGTCTCCTGCTTTGTACCTGAAATTTGTTTTCTTGAATGCTCTTCCTTGGAGTCACAACTTGTCAAACTTTCTTGGCTCAGCTTCCCACCTTTGGCTTCATAGAGTCCAATTCTGTCCAGTTTTTCTCCCTGTGGTGAGGAGCCTGTGCTGAGAGTTGCTACTAGTCAGTAATCTTCCCAGAATTCATCCCCTGAACAGTATTCTTAATCCTATATACTGTATTTTAAAAGTATTCCGTTAAAAAGAAGTTCAAAGAAATATCTAGACTACTATTAGTTTTGTTATTAAGTTAAAACCTGCTTCTCAGCACAATTAATAATCACAAAATTACAGAATCAACCTAAGTGCCTATTAACCAATGAGTGGATAAAAAATATATAGTCTATTAATTAATGTAACCTGGTTCTTTGTACCCTCAATGAATCCCCAACAATAAAAATAAATAAATAAATGGTATACATACACACCATGGAATACTAAGCCATAAAAAGGAAAGAAATCACATCTTTTGATGCAACTTGGATAGAACTGGAGGCCTAAGTGAAGTCAGGAACAGATAAATGCCACATCTTCTCACTTGTAAGTGGGAGTTAAGACACGTCTATGCAAAGACACACAGAATGATATGAACACTGGAAACTTAATAGGGTCAGGGGGACGAAAATTACCTACAATGTACAGGACTCCAGTGACGGGTATACCAAAAGCTCACACTTTACTGCTGTATCATACTATAAACATGTAGCAGAATTCAACTTGTAACCACTAAATCGATTAAAAATTTTTAAAGAAATAATGCCTCTGGTGGCACCCATAGCTCAGTATGTATGGGGCCGGCCACATACACCCAGGCTGGTGGGTTTGAACCCAGCCCAGGCCTGCCAAATGACGACAACTACGACAAAAAAATAGCCAGGTGTCGTGACGGGCACCTGTAGTCCCAGCTACTTGGGAGACTGAGGCAAGAGAATTGCTTAAGCCCAGGAGTTTGAGGTTGCTGTGAGCTATGATGCCATAGCACTCTACCGAGGGGGACACAGTCAAACTCTATCTCAAAAGAAAAGAAAGGAAAAGAAATAACACTTCTAACCTGGGATTCCTACTATAGGCTTGCACTTTACCTTAACCTGAATTCTTAACGTGGGGACCAAACTTTGCCAGAGTATCTTCCTATTTCTAGCTCCTCTAGAGCTGTCCCACATCAAAAGCCCCTACAAATTGCCTTCATAACGTTAAATCATTCTTTGTTTTTCTTTTTATGTTAAATCATTCTTCAGCTTGGTTCTTTTCCTTTAGAAAAGAAGCTAACTTCATCTAGATAACTTCATCTAGTCCTAAAGAAGGAGGAAGAACTGCCTGGTCCACTACTGGGTTCACTGGAGTGAGCATGCGCGAGAGGCTCAAAAGCCGGTACCCAAGCTGTGAAGAGAGCTCCAGTGGGCCTGGCTCTAAGCACATCAGCCCGTGTAGTGTGTGTGATACCTCGTTCTTCAGACCTGTCCCATCAACACCAACCCGACGTCCTTTCTGTGGGAAACAGAAGCACAGAGCCAAATAGTATGCCTCTGCAGTCATTAACGTGAAATCTCATGATCCCATTTTATAAGAACGAGGCAGGAATTTCCATTTCTTTTTATCTTAGTTATTTGTAGCTGGAGCCTGTTCTTTTTCTGATTTAGATTGAGTAGGTCCTGTAAACAAAAGATTAGATACACAACTGCTTTCTGAAAGAGTCTGGAATTACAAAGGCATGCTTTCCAAAACTTAATGTTTAAAAATACATTAAGTCATGAATTAGAAGTCTCTAAACAGAGATATGTTGATCTCACCACCCAAAAAGGATTTCCTGAGCCTTCCCCACTAATCCTCAGATGTTACTGGGAAATACTTTTTCCTTTCTCCTGACACTTCCCTCCTGTGAAGTGTGCTAATCAGCAGAATGAGTGTAATTCCTAGCCTCTTGCTGTCCAGATTCAAGCTACTCCCAGAGACTGGTGAATCTGGGAAGCGCACAAGGCTCAGCCCCACTCTTCTCTCACAGAACTGGCTTTATCTGAGGAAAGCAACATTTGGCATCAATTGTGTGGGGAGGTGTCTGCCTCGCTCTAGTTCTAACTGAGACTAAACGGTCAAATCTGCGTAATTCTGTTGCTACGTATTAACCTGGCCATTTAGCTAACAGACTTTAAACTATATATTTTGGTATCCACGTTTTCTCTGCTTTTTACCCAACATGTCCAAAACCTAGAAAGGAAAGACAGTTTGTTTTGTCTTGTTTTGTTTTTTTTTTAATAGAAGGCCCAAACATATATATAATATATATCCAGTAATTTAAAGGAACAAATTGACAGGTATTAATAGATTTGAAGACTTTATAGATGCCTGGAAATATGTATTTTTATACTCTGATGACTAAAAGCATTCACTGGCAGGGAAATTGTGAATAAATTATGAATTTTGTTACAGACATAATTCAGCATTAGTATTTGAAAACTCGATAACACTATGGAAATAATTTTTAACCACAGTGCATTACCTAAAACCAGTGGGAAAGAACGGACTTAAAACACACTGTACTTTCCCACAAATACAATGTTAGAGTTCACACTGTGATTCTGACCGAGAAGACAGTGTCAGGTAGACCAGAAACGTGACCAGCAAATATCTATCCACATATTAATTCAAAAGAAATGCAGGTTAAAAATACTCTTTGGAGCTATCTTCCCTGAGTGTGCTTTATGAAACTTGAATCCGTGAGATGTTTCTTTCAATATAAAAAGTTTTCTTGTTCAATGAAGGCTGGAAAACACATTGCTATTATTTCTCCTCCTGAAGATTTATAAAGCACACCAAAATATTAAAGGTTTGGTAAAGCTCCACTTAATGTGTTTTACTCCGGTATTTACCAAACATAAGTAACCATAGAACATTATTTTTAAGTAGAATCAAGTAACTCCCATGAGAAACACTTTGGGAAATGCTGTTTTATAACAGCTAATGTTATTAAGAGGTAACTCAAGCATTCCATAAAGAACTCTGGTAGATCGCATATTACCCCTATCCCTGTACTCTTAGGTTACATGAAATGCAGGAGTGAGACTCCCACTCCACAAAGTTTCATCAATGAGTTGAAGTAGAAGAAAAGTTTATATAATGCATATATTAAACAATACCTTGTGAAATTCTATAGACACGAGACTGAGCACTTTATGCAGACAAAATCCATTCACCCCCCTAGCAATCACTGAAGTGCCACACCTTGGAAGGAACTTGACTCTGTCTTCCATGGACCTGCACTGTACTCCCTGACTTAGAATTAGTCAAGGCTTTGCTCTCAGCTTTTTCCCAAGATGAGTGGAGGGAGGGGGATTGGAGGGATCACTTCTGAGGTTTATCTTACAAGGGTACAAGTGCATCTTTCTAAGAGTAGAATGTGAACGTTTTAAAATAATAACTAAGAAAATGACATGAAGGCTATGTTAACCAGTTTGATGGAAGTATTTTGGATTGCATGTGAAAACCCCACACTGTACCCCAGAAGTGCATTAATGTACATAGTTACCATTCAATAAAAAAAAAAGAAAACATTTCAAACTGTATATAAAACCAGCACATTGTACCCCATGATTGCATTAATGTACACAGCTATGATTTAATTTAAAAAATCTAAAACATGTGTTATATATTAAAAGATAACTTTCACTGATAAACTGAAACCAAACCAAAAAGAAAAAAAGATTGATATAGTGATTGAGATAGGAAGGAAGGAAGGAAGGAAGGAAGGAAGGAAGGAAGGAAGGAAGGAGGAAATTGTGCATTTTAAATTTAGAGAAAGCAATTAGATGCATTGGAGTCTGACAAAGACATAAACCAATGAGAGATAAATGCTCACTTTAGATGCTTTAAGGAAGAGAAAGCAGGAAGATGTTCCGAATCTGAGGTACACCCAGACGCTGGGAGAGTCGCAGTTGTTACAGCCGGCATATTTATCTCCTGAAACTAGTTCCTTCTCCTTGGTTGTCTTGAAAGTCACAGCTATGTGACATTCAGGCAGCAGTAAGCACAGTCCCCAAAGAGTGATTAACATCTAAGCCACATTCCTCCCTCAGGAAAGAATGCCTGGATTTGTGAAAGGCTCTATCTTAGATCCAAGCGCAGGGGACCAGGGAGCTATGGAGTCCTTCCTGCCACCACTTCTATCTTCCTCCTTTTGCCCAGGCACCTCAGTGCAGTTCTCAAGGTCAAGGAACTTAAATAACCTGAGGAGAACAGAAGTGAGATGTAAATTACTGAGTTTAGCCCACAAAACAATCATTCTGCAAATGTACCCAAAGCATCAAATTTCTAGAACCCTGCTTGATGTCATTAGAAGGTAAAGACCTTGCTCCCTTTCTGTCAGTCACTCTCCTGTTTCTTTTGTTCAGCTTGTTGTTCCTCCCTTGACCAGCTAGTCACCTCCATCCCCAGAGGCTGCTCGGAGAGCCTCTCTCCTTTTATCAGCCCTCATCCTTGTCAATCTGCAAATCATGGCCTGACACTACAATATCTCTTCAACCATTCTGCCATGATCTTCCGTAGGCATTCAAACATCAAAGTGAGTTCTAAGTTGCAGTCAGAGATACTGTTATAAATTTTATACACCATTTCATAATCCAATCCCTTGATTCTTCAAACAATAAACATGTCAAATGATAACATTACCTGGCTTGCCTAGGTTCACATAGGCTTATGACGTTTTAGAGAAATTATGAATAGAATCTACCTCCTTTGTCTTTCTATAGGTAATAGTATACTTTTTTAAGTCTCTAAAATAAGCACTGAATAGTCATACAATGCAGGGATCATTCCTCACTGTCTCAGTTGGGAGTTTTCAAGAGGTTCAGCTCAGTTGCACAATAACATCATCCCTCCCCTCCAAGGGATCAGGGCCCCACCACCCTATTATCTCACAGATATGCTGGAGTGTTGTGAGAAGGGGATGGGTGTCCACACCGAGTAGGTCAATCTCTGTCCTGGACAGGTGTCTCTCCTGATGAAAGGAGACTGCTCTAGGTCCTGATTGCCACTATCAGAATAAAATCCCCCTGGATATCAGTAGGAAGGAGAACTAACCTAGTCGTTGTGGGCAGATGTGGACAGGTCACTCCCTAGTGAGGTCACCACTTCAGAACCACAAAGATCCTGGGTACTGGAGAATGACCCTACCCTGATGGTCCTTTGTTTCCACTATAGTTATCTTTTCATGAAGAATCTTTTACGAAAGCATCTGTGATACCACAGTCCAAGAAGAACCATGTCACCAGTCCTATGAGGGCTGTGCTGTTAGGAAGCTTGTCCCAGGTCCCTTTTCACCCTAGGACCCGTGATCTCGCTCCCTCACACCAACTTAGGGGTTCTTTGAGATACCAGGAAAAATCTTGAATAGTCATATTTATCTGATATATTTTTTCTATGTCTATCGATTCTCTTTTCTCCAATACCTGCAAGTGCATGGAAAAGACCCTAACACGCAGTAAGCACTCAACAAGCACGAGTTAGTAGTCTTTCCCTTTATTATTTCATAAAGGGCCTTGAGAAGATATTACTCCAATATCTTATGGAACAATAAAAATAAAAGTAACCAAAATACATGCTGTTAATTGAACACTTAACTACAAGCATGCATTGCCCTGGTCACTTGATATATATTAACTCCTTTAAGTCCCACATCCACCAGAGGTAAGCACAACTTTAGTTCCCCTTTTGTAGATTGTAAAACTGTGGCACACAAATATTAAATAATTTTTCCAAAGCCACATAGCTAGTAAGTGCTGGAACTGGGATTTGAACCTGTGCAACTTGTCTCCAGGAGACTCAAGAGAACAATAAAATGTTTAAGCTCCATATTAAAAGGATGTTTCTATTAATACTAGCTCATTAATTATTAGGAGCCCCAAATAGCATAGCATATAAAATATACCATTTTACTTTACCACAACTTTGAGAATTCTAAATATAAGTTACTAGATATAATAAACATTAACCCAATAGCTGATTATCATTTCTTTTGCCTTCTTAGAAGTCATATGGTATTTTAAAATTCATATCTTCATGTTTCAAATGTACATTTATTCCTATATAAAATAATGAATGGTCCTATGTGATTTCCTCTAAACCCTTTAACTTTTACACTTTTCCTAAAAGTTAGATATTAAATCACTTCCTGATGCATATTTATCAATAAGTTTTGTGCCCAAATGATATAATACAGCATCTGGAGTCATTACTTTGAGAAAAATATTGATTTTTAACTGTAAATGCTTAGTGCTCAAAACATTAATAAGAGCTTAAAGTTTACACATTTAACTCTGTCATGATTAGTTATAGCTTTAAGAAAAACTTAATCATGTATATTTTAATTCCTGACATATAATTCTCCTATTAGACTTAAAGAATACATAACGCAAAAATATCAGCTTGGGTAGGCAAGGATGACATCCGACTGACATTTCCCACTGGCAAGTTGTCCAAAGAAGGCCCATCCAAGGATTCAGGGTCCCGAGAAGGGGACATGCAGCAGGCAGCGAGGCCTCACCAGCCGTAGGATGGTGCATCGTGGTTTTCCTGATGCTGCAGAGATGCTCGGTGACCACACAGATGCCAAGTGTCCTCAGCTTCACGTGCCCCTTCCTCCCAGATCTCCTCAGGCTCTATCTGCCCTGTTGTCTGCCTTCCCATCAGCAGGTGTGTAATCCAACGAGGTAGAACTCACAGGTCACCAACACCTACTGGTTACTTTCCCCTAACAGCCTCCGAGCTCGGCCCCAGCCCCCTCCTGATCTACCTTTGCTCAGCAAATTATAACTTCTATGTAAATTACTGCAAAGTACTCCCTGACTCTAGGCACACCCAAACTGGGACTAGTCACACCCAAACTGTAAGGCCTGTAAGTCAGGCCTCCCTGACTCTACTAGTCACACCCAAACTGTAAGACCTGTAAGTCAGGCCTCC
>NW_003852425.1:2402105-2423613 GCF_000181295.1 Otolemur garnettii | reverse complement strand
TGACTCTACTAGTCACACCCAAACTGTTAGGCCCTTAAGTCAGGCCTCCCTGACTCTACTAGTCACACCCAAACTATAAAGAATGATATTCCTTTTTGTTGGAAACATTATGAAAATAACACTGCATGCTATTGAGATAGACAAAGCTGGTGTAGCACAGATCTCCAAGGAAAAGTGTCTCCACCTCACCACAGCTCCGCCTCCTCCTCCCACAGGCTATTTCTTCTGTACCTGCACACGTTCTCTTTCTCTTTTAATACAGATCCAAACAAACATTGGACTTGGCTTTCCGGTTTTAACTACTCTTATGGATAAGAGGGCTGCTCTGATAAGTGCATGACCAATGGCCACACTGGCCATTCCTTCAAAATGCACTTGTGGGCCCTTTGTCACTCACTGTTCAACAACCTTACAAATGCCATCTTCCTCCTGGACATGGACCATCTTTAATTTAAGTGGTGAGAAGGGCCTCTTTCCTTAGGAAGTAATCTCTGGAGTGTAAGAAGAGAGCCCAGGGGTCTAGGAGGTGTTTTCCTAGAGAGTTAACATAGGAATTAAGTGAATAGGCTCTGGAGCCAGAGAGCCAAGGTCTAAGCCCTGGTTGTACCATCGTAACACTGGGTGATCTTCAACAAGTGACATCATCTCTCAGTGCCTTGGTTCCTTGTCTATAAAGTAGGGATGATAACAATAGTATCTACTCCACAGAAGTGATATGATGATTTAATGAGTTAATATTTATAATGTACTCATAACAGCACCTGGCATATACAAAATATTGTTAGACGTGTCTGTTGAATAAAATTTAAAAGTCCATAGCACATGCAGCAGAACAGTATATAAACATGTGCTCTCGTTCTACCCGTTTCCACTCCACTTTGCTGACAGCTGCTCCTCCACAACCCGCCATTGTAGGTTTTGGAACTATATGTAGAGATCATGACTTACCAAGTGATTCATTTCATTTTGTGGTATAATTTCTGTTTAAATCTTAAGCATTTAGCTTTCAAAGTAAGTGTATGATTAAGCATTAATGGTGTGATGGTGTGTTGATAGTTAACCTTAAAATGGGAAATATTTCTACAAAGAAATCTTTATTCCTTTCGAGGTAGTGAAAATTATTTATTATGTATTAAAGTTTTGCTGTTGCAAAGCACAGCAGATTGATGAGCTGTTGGGGGGGGGCTGAATTATTCTCCAGGTTGAAAGACACCCTTTGGTTGTATTAATCACCTCGCCCAAAACTAAAGTAGACACAGGAGAGCTTCACTTCTGACGATGCCCTGCACGGCCCAGCCTGGCCCCGCTGATGCCGGGCCACACTCTGGGAAAGCAGCTCCTTCTCCTGAAGGACACGTTAGGTAAACCAAGTGACCTAGGCTGTCCTCAGACATCCTGCCCTGTCCGTCCAGCTTCCTCATTTGCATCAATTTTAAGAGTTGTAATAAAACATTAGATTGAAGTTTGGAATGTCATTTTAAACCAAATAAAATTCCACACATCATCCTGAAAAGTTCCTTGTGTGAAGAATATTTTTTCCCAGGAGCACAGTCCTGAGCGCCCACCTCCCCGGGCTCCTGAGCACCCTAGCTTTTCCCAGGATCACAGCCCTGAGCGCCCACCTCCCCGGGCTCCTGAGTGCCCACCTCCCCCGGCTCCTGCTCTTTCTCTTCCTCCCCACCTTGTCCTCCACTTGACCTTCCCCTGTGATCACTTATCGGTAGAAATTGCCATCACTCCTCACATCTTAAGTAAATTACTATTTCAATAAAAGTGGTAAATGTTGCCTATACAAGCTGAAGCATAAATACTTTCTAGTTGATAATTAACTATTTTCAGAGAGAGATTATACTTATTCATTTTTACTCAGCCAGCTCTCCACTGGACTCTGAGGATAAAAGAGCAGATATAGACACAGTTTGTGTCTTCACAAGCCTGTGTTCTTCTGGGAGGGACAAGTAAAACAAGTTATCAGACAATAAGTAAAGTGTTCAAAACTTATGATTAAAAGTTATAATCAAGTAAACATCCAAATTAAAAAAACAAACAAACAAACAAAAAAACCAGGCTCAGTGCTTGTGGCTCAAGCACCTAAGGTACCAGCCACATAGACCTGAGCTGGCGGGTTTGAATCCAGCCCGGGCCCACCAAACAACAATGATGGCTGCAACCAAAAAATAGCCAGGCACCATGGCAGGCACCTGTGGTCCCAGCTACTTGGGAGATGGAGGCAGGAGAATTGCTTGAGCCCAGGAGTTGGAGGTTGCTGTGAGCTGTGATGCCATAGCTGTATATAAAAACAGCACACTACCCCATGACTCTGTACCCAGGGTGACAGCTTGAGGCTTTGTCTCAAAAAAAAAAAAACAAAAACAAAAACCCAGTACTTTAGAGCCAGTATTTTCAGCCTTGCCCACCACATTAGAATCACCTAAAGAGCTTTTAAACCTCCCAAGTGACACTCCAGAATCACAGAATTTTTAAAGCTCTCCAAGTGATTCTAAAATGCAGCCAAGGTTGAGAATCATTTTTGACTCTTACAGAAAAAAATTACAGAATTACAAACACGTAGGATGAATTTAGTTCCCTTCTTGATTAACTTATTATTAATACAAGTTGGGTGACCTTTAAAAGGCTATTTAATCTTAACTATAAATGCTTATCCTCTGTATACTTTAATTTGTAAAGTGGGTATAATAGTATCATCATCTCTCTATGACTAATATATCACATAAGATTCTGCATGTCGAATGCTTATCACAGTAACCTACACCTAAAAATGTGCCCTAACTGTCGGTTATCAGTACCGTCATTGGTGCCATTGTCATCTGTTTTTATTGCTTTTGTTTGTATTGGCATTATCGCTTGCTCTGTTGCAGAGGACTGAAACTCCCTTGGGGCCTCAAGATGTCCTCCACGTAAACTTGATACCAGCATTTCAGCAACTTTTCTTGGGCCTTTAACACACTGCAAAGATTTACCTTCACATATTCCCTCCCCTGACATTGTTTCTCTGTTCTACACATTTTCTTCTCATGGTGAAGAAGAATTGCCAGCCTCTACACAAAAGACACAGGAGGGTACATGATTTCCCAGGGGCCAGGAGAGGATGCAAGTCCTCTCCTTGCCTTTACCCCATCCAAATCTGCTGGCAGCTAACTTTCCCAGCTCATCCTAGAACTCCCCTCCCCTAATTAGTGGCCTACTGCCATTAAATCTATTCCTTTGTTAATAAGTTGAGCAAGTTTCTACTTTTCTCTCTTGATCTGAGTGAAGTCTCAGAAATAAAAGCATGCACTTTTTTCCAAACATGGAATTTTATTTAATATCTATCTATATGTAATAATGGCATGCACTATTTCTACACTATTTCTACTCATCTATAAAATGAGTGTATGACAGGAAATATCAAGTCTTTACTTAAAACATATTGCCACAAGGGTTGAGGTATAACACCTCCACATAAAGAAATATGTATCTCTGTGAGAGAACTACGGTCCAGACCCAATTGATGGCATGCTTATTTTTTATAATATTAGATTTAAAAATAGACACACATTGGATCTTCCTGAGATTTAATCTCATATAGATGTTTTTGTATGATAAAATCAGTCGCACGTCTGATGACTCCCAGACATAAGTCTCACCAGCATTACTCTGAATGGATAACAGCCCACGGCCTCCTATGTGACAGATTACTAATATTCACCTTCATTTCAAACTACTTCTCTTGGTCTCACAGATTAGGACTGAGGTGCTCTATGGTTAGCAGGGTACAGGATGCAAATAACAAATACGACAAACTGATGCAGTGGAAATAGTAAACACACAGACCCTACCACACCTGTGGGGGCCCACCTTGGATGCCTACAGACAATTATAAAATGTTTGGTAGCAAGCAATGGGAAAACAAAGCATACCATTGCTTTCAAATTTTGTTATAAAGATGAGAAGATTTATAGCAAGATGGCTGACCTGAGGGAGCTGGAACATGCCTCCTCCTCAGAGAAGGAAGGACTAAGACGGTGGTTAAATACCCATACTTTCCATAGATTGTCTGGGAAAGAACACTGGAACATAAAAGAGAGCCCATGGGGGACACTCAGTGTGAAAGAAGGGGAAGGAGGGCTGCTTGCTTGGGGTCACTGAGAGCCCTGAGTAACCCTGGACTTGTACACAGAGAAGGTATGTGAGAGACCCCTGGGTTTCTACACTTCAACCTTGGACTTCTATAATCCTAGCTACAGAGGAGTTGCGTGACTCCCACAGGTTCCCCAATGAGCACAGAGAGCCACCGAGAGATGATACAGTCACTGATCAAACTCATGTGGAGTTCCGTGGAGCTCTGTGGGCTTCTAAGTATCAGGAAGCTGCAGGGTAGAGCCATTCCAGGGACCCATTCCCCAAGGCCCTGAGCCCTGCCCTGAGGCTGCCTATGCCTACCAGGCCATGGAGGGATACAGGATCCCAGGTGCTTTCACATGCCCCAGGGTCTCACTGCTGCCTGCTAAGCTATGGATTCTGGGCTTCCCCTCTACCCCCATGCAGGTTCTTTGACACAGTGGTGGTACCTCTTTCCCTAAGGGGAAGCTTGCCTTAGCAGCCTCACATGGGGGCAGAGCATGCAACCACCTTTGGGGACCCTGGACATAGGCTTGCCATACAAAGCCCCACCTGGCTTTGCCCCTCTGCACCCATGTCAGTAGTGGTGGAACACAAGAGGGGAACCCCTGGGAGTTTCAAGACCCTGCGCATTGCCTGGGATATCCAAGTACTTTTGATTAACATAAGCCAAGCATAAATCCCATGAACACCACTGCACCTGGCTCTCTCTTGCAAGTTCCACCTACTGGCTGGGAGGTCAATTTGCACAGCCCATTATAACATTTCTTGACACAATTGTACATCATTTGGCCAAATGCTAGTACAGGCACCACCTATTGGCTTGGAAACTAAACTGGATGTCCCAATATAATTCATACTGATAGAAATACATGGTGCTGGGAAACAAGATAAGCATACAGAGACCTCCATCCCTACTTCAGGGCAGGAGGCAGAGGACCTGCCCATATGCCTTGCATACTACCACTATAATGCACAGACAATTAGAATTTGAGAAAAACACCACACTGAGGCTATCTATTGTCAAGGAATTCATTCAGAGCCTTGGTCCCCTGGAGGCACCCATAAGCAAAGCCCTACCCACACGCTATAGTCACACCTTTCAAAGAAAATTTCCCATCCAAACAAAAATATATTTAAAAATAGTAAGTGACAGCATCTCCAGATGAAAAGGAATCAGTGTAAAAGGCCTGTATCAATATGAAAAAGCAGAATGTAATGACCCCTTCCCATGGAATAACACCCACTCTTTAGCAATGGATCACAGCCAAAATAAAAATTATGAAATGTCAGATAAAGAATTCAAAATATAGATTGTAAAGACACTCCTGAGACCCCAAAGAAAGTTGAAACCCAACACAAAGAAGAGAAAAAAATAATTCAGGACATGAATGAAAAAAAAAATACCAAAGAGATAGAGATTTTAAAAAATAAATAAAAAGACAAAACAGAAATCTGGAAATGAAAATTCATTGAAAGAATTACAAAATGCAATTGAAAGCTCAAACAATAGAATACATCAAGTCAAAGAAAGAATTTCAGAGCTTGAAGACAAGTATTTTGAATTAACCCAGACAAATTTTAAATGAATCCTATGAGAAACATGAGATTATATGCAGTGTCTAAACATATAAGTCATAGGAATTTCCTGAGGAAAAAGAAGAAAAAATTTAAAAGTATGAAAAACCTACCTGAGGGAATAATTGATATTATTCAATTAACAAAAATAATTGATAATAACTATCTCTTGCTCTTGCAACAGATGTAGGCATCTAGATACCAGAGGTTCAATTAATACCAGGAGATATATTACAGAAAGGACTTCAACAAGGCATATAGTCATCAGACTATCAAAAGTCAATGTGAAGGAAAAAAAATTAAAAGCAGCAAGACAACAATGTCCAATTACCTACAAAGGAAAGCCCACTAGACTAATAGCAGACCTCTCAACAGATATCTCACAATTCAAGAAAGAAAAGGGTTCTATTTTCAAAATTCTCAACCACAAATCATAAACTATCAATCTCAAATTTTGCGTGATAACAAATTAAGATTCATAAGTAAGAGAGAAATACAGTTTTTCCCAGACAAGAAAATACAAGGGAATTCTTCACTGCTAGATTGGCTCTATAATAATGCTCAAGGAAATTCTAAACATGAAAATGATAGGTTGATACTTGCCATCATAAAAACACATGAAACCATAAAATTCCCAAGTCATAAAACAATTTCACAATTAAGAATGCAAACCAATTAGCTAATAAATAACATTGTGAATATTAACTTTGAACATAAATGGGCTAAACGCTCCACTTAAAAGATACAGATTGGCAGAATGGATAAAAAGCAGAACCCAAACATGTTACCTTACAGAGACCCAGTAACTGATAAAGACTTTTAGAGACTCAAGATAAAGAGGTAGAAAAGGATACCATGCAAATGGAAACTAAGTAAGCAGGAGTAGCTATACTTATATCAGATAATGTGGGTGGAAAATTGATGAGGGTTAGGTTAAGGAACAAGGTAAGACAGACTTTGTAAAGGACAAAGAAGGTAATTGTATAATAATAATGATAAAGAGATTAATTCAATAAGAAGATATGATAATCATCAATATATATACACCCAAAACTGTAGCAACCAGATTCATAAAGCAAATACTTTAAGAGATTTAGAGATGGACAATAATTCAGTAATAGTGAAGAACTTTAATACTCCACTGACAGCACTAGGCAGATCATTGAGGCAGAAAGTTAACAAAAAAACACTGGATTTAAATGTGACTCTTGAACAAAAGGCCCTAACAGATATTTATAAGACATTCTGCCCAACAACTGCAGAATATCTGTTTGCGTCATCAATGCATGAAATGTATACCAAGGTCCATATGATAGGCCACAAAACAAGTCTCAGTACATTTTTAAAAATCAAGATCCTACTGAGTATCTCAACCACACTAGAATAAAACTAGAAATAAATCCCAAGAGGAACTCTCAAACTATACAAATACATGTCAAAAACCAAATAGCTTGGGATAAACAAGCTATCCCAAATGATCAATTGGGTCAATTGAGTCAATGATGAAATCCAGAGACAATTTTAAATTTTTTTTAAATGAACAAAACTATGAAACAACTTATCAAAACCTCAGACACAGCAAACGCAGTGCTAAAAGGGAATTTTAAAGCATTAAGCGTGTACATCAAAGGGATTGAAAGCTCACAAATTAACAACCTAACTTTGTACTTCAAGGACTAGAAAAACAATGACCCAACCCAAAGCTAGGAGAAGAAAAGAAATAATAATGATCAAAGCAGCAACAAAACACAATTGTGACCCAAAAAAAAAAAAAAAAAAAAACCAGCAAGCTCAATGAAACAGAAGTTGATTCTTTGAAAAGCTAAACAAAATTGATAGACAACTACCTAGGTTAACTATGAAAATAAGGGTGAAATTCAAATAAACTTCAACAGATGTGGAAAAGGAGACAAGACCACTGATAATACAGAAATACAAAAGGTCATCTGAGACTAATACGAGTATTTCTAAGCCCACAAACTAGAAAACCTAGAGGAAATGGATAAATGTATGGAAATATACAACCTCCAAAGCTTGAACCAGAAAAAGCAGGAATCCTGAACAGACTGATAAGACGTAATGAGATTTTAATCAGTGATGAAAAATCTCCCAGCAAAAAAAACCCTACCTACCCAGGAACAGATGGATTCACAGTCAAATTTTATGATATACAAAGAAAGACTGGTATTAATTCTATTAAAAATTTTTCCGAAAGATAGAAAAGGAGAGAATCTTCTCTTCCCTAATCCATTGTACAAATCCAATACAACCAGATACCTAAGCCAGAAAATTATGCAACAAAAAATGAAAAGCACAGACAATATCTCTAATGAACATAGATGCAAAACTTCTCAACAAAATACTAACAAACTAAATCCAGCAGCACATGAAAAAGATAATAGATGACAATCAACTGGTTTCCTTGTAGGGATGCAAGGATGGTTCAATCAACTGGTTTCCTTGTAAGGATGCAAGGATGGTTCAACATATGCAGGTTATTAAATGTGATTCACCACATAAATAGAATTAAAAACCATATAATCATCTCAGTCAATGTATAAAAAGCATATGATACAATTCAGAATCTATTCATATTAAAAACTCTCAACAAATTAGCCATAGAAGACACATAACTCAGAATAATAAAAGCCACATATGACAAACTCATAGCTAACACCACACTGAATGGGGAAAAGTTGAAAGCACTCTTCTTAAAAATTGGACAAGACAAGGTTGCCCACTTTACCACTTGTATTCCACATAGTACCATAAGCCCAGAGCAATCAGGCAAGAGAAAGAAATAAAGGGAATCCATATTGGGAAAGAGGACGTCAAACTATCTTATTCTGCTGAAGATGTCTTATATAGATACCTAAAAAACCCTAAAGACTCCTTCCAAAGATGCCTGAATTTGATGAATAAATTCAGTTATGTCTCAGATTATAAAATCAATGGAGATAAATCAATAGCATGTCTATACACCAATAATTATCAAATTGAGAACCAAATCAATAAGTCAATCCCATTTCCAATAACTGCAAAAAATATATACCTGGGTATATACTATTTATCCAAAGAGGTGAAAGAGCTCCACAAGGAGAACTACAAAATGCTGATGAAAAAAAATAATAGATGACGAAAACAGATATAGAAACATCACCCCATGTTTACTGGAAGAATAATAGTGTTAAAATGACCATACTGCCCAAAGTGATCTACAGATTCAGTGCAATTCCTATCCAAAAACCATCATTTTTCACGGAATTAAGAAAAAAGAATTATATGAAACTCCCAAAAAGCATGAATAGCTAAGGAGAAAGAACAAAACTGGAGGCATCACACTTCCTGACTTTCAATTATACTACACAACTACAGTAACCACACAGCATAGTATTGGTGTTTATAACTGTGAATTGGAAAGACATGAACTCGACCTATTAATAAGTGTCTATCAACCACTGAGAGGATAAGGAAAATGTGATACACATACACACACTATAGAATACCACTCAGCCAAAAAAAGCGAGAAATAAGGTCTTTTGCAGCAACTTGGATGGAACTGGAGGTTGCTGTCACATGTGAAGTAACTCAGGAACGGAAACTCAAATACCACATTTTCACTTGGTATGGGTATCATGGCTTGACAGAGTAAAATAACAGACATTGGAGAGGCCAAGGGCTGCAAGGTGGGAAAGGGGTGAAGGATGAAAAAGCATCTACTGATCACAGAGTACACTATTCCAGGGACAGGTACCCTAAAATCCCTAGACTTCACAGTTATACCATGCATCTGTGTAACAAAACTGCACCCCCTAAATAGGTTGAAAGTAAAAAAATTAACTATGAAAAAAATTTAAAAAATAAAGATAACCACCCAAAAAAGTGACAGAATTATGTTGGTGGGTATAGACTTAAGTATCCATAACATGGCACTGACCGCCTGAAGCAGTTGGCACAGTCATATGGGCCACTGGATTCAGAAAATCTGGAGAGAGACAATATTTTTCCTATTCCTCCTTCTCTTACTCCTTGTTGCACAGTATCCTAGGACGTCACCCCTCCTGAGAATAAAATCTGACTCCATACTCTCTGCCAGCAGACTCTAGAGGGATTACATCTCATTCGAGTGTCTGATGCATACGAGGTTGGAAATAGCAAAAGTCCTGCTGGTCCTGTACTTCAAGGCCTTTCCTTGGATAAAAGAAGATGATGAGCTAAAGCAAAACAAAAACAAAGACAATGGAAGCATAAGGGCTTTTTCAAATCACAAAATATTATCAACTGCAGTTTACATTTAAAATTTAGTCTGTTAAGTCCATAAGTATGTGTCCAAAATCACAAATGAAGGTAGGCAAATTATACTTTACCAATTTTAATTTCACTGCTATAAATGAATACAGAATCAAAGATCTCCTTTGGAAATCAACCTGATGAGTTTAACAGACGCAGGCGGACAGCCACCAAGTGGTCGGTACATGTATTAGGGACATGGCCTTGCATTTGACACAGACATTTCAGGACATTCTTTAACCTCATCAATTTCAGTTGGGAGGATGCACTCTGGCAAAGAGCAGTTGCCTTTGGGCACACAGCACACAGTGAAATGGAAAGAGACAGTATCTGCCAAAAGAATTTATAATCCTCGAGACGAAAACAAACATCCCCTCCTCACACACTTGTTAGTATTCATGAGCACCCTATTTAATTGAGGAAAAAAGATTTAATATTCTCAGTGCTGGTGCTCTCCCCAGTTAAGCATCAGTGAGCTTAGTTATTCAAGGGGAATAAGGGAGCTTAGTTATTCAAGAAACTTTTGGTAACTTTAAAATCATTGTTTATAAATGATCAGCCAGAAATGCTCTCCATGCCAGCGATTTTGGTAAATATTCCAGCTCATCTCTACACCAGGCATCAGAGTGCTCCCAAGGACAAGCAATGATCCTTGGGAAATGTGCCAATAGGAGGATAATGTTGCTTAAAAATGGAATGCCCTGGCTCACAAGGAAATGCCTCGCGGAAACTTCGTGCATATCTCAAGTCTAAAGGCTTGGTGCTTCAGTATTCCCCAAACACATGCTTCTGTCCCCTGGGTGTCAAAGACAGTGAGAATTTCAGAATTCAGGGAGCAGAATTCTGATAGTCTTTGTGAATCCAAGGTATGACACCACTAGGAAAAGGTCATTCTAATAGGGTACCAGGGGCAGGGAGTCAGGATAGCTCCCGGAGATAGAAAGGTGCACGCCTCAGTGAGCAACTCCAGACATCAGCATTCACGTGGAGTTGGGAGTGCCATTCCCACAGGACCCCGCGTGAATGCAGCTCGGTAAACTGAAGAGTGGAAGTTCCCAGCCCCTTACCCGAGCTGCATTTTTATCTATTTTATATTGGACTTTCATGGAAGATTTAAGAAAAGCCTGAAAACACTGGGGTAGGTTACTTGGCAGGAAATTGTACTGCCTTAAAAAGCTGTTCCCTCTCCATGTGGTTTTCCTACTTGTTTAGGAAAAGGAAAGAAAGGAAAGAGGGCACATACATACGTGCTGTCCACTGGGGTAGGAACCAGGGGCATGATAACTGCAGCTGATCATCACACACCTTTATGCTTTGCCTGTTACCATCCCCATTTGTAGAATCTCAGTGAAAACTGAAATCAAGAGAAGTGAGGGAGATTCCTGAGGATGAGTGAGGCAGAAGAGGGCAAGTAAAACAAGGACTGTAAGATTTGAGGTCCTGCCAGCACAACATCTTGAAGGACTCATGGCATCAGGGAGTTCTCTTCCTTATTAGGGAAAATGAGTAGAATTTCAGATACATCCCAGGAAACCCGCAGGCAGCTCTGATACAATACTCTCCTACAGCAGCACTGAGCTGAGGTCACTCCTTCCCTCCTCTCAACAACACTTCAATTCTGTAACCCTGCTTCACTGTAGAGGGGCAGGGAAAAGCTACGAGAGCTCGAGGGTCTGTCATTTTCTTCTAGTTTAAAGGAGGGCTCCAGAGCAGCGTATAAGAATTTCATGCCTGGTGGAGGATGCAGTAATACGGTGAAACCACTGCTCTCATATTCTGCGTTTGAGATCTTTCTGAATCTGCTCCATTCGGTTTTTCTACATCCCTCGCATCTTGCAATCATCATGCCGTCCTCAAGTGACCTCAACAGTAGGGCAGCATACAACTGCCACTTGATCCCCATTCAAGAGGTTCTTTCTGAATGTAAACATCTTCAGCTCCACCAGGACCGAAGGCCTTGATCTTACTTCTTGTAATCACGCTTCTCAATGCCATTCATTGGACCAAGCCTTCTACTCCATGACAAGCATATGACAAGTGAAAAGAGGACAGAAGGGTGGTGTTTAGAGTCATAAGAGTATGCCCTTAGTACATAGTCCCCAAAGTAGAGTGTGTGTGTGAAAGAGAGAGAGAGCGAGAACTCCTGAGAACATCTGAGGGTTTGGGAAAAGGTGCTATCACTGTGAATAAATGCATCCAGCACACACACATATAAACAAGGCAAGAACCATTGAGGGCGAGGGAAGTTGGAACTTGTTGAATACCTACCCGTGCCACCTCCCAGTAATACTTATCCAATCAGCCTAAACGACTCAGTAAACATAAGACTAAGAAACATTTTTCACTCACACCCCAAGAATTCCTGAGTATCTTACCTGCCTCCTCTGACTCACTAGCTTTTCCTCCTTCCTACCAGCAGGCAGAGAGCAGGCTGAACAGCTCACCCAAATGAGGTTGGAAATTGCAAGTGAACTTTGATTATCATTGTCACTCCTTTCTGCCATTTTCATAAATAATCGAGGTGACTGCTCAGAGCCATTTTAAAAATAAATTGGCCTTCCTAACTACACAGCTGGCATAGACTGTTACTCACCCTCGGTTATTCTGACTTGCAAAACTGATCTATATGGAGATGTAAAAATCTCCATATGTTACCGTGACATTCTTAAATGGTCACAAATGTGGGCTATGAAAGCACATCTTCAGCTAAAAGGTTAATTCTTTTAGCAGCTGAAAAGTCTGCCCTCTTGGGCATATCTCAAAGCTGAGAACTTATTACATAAGGCACAATCTCCATTGGGCATGGAGGGTAAAAAAACCTCGTTAAGAATGTAGCGTGCAGAACTGCTGTTCTAACGGGGTCAAAGGGGCTGAGCAAGGTAAGAGGAGGAGGCAGTCTGTGTAAGGCCACTATGGGGTATGATTTATGGTCTTTAATAATTTGGGCATGTCGAGTTTTAAGGGGGTTGTTTGCTTGGCCCCAGGTAGGGGCTAATGAAAGCACCCAACAAGGAGACCTCAGTGCAAGGATGCTAAAAACCCGCCCCACCGAGCAAAGGAGATGATTGCACAAGGTCACACGGGGTCGGCCGGCCTGCTGCCCAAAGCTGTCAGAGAGGCTGGGCTTAAGGCAGCTAAGAAAGAGCTTAATTATCTTGGCTTTTTCATTAGAATTGGAGCAAAGCAGCAGGAGGAGAGTGCTGGACCACCAATTAGCTTGGTTAGGAGGTTATCCAGTTAAAGATCAGAAGTAGAGGTAAGGAAGAGCCTGGAGGGGGTAAAACATCAAAGGCCCTTTTGGCCATCAGGGGGTTCCCCTTCCTGCTGGGGACCAGGCCGTTCTCATGACCTAACCCATCAGCGGGTCTTAATTTCCGGCACCACCGAAATTCTGGCCTTCTCTCAGAGGAAAATGTCATAACCCATGATGCCCGCTAAATTTTAGCCAGTATAATTTAAATTTTATTACAGTTTGAGTTTTACTGCCAAATGCTACTATTATTGTAATACTTTTTTAGAAGCATGCTGCCTCTAAAGCACCTTTTTCTAACAACAGCCCTTATCAAAGTCCACAAGATGAACTTCAGTGGTAGGATCAGTCAAGAAGATATTTCAGGCAGGAAGTGTTCATCATGGCTCCCGCTTCAGTCTAGTTCCTGGAGAAATCCTTCTCCATCCTCGGAATGTATCCCGAATCCTTGACAGTAAGTGCCGGAATCATTAAGCCACGGTAGCACTGCACTGCGCCCCAAGTCACTAGGTCACTACGAAGAGTTTGGTGTATGACTGAAATCTAAGAGGCTTTCAGTTTCTCAACTACAAGGATCTTATTTTTTTATTGCAGCAGGACATTCAGACATTCATTGGCTAAATACCCTACAATTGAACTACATAAACTATACTTAAAATACACAAACACTACCAGAAGGACAGCAACTCCATACCTGAAACACATAAAGAACCCCAGCTAAGAACTATCCCAAAAACTTTTAGCCTCACTTTTGCTTCTTTGTCTGAAAGACATATTCATATTCACCTACAAGATTTTCTAAGTTGTTCCCGTCCTAACTTCTGGCCATGAATAAGTGGGGAGGAGGAGAAGATTAATTATCTATTTGGTATTAACTACCTTTTTAATAACTTGGAAAACGTATGCCGCAAAATTTTGGATTTTAATTGTAAATATTTATGTTTGAAATAGTACTTAATAACTACAAAAATATTTATAAGTTTGTTAGCATCAAAATAAATGTTTCCTTCCAATTTTTTACGCTTCAAAGGTTGTATTCACACATGAGGTCACAGGGCCTGCTGTTGTGGTAATGCAATGCATTCTGCTTTAAAATAGACTCTATTTTAAAGTGTGTGCATATGTATGTGTCAACACACGTCTATGTGTATATACATATATATTTCTTTGTCATGAACTATTTTTTCTTTCAGCTTAAAATATATTTTGATTTCAGCGTGGGTTTGAGGGGAAAGACCTAAACCCCCATTGTTCTAATGAAGCTCACCAGTGGAATAGGAGATGAAAAGAACAAACTGTGATCATTTTAACCCTTCATTACTACTCACCATTTTGGAATTTGGGAGAGGTTAGGAAGAGGGAGGGAGGGTGTCTCTGTCCTCTGTATCCTGGCAGCTTTCCCTCCCACTGGAAAATGAGCAGCCATGAAATGCAGCCTGACCCAGGACGATAGCTGGGGATATTACACACCACTTGGGGGATTAATAATTTATAAGATATTTTTTCATCTTTGCTTGGAATACCAATGAGCATATTCTTGTCTTATTTAAAATGATTTCTCACTTGGGGTTGAAGAGATGTTTAACACCTTAGATTCTATGGTCTTTCTTTGCTTTGCTGATTATTTTACTCAGAAAATAAGCTAAACAACTGGAGTACTTGGCAAGAGAGTTGCATTCCAAAGACCAAACACATAGAAATAGTCTCCTTTATATAAAAGTCCCAACAGGTTAGAAGGTACAGCCTCACCCTCACACACACACATGCGTGCACGCAGACCTGCATCACATCAATATAATATTTTTGTAAAGACTTCCATTCCACATAGTGTGTGCACACATACGTGTGTGTGCTTATGCACTTTGCATAACAGCAGTTTCATGTTTCCAAGCGCCATATTCATGTTCTTTACCAGCCAGTGGAACAGTAATGCCCCAGAGGGATTCTGGTGGCGTAGGAGGGAGGTAATGTATGTCCACACAAGCACAACAAAAGTCTGGAGCCTACTTTTTTGCCCCGTGAGTTGACCTAGAAAGAAAATATTTTGTTGTGGACAGTCAGGTACCTTTATTTAAATACACCATAAGAGAGCATTCTCTTTCTCCATTATGCAAGGGTTGAAGTAACATGTAAATATGCATTACCTCTTAAAATATTTATATTAATTTGATTGGCTCTTTGACGATGACTAACAACACTCTTTCCAATAAGGAAGCGCCTCTTCCCCCAGACTCCCGCCCTCCTTAATCTATCTTTTCCTGCAGAAGCAAAGGTTGGAGAATACGATAACTTCATAACTTCTGTGATGATTATCTGTGTAAGTTGAAAAATTATCTGTATAAATTCAAAGATGACTAAAAATTATCATAATATCTGAGTGATTTTGTGTCAAAGATATTTGTTAAAAATAAACTACTAGTTTTTAATGGGATAAAATAAAAATATTATTCAAGCTACCTGAAAAGAAAGAGAGCTTTTTAAAAGTACTAGTAAAAGGATATGGGCAGAGAGCAAAAAGGAAATATGTTTAAGTCCAAATAAAAATTGAATTCCTATGATCATGTAGCAAGAATGAAACTTAAGCCCCAGGCTCTCTCAAAGATCCAAGAAAAAGGCTTTGTGTTTCAAGGTGAAATCCATTGTAACAATCTGGGGTAATGAATGCAACCTCAAATGTCCATCAAAATGCAACGATCAGAAGTCAACAGTGTTTTCGTACAACTGGTCGTACACACAAGCACACTCACATGTACAGTGTCTCGAATGCATTTAGTAGCTGTGCTCTCTGAATCATACCCCATTTCCCCTAGTCCTTGGATCTAATAGACATAGTTTCCAAAAGGAAACTATTCTAACTCTGTGATTTCCAATGCTACAAATTTTGATCTGTAATCAAATAAATAATAAATAATCAGAGTTTATACCTATTAGGCTTTTCTTGAAAAATGAGATTTTAAAATTATTTATAAGATAATCAGAGTTTATACCTACCTAGTATGCTTTTTTTTTTTTTTGAAAAATTAGATTTTAAAGCTAGGCTTGTAGAAAGAACTCTAAAAGCTCCTTTGGAGGCTACGTGATAGGGTATTTTAATTTGAAAAGAAGAATGACTCAAAGAGAATCAGCTATAAAACAATTAGGATTAACTTTTTTAAGCTCAGTAAAAATGTCTAGTTACAGGTATATTTTTCAAAATCATGTTTCCTATATCAACAAAAAATAGTCATATAAGGTATTTGGATGATAATTCACATTTACAATAGCAATAAAAATATGATACCTGGCAACAATTGAAAGAACATATAAAATTCGTACGAAGCTAAAACACAAAGTTTGCTAAGAAATGTAAAAAAGGAAGACAAAAATGAAAAGAGATGCCATCTCCTTGGGGGGAAAAGGACTTAGCCTTGTAAAGGTATCAATTCTTGCCTGATGATTTCAAAGTCAATTTATAAATTTTGTGTGATTTAAATCAGAGTCTCAGAGGGACTTAATGTTCTTGGAATTTAGCAAAAATGTCTGAATTATCTGGAAGAATAAACAAGCAAATAAGAAAAATAAATATGCAGAACATACAAACACCGATAAAGAACTGAAATGAAAGAAACCAGTTCAAATCAGATCCGAAAACATACTTAGGCTACAACCATTAAATCTGCAAACAGCGCTGAGAATCAATAACACGGAAACAAACCCTAATGGATCGAGTGGAGTTTTCCAATAGAAATGTAATACGAGCCTTATAGAAATTTGAAATTTTCTAGGCCGACATTTTAAAACGTAAAAAGGTAAGGTTAATTTTAATATGGTCCTTGTTACTTGACCATCATTAATATAGTATATATTGTATATTTTTATTATATCCAAAATATTATCATTTTGACATATTATAAATTATTGAGATGATTTACATCCCTTTATTGTTGTTCTAACACGTGCAATCCAGTATGGATTTCACACTCACAGCACATCTCAGTTTGGCCAAGCCAGGTTTCAGGTACTCACTAGCTAGTGAGTACTGTATCGGATGGTGCAAATAGAAAGAAAACTAACATGACACAGAAGAGGTACCATAAATTTAATAAATGATATTAAAGTGATTTCCTCCATTGATCACAAAAGACAGGAAGTTAAACGTTTAGCTAATATACATATGTCCAACAATGAGCAGTATAAGCTCCCAGGAGATAAAAGTTAAATGCTTTAAAAAAATCAAAACTTAAAAACCTAAGAACAATATAAGTGACTCTTTGCTAAACTTCCTGCAGAGAGAAAAATGCTCCAGTCTTAAAAGCAACATGTTTCAAAACATGTGGTTAGTAGATCTGGTTATATGAAATTTTGAACTTTGTCACATCTGAAATGAAAAGACATTGCAGCAACTATGACAAACGGGGTTTTAGTAGCTTTGAGGAGCTTATGCAAACCAAGGTGCAAACCAGTAAGAACCCTAATAGATGAATGGACTAAAGCCAGGAACAGACAAGATTTAGAAAAGAAAATACCCAGTAATGAATAAAGAAAGAAGAGGAGAGGGCTGCCTCACTAGTAACCCCAGAAATTAACATATAAACAAGATTACTTACAGTGCCTGCCTTCCTGGACCACCATTAGCGCCCACATCTCCCCCTGGTCTCCTCCAACTTTTCCCCTCTTTGATACAAACACGGCAGGTGTGGCTAGGATTAGCGAATGCTATCACATCTTATCTTCTGCCATGTGGAAGAATTCTGTATACAAACAGATTCCAAAATGACTACAAGCATTGTAATACCTGAGTTATTAGTTCTCAAAGAATTTTGAGAGAGAGGGAAGGAAGACTTAGAAAGAATCAAGGTATATCTGAGTTGAAAAGACATTGGATGTTTAAAAAACAGTAAAGGAATGAAATTGAACCTGCCACACAAAGCTAGGGCCCTCTGTTTTTTGCAAGCCCTCACAACTGCAGATATCAAAGGTGACCTCAAATATACACTGCTGCCATGATTTATAGCAAAAAGAAACACAAAGAATGATGATCAAAGATAATTCTTAACACCCACGTTTGCCCCAATGAAAGAAAAGCATCAGTTAAGACATTAGGAACCAGCTCACTCAAATCATAATGAAAGTATAGCAGATGCTAACACAGTACCTACTACATGCCTGCTGCTATTCTAATTTAATACACACAATACTATGATGGAGGTAGTATTAATACTCCCATTTTACAAATGGAGCATCTGAGATACAGAGCGTTGAGCAACCTTTTTAGGGACACAACGTTAGTAAATACAGATTAATTGCAATCCACTTAACCACATTCTAAAAAAGCAAACTAAATCTTAGCTAATTAAATATTGATATTAATGAATGTACATGATGTTAGCATACTGGTTTTAAAGAGGTCCAATTCTTTACATCTACCAAGGTAAAGAGTGCCTTAAGATGATTTTAGAATATTTATAATCAGTTTGATCATCTAGGTTTCCACAGAGGCTTATGGTCATTCCATCTTTTCTTGAAGGATTGTGGTGGCTTAGATAAGTGGCCAAGCGTTTGATCAGAATCCCCCTTCATTGGTATCCCTGGAATAATCAATGTGTTTTCATTTCCCCTAGTGCACCAGGCAAAGGAAACAGTGAAGAAGATCACCTCATTAAGAAACAGAATATGGCTCAGCACCTGTGGCTCAAGCGGCTAAGGCACCAGCCACATACACCTAAGGTGGCAGGTTCGAATCCAGCCCGGCCCGCCAAACAATAATGATGGCTGCAACCAAAAAAAAATAGCCAGGCATTGTGGCAGGTGCCTGTGGTCCCAGCTACTTGGGAGGCTGAGGCAGGAGACTCGCTTGAGCCCAGGAATTGGAGGTTGCTGTGAGCTGTGATGTCACAGCACTCTACCCAGGGGGACAGCTTGAGGCTCTGTCTCAAAAAAAAAAAAAAAAGAAACAGAATATGGTATAAAGAATGTCCCCTAGAACAAGAAGGGGATGTGAACAACCTGTTTCTTCCAGCCCCTGTGGATTTGGAGAAGAGGAGGAGAGGAAGGGGGCAGTGAGACAAGGCCTTCCTGACCACATTCTCCAGCCTCAAGTCATGGAGAAGAAATTCTGTTAATTAGGTTGAACAGAAAATTCAAAGCAGAGAAGAGCTGTGGCCACATTCCTGTCTACGACTAAGAGAGCAGACTGTGCTGTAGAGCACACACCTTGCACGTCCACTCCAACCTGCAGGCTCAGATGGGAGGGACAGCTCCGTGTATTCAGGAAAGGAACACATTCGGTTCGGGCTCCCCAGACCCCCAGGTTCCTGTGTGGAATGGGAGGGCCTGGGCAGGCTCACTCACACACTGGGAATGAGAGCGGAAGTCAAGGATGACTTGTCCCCAGAGCTCTTCCACAGGTTTATCAGAATAGGCTGATGATGACCCGTGGCTCAGGGCTACCAGGCAGTATACTCAGCCTGAGGACTGAAGAGAGACACAGACAGACCTCAGGCAGTGGGCGACACCCAGCACTGACCTGGCTGGGGTTTAAACCTCAGAAACCAGCCTGAAAGAAAGAACGAAGCCCGGCAAGCCCGGCCTCAGGCCAACCCCCTCCCTGTCACTTTCAAAGTACCCCATCCCACCAGAAACACCCCACACCAATACTTCACCCCGGAGACAAGTCTGGAAGGGGAAGATGATCTGAAAGATGTTCGCATTTACCTAAAAGAAATTGAGTTACCACTGTTTTAAGTTTTTGAAAAGAGCTAAAATGTTTCTGTTGAATTAAATTTTACTTGTCTTCCTGTATTGATCAAGGCAGAGCTCTGGAGAAATAAGGGGAGGAGGGGAAGCTACATTTTTGTTTACCTGCATCTGGATGTAGATGTACCTGTGACCTCACTTTAATAACATCTCCTACGGCAAAAAGGGATCTGCCCTACAGACTACCGTACTTTTCAAGGGAGTTTCCTCAAACAGGTTACCATATTGCCGCAGAGAAGAGGAGAGAACGAAAAAGAGATTCTCTGCTTTGGGATTACAGTTTTGGTTTTGGATTTTTGTTTGTTTGTTTGTAACTAACATAACTAAAAGCATTACCTATTCCTTATTATATATCCAGCACCGTTTTACCTACTTTCAAGAACGAACTCATTAAATCTCCCCAATCACTTCATGAGGGAGAGTTTTTCTATCATCTCCATTTGAAAGATTAAAAAGTAAGACCCAGCTAAGTTAAGCAACTCTCTACGGTTGTAGAGCTGATACCTCTACAAGCTCAATAGTTTACATTCTTATTGTTTATGCTGACTTTTTGGTGAATAAGTCAATTCCAGGCTAAAGCTGTTCACTTTTCCACTAGACCTCTATTAGCTACAGAATATTCATCAAAGCTGAGAAGACTTCACCTTTCAGTGGGCCCCATTCCTCTGCCCTCTGCCCAGAGCTGCAGGACCTGGTCCTGGATGTCTCTACCTAAAATTCCTCACATCAGCTCAGGACTCTGCAGACAGAGCAGCCTCTTCTACCCAGAACTATCCCTCTGTGTGTTCTCCATTTCTAATTGGCACCAATATCTTCTTAAGGTGCGCCCAGAATTAATCCCAGGACCATCTTTTATTTCTTACCCATCACATCTAATCTGGCCTCGGATCCTATGGAGCAAACCTTTCCGCAGTTCCTCAAATTCTGCCTTACATCTCCTTTCTGTTCCTCCTAATAGTTAAGAATGTGGCTCTGGAGATGGATCTTAGGTAAAATCCTGACTCTACCACTTCCCCGAAATAGACTTCAAGGAGGTTATTTAAATTTTCCTTTCCTGAGCTTCTCTATCTATAAAATCCCAGATAAGCAATGGTACAGTAGCACCCCCCCATCCATGGTGACACATTCTAAGACCCCATTGGATACCTGAAACGGTGGGCAGTACTGTTTGCTGTCAGTCGGAACACATCACTTCCCCGCTGAGTCTTCCATCCACAGACATAATGCCTTTTCCATCTTAACTGAACACTCAGCACACACTGGGGCTATAACTCCTGTAGTTTGACGAGAGACAGCAAAACTAGCACGAATTTCTTTGTCCTTCATCACATTTTCATGGACACAATATTTGCTCCTACTGTAAACTTAACAACCTCAGCATATAATTTTTCTTTTTTTCTTCCCTTATGAAGTCAAACTTTCACCTTTCACTTTAAAGTACCTTACAGCTTCTCTTTGGCATATCCAAATTGCCAGCGTCTCTATACTTGTGCTTTGAGGCCATTGTTAAGTAAAATAAATCCTATTTGAAGA
>NW_003852425.1:2386010-2402056 GCF_000181295.1 Otolemur garnettii | reverse complement strand
GGCCAAGGAGGGATTCACATCCCAGGCTGGACCCAGCAGGACTGTGGAAGATTCCATCACAGTCCTCAAAACAGCATGCAATGTAAGACTTATTAATTGCTTATTTCTGGACTTTTTATTTAATATTTTCACACCACAGTTGACCAGCGATAACTGAAACAAACTAAACCCCAGATAAGGGGGGACTACCGGCCTATTGCTCAGTGTTGACAGAAGAATTAAATTGTGTGTGTAAAGCATATAGAACAGTGTCCCTTCCATAAATCTAAGTTTCCTATTCTTGTTCATGTTCTTTTTTATTATTGCAGAGTGCTGTGACTTAGGTTCAGCCCCTCTTCACCGTTAACCTGAGTAAATTACTTCCAGAGCCCCCCTGTCAGACCCACACTTCTCCAATACGACCTGCATACTGCTGTACCAAAGTAGAGCTTTGACAGCACCACTCCGTAATCCCCTAGGCACCCACCAAATAAAGTGCAAAGTCTTTAATACGGTACTCGAGGTTCTCCATAATCTAGTCTGTATTACCATCTGCACCTCCCATGCCTCTCTTATTATGATGAAGCTCTACTGAATTGCTCACAGCTTGCTGAGAACAGTATCACATTGTTTCTGTGATTTTGTTCAAACTCCTGCCTCTGCCTGAAATATTAATGTCTCCTCCCAACCCAGTCCTCATCTCAGCACATCTAGAAAGCTCCTAGTTATCTTTCAAAATTCAGTTCATAGCCTATTTCCTCTATAAATAATTTTCTGTTACCACTCTCTCCTACTTCCTCTACCTAATTGAGAAGTAGAAATAACAACTTGTGCTACACAGCAAACTCTGTGCACAGAACTTACCCTAGACCTAGCCAGCCAGGGCTTCTGGGGTAGTACTTCTCTGTCCTTCATCTGACTGTGACCTTCCATGTTGGACAAGGAATCTTGCAGGGGGTGAAAGACTAGAGCACCCAAAGCCTGTGTCTCCCCTACCTTCTAGACCAGGGGTCCTCAAACGTTTTAAACAGGGGGCCAGTTCACTGTCCCTCAGACCGTTGGAGGGCTGGACTGCAGGTCCCAGGGACAAGTCGGCTGCTAAACAGGACAGGTAGTGGTGGCAAAAACACTCAGCAGGGGGCCGTAGTTTGAGGACGCCTGTTCTAGACCAAATAACTGGGATCCAAGAATTCCCTGTGCACTCAACCCTCAGCCCTGGGGATCACCCCCTGATGAAGGGGTTAAACCATGAATAAAACTGGAAATGGAATTTGAAGTATATGCGTGCAAAATTTTACATGGT
The DNA here is from genome assembly GCF_000181295.1 of Otolemur garnettii. Taxonomy (NCBI): domain Eukaryota; kingdom Metazoa; phylum Chordata; class Mammalia; order Primates; family Galagidae; genus Otolemur; species Otolemur garnettii. The sequence continues at coordinate 2,400,774 of NW_003852425.1, read as the reverse complement.
GTAGGATGGAGCTGTGGATGGGAAGAGAGTGGAGTGTGGAGGTAACACCTGTTCTCTCTTAGGGGCAGACTTGGTTGTATAATTTCTGTCACACAATCTACAAAGTGCTATTGTTACCAACCTATGAACATTTCTATTACTCAAAAGTGTTAACATAATCCTAATCTCACTTATTCTACAAATTTTTTTTTAAGTACAGTTGATTCTTCCTACTCATGCCAGCTATGATCTATAAAGCCACCATGAATGCTCATTAGTGAACGCTGAAAGCACAGCCTGGTTCTCTCCTGGGAATCTCTCCTGGAGATTCACCTCTGCATGGCCCAAGATCCCATGGGACTTATGGGATCCAAAAAGAGAAATGAGTTCTGCTTTCAAGCCCAGAAAGGACTTTCGGTTTCTGATCCAACGTGTTAGAAGCTTGGAAGTTGCCACTCCATCCCAACAACAAAAAATGAAAAGCTGAACAAACTGAAAAATCAACTTCTCAGATCTGTCAGAGAAGTGAGGTCAGAGGGCAAACCCCTGGTAGCAAAACTGGAGACACAGACGAGCGAACACAGAGAGTCACAGCTCACCTGAGCAGAAACCTTCACAGGAGCCAGTGCCAGGGCAGGAACCCCGAACTGCTGGAGGCCCGGTGTGGGCAAGGCTAAGAGACGAAAACTTCAGAGGAACCCGGCCACTGGGGAGATGAGCACATGTTTGTGAGTTCTACCTCTTGGAGCACTCACAGCGACTATGAGGGAAAAAAACCTCATGCTGCCAGCAGGAAGAGGGGCAAAGGAGCCATTTTAAAACATACCATAGCCCCTGTTCTTAACAAGGTCTGCCCCCAGGAGAAACTATTTAACCCAAGCCTCATCTGCTGGGGCATTATCAGAACCTAACTGATCTGAGAGAAGAGAAATTCTCAATGCCTGCTCCTTCCAGCCTTTCACAGGAGAGGACAGAACTAACCAACTCCAGTCCCCTCTAGCCCTCTGTCCCACCTTGGAGGACAACTAAGGAGCCTGTGTGAAGTCACAGTCCAGAGGCAAGGCTCACTAAAAGCCCGAGCCCTCGTCCCAGGACTGTGCTCCACACCCCTCCTGCCCGTGCCTTCCCACTTTACTAAAGGCCTCTTTGCAGCAGTTCCTTTCATTCAGCATGTCTAGCTATCAAAAAAAAAAAAAGTCCGAGGACACACTACACAGCTGAAATGACATTTGAAGACGCCACACAAGACTTACAAGATTCAGACATGACAGGGATATTGGAATTATCAGACCAGGCCTTTAAAACAACTGTGATTAATGTGCGAAGGGCTCCAATGAATAAAGTAGTGGCGTGCAAGAACAGATGAGCAACATGAGCAGAGAAGTGGAAAGTCTAAGAACGGGCCAGAAAGAAATGCCAGCTAGCAATCAAAACACCATAGCAGGGCTGGTGGTGGCTCACGCCTGTAATCCTAACACTCTGGGAGGTGGAAGTGGGCGGATTGCTCTGCAGTTGGAGACCAGCCTGAGCTAGAGTGAGAGTGAGATCTTGTCTCTACTCAAAACACAAAAACTAGCCGGGTGTGGTGGGGGCCACCCGTAGCCCCAGCTGCTTGGGAGCCTGAGGCATGAGGATCTCTTGAGCCCAAGAATTTGAGGTTGCTGTGAGCTATAATGACGCTATTGGCACTCTACCCAGGGGGACAGTGTGAGAATGTCTCAAAACAAAACAAAATGGCGTAACAGAAATCAAGAATGCCTTTGATAGGTTTATCGGTAGTCTAACACAGCTGAGGACAGCTTCTCTGAACCTGAAAGTCTATCAACAGAAATCTCCAAAATGAAAAACAAACAAAAGGCAAAAAACCCAGATTATCCAAGAATTGTGGGAAACCATAAGAGTAATAAATATGTATTATGGAAATACCAGAGCAAAAGGAGAAAAGAAGAAATATTTGAAACAAGAAAACTGAGAATTTTCCCCCAAATTAACACCAGACACCAAACAATAGATGCAGGAAGCTCAGACAACATCAAGAAAGATAGTTTTGAAGTTTAGAAGCCATTTGCAGCATTTAGAGGCTGCCTGCATGCCTTGCCTCCTGGCCTGACCCACACATCACTCCACATTCTTTCATCTTCACATCTCACGCTGCTTACTCTGTGTCTCTCGCCTCCCTCTTCTAAGAACGCTTGTGATTACACTGGGCTCAAGTGGATGGCCCAGATAACGGCCTCATCATTTGCAAATAATATGAGATCATTTCCAAAAGCCCTTTCCCAGGTGAGGTGAAATAGTCACAGGTTTTGGAGATTAAGACAGGAGCATCTTTAGAACCATTATTCACCCTATCACAAATGTTTTTTAACCTTTTAACATTAGAGTCGGCTGGGGAGCTCAAAAATTCTGATGCCCAGGCTGAATCCCAGAACAATTAAATAAGAATTTCTGGGCTAAAACTCAGGCAGTCTTATAAAAACTCTTCAGGTGATTTAAATGTGTAGTCAAGGTTTAAAACCACTGTGTTAGAGGTTCCTGGACAGGATCCAAGGTTTGAAAAATCCTCCGAGCTGAAACTTGAAAAGCACCCCTCCTGATTTAGAACCTGTCTTTAAAACTAAGAGGATGTACTGATTTAATATTCTGCTTATATCAAAGTGTGTTTCTCTCAACCTAAAGAGACTGGGAGCATTTGTCATTCAGGATTGTGTTTTGTTTACCTTTGTCCCCACAAGACAAGGTGTGAGACGTTTGTTTAAGGCATGAATAAAACCCTTTTGTAAAAATACTCATAATCATGCAATTTTTCCTCTCAACACTGTCCACGACATGCTGATTGCAATGTTTCACATCCTTGAGCCCTTTACACACTTATTAGGGGTTTCAAGAGTAGGCACAGTTTCAGAGTACTCCTCTCAGTGAGAGAGGAGTACTGCCTCCCCTTGGTCTCGCGTACGTCATGGTTACCCCGGCTCCTTCATGAACTTCCCCTTCTGTGGCACTCCACTTCAGTCTCTGCCATCTCCAGTGCATCCTGTGGAATTCAGGGAATTCCACTCGGAGTAAGAGCATTACGTGTTCCCCAGAAATGTCAACATTGTAAGTTTAAGAAGAATAGCCCACGTAGAGAGGAGGCACTACAGAGTAGTCTGTGTCAAGATTTCTTTTATTAAATCGTGGACCACCACTTCATGATTTGTATTTTTGAGGTATAAGGTGTACACTCTGATGATTCTCTATCCTTATATATTGTGAAATTATTAATATAATCGAGTTCGTTAACACATCCATCCCGTCACATAGTTACTCCTTTGGGGGCAGTAGATGGTAAGGACACTTACCAGCTAATCTCCTTGGGGATTCAAGTATATAATAATACTTATTAACCATAGTCACCATGCTGTGCAGTAGATGCCCAGAATTTATGACACTCTTAACAACCGAAAGTTTGTATCCTTTGACCAAATCGCATTTCCCCTACTCTACCCTCTGCTCCCTGGAAATCACTGTTAAATTCTTTGTTCCTATGAGTTTGACCTTTTAGATTCCCCATGTAAGTGAGATCATGAAGTATTTGTCCTTCTGTGTCTGGCTCATTTCCCTTAGCATAATGCCCTCCAGATTCAGCCTTGTTTATCACAAATGGCAACATTTCCTGCTTTCCATGGCTAAAAAACATCCCAATGTTTGTGTACATGCACATGCGTGCACCATATTTTCTTTATCCATTCACGGACAGTTAGGGGGTTTCCATGTCTTGGCTACCGTGAATGATGCTGCAGTGAACCCAGGAATGCAGATGTCTGGCTGGGATCCTGGCATTGTTTCCTTTGGCAATATCATCAGTAGTAGTATGGCTGGATCCTATGGTAGTTCTATTTTTAATTTATTTGAGGAACTTCCATGTTATTTTCCATGATGATTATACCAATTTACATTCTCATCAATCAGCAACTACTTTTTTAAATGTGTGGAAACTTCCTAGACACAGATACATATGGTGAGATTTGAAAGGGGCACTGATTTGGGTGGGAGACACTGAGTCCATCTGCAAACATAGAAGGGCAGATGGTTTCAAAAGGGGTCAGTGAATCCCTCCCTTCTCCTCACTCGTGCTGCTTGGGACACACTGGCCACCACTGGAACATTTGTGAACGTTCCCAACAAGGCCAAACTCCTCTACCTGAAAGCCTGTGGCCGAACTGGTTGTTTTTTCCTCCTGAATGCTCTTCACAAGAGATCCACTAGGCTACTTCCCTCTCCAAGTGCAAATCTCCCTCCACGAGGCTGCCCCCACCGTGCCCCTGTTCCCCTCACCCTGTGTTACTTCTTTTTTCTAAGGCATTAATCACAGTCTAGTAACCCTTACATAGGAGGCTCATTTTTATTGCTTTGTCATCACCTGCTGGCATGTAAGCTCTGTGAGTGCTGAGGTCTCTCTCTGTTTTTGTTCACTGAAATACCTCAAGCCCCCAGTACAGTCCCTGGCACCTGGTTGGTACTTAATAAATGGGTTTTGAATGAATGAATATGGGGGGGAGGGAGAGATTCCAAAAGAAACTAGAGAAACTAAAGAAAAACAGAGAATGAGGCTGGAGGGAGAAACTATAAAACTGAGTGATAAGAGCATGGTGTGGAGAAAACAGAATGTAACGTCCAGGATGGGGGGGGGGGGGAACAGCTTCCATCCGCGCGGGGAGACAGGAGATGTAAAGAAGTCGGCCGTAAAGGAGGTTGGGATGTCAGCGCAGTTTTGATTAAAGTTAAAAGGGAGGAATTATAGTCCAACAGAAGAGACTTATTACTCCTGAGGAATCCCAAAAAAAGGCTAAAGATAGTAATTTAACTTGGGAACTGAGGTGGAAGTGTATAGGTACTAATCATTTATAAGCTAAAAGTTCAGAGCTTTGCAAAGCGGCCAGAGAAGACAAAAGGGCATTTAAGGGGAGCGCTGACAAGCTGGGCCTGGAAAGAATTGTGCTTAATGTATTTATACCTGAGCTGTCACCAAAAACGGTAATGGTGCGATTGAGTGCTTTAATTAAATCTGAGCTGTGCTGACCGTACAATGTGAAAGTGTAAGTATTATGGTACTTCAGTGAAATATGATTTGTGTCGGAAATTCCCTCATTCTCTGGCTTGTGTGTGCTCTGCTGCCCTGAACAATCAATGTTGGTGGCTGGATAGTGGTGGAGGAGGCGATCTAGAAGGAACCTCTCCAGGGACACTGGAAACAGGGGCGCATAGTAGGGTGAGCCAAAACCAAGGATACGAGGCAGCCTGTTCCTCTCTCCCTCATACGTATGCCCTACCCGCCTCACACACACACCCCCTGTCCTTGCTGTCTACCTAGTCAAGGGGTAGACAGGACTGTATTTTACACTATTCTTTGCCTCACAGAACTCAGCAGAGTGGTTAAGTTGCAATTGATAACATTGTTCATTGGGAACGGGTGGTAGCGTAGGGAAGAGTCTAAGGAGGGTAGTATTTGAAAAGTAGTTGCTACAGCTCCCCCCTCAGCCCATCCAACACTTGGAAAGAACTAACACAGAACTACTAGGTGATGTCACGGTCTGATTACGCAAGCCTGCCTCGACATTAGTGCTTTAAGTGGATCTTTAACAAAAGCGAGCAGCAGCCATCTTTTCTCTTTTTCAGTCTGGACAAGTGAGAGGATTTCCGGTAGGTCAGACAATCCCACCCGTCTCTAGACTCAGTGATTCGGGAGGACTGGAGGGGAACGAATGGGCAATCAAGGTGCAGAGGCACTGGCATGAAGCTAATGCTCCCTCTTTTATTTTATTCTTCAGACGATTCCTTCTGAAACAGCTCTTAAAAATAAGCAAATGACTGCTAACACTATCTTGCAAAGGCTTCTGAGGTGAAAGCACCCTTTTCTCTTCGTCCCTGAATCTCGCTGACGGGCTTTGATCACTGGCATCATCCCAATCTTGTTTGGCTCTGCTTGCTGACATAACAGATATGTTGTTATTCTCTGTAAATTCTACAAGCAAATCTAAAATAACCTAATTAGCATTGAGGTTAATTAATAGGGAAGTAATTGGCCTCGTGAAAGGACAGAAATGTACACAATGTCATTATACACTGAAGAGTGGAAATTCAAAGAGGGAAATACAGCGTAGGAGAAGGCTGTTGCTGGGTTTTTAGGATAAATAAGACCAAACTGTATTTATGTACTTACTGAGAAATGGCATACCTACCTACCCTGGTATGTCTCATTGTGAAGAACATTCTGGAAACAGCCAAGATCCTCTTCATTACGAAGACACTGGGGCAAGCTTTTCTCTTCTCTGAAGTTATTTACTCTTTGGTGCATTGGGGAGAAAAAAAGAAACTTTGAAAGCTGAAACAGAACATCATTCTCTCCCTGACCCAAAGATACACACAGAACAAAAGAGACCAACTTAGATGATATCAGCAGATTAAACACCAAACACATCAGGCTTTTGAGAATGTACTGTACCAAAAAAAGAGCAAAAGAAATATTTGCTTTTTCCAAAGAAAAATATATATAGAATTTATAATGTTAGTTATGTCATGTCAATTGCAAACAAAGATCGCTTGTTCTATTTTTGGCTCTATGAATAAAAATTATGACTTAATATTCCAGATGTCATAGTGATAATTTTAAATAAAGAATAGGGACCAGCATGCAAAAGGCTTGGCTATAAGCCTGTGGTTTCAAACTCAACCTGAAAGGGTACCAAAAGGACAAATACTCTCCAACCCTCTGCAAGGCCAGGATTCTAGTATGAACTCTTTCATGTAAACAGTGGAAAAACTGTAAAGCTTTTATGGAGTTCTATAATTGTTGCCCATTAGTGAGTATCTTAGGTAGTCTGTCTACCAAAAAAAAAAAAAAAGACAATGAAGATGAAGGAAAATAAAAGAAGTGCCCAAATCTGAAGTATCCGAGATTTTGAGGGTGAGGTTTGGAAAATGGAAACAGGAAGTATAGCAGAGGAAAGGTGTTGCAGGAACTACGAAATTGTTCCACATTGTTCCACAGCTGTATTTTCAGCACACCTTCAAAGGTAGATTGAAAGTGGTAGCTATGGATCTGGCCTTAGAATATCTAAGGGGAAGACTGGCCAGGGAGATGGCTTTACTCTGCAAAGATCCAGAAGCTGTGGGAAGACTCCAGGAGCCAAAATAGATTTGATTTTTTGTTTTGTTTTGTTTTGTCCCATTTCTTTTTTTTTTTTTGGCCTGGGGCTGGGTTTGAACCTGCCACCTCCAGCATATAGAGCCAGCGCCCTTCTCCTTTGAGTCACAGGAGCTGCCCTGTTTTGTCCCATTTCTCAGTAAAATTTCCTTTGTGATGGGAAGAAATGAAAATGAATTTCTTCTTATTGAATTCATTCTTTTTTCTTTTATCAAATCATAGCAGTATACTATCATGGGGTACAGTGTACTGTTTCTGCATACAATTTGAAATACTTTCATCCAACTGGTTAACATAGCCTTCATGTCTTTTTCTTAGTTATTGTGTTAAGACATTTATATTCTACATTTAGAGAGATTCACATGTACCCTTATGAAAATGAATTTCTTATTGCCAGGCTGAACGTTTGACCAGAATACAATTCACTCCTGGGCTGCTAATCATCCGTACACCTTTAGCAAACCCAGGTCTTAATAGCACAGTGTGCTGAGGACAGCTGGCTGCCTAATGCCTCTTCAAGGTGCTCAAAATAGTGAAGTTAAAACTACTGACCTTCTGAGAGAACAATTTTGGAAAGGCAAGAAATGGTATCTGCTTGTTTTTAACAACCTGGTTAGCTCTGAGTTGCTCTCAGGGGCAGTCTTTGAGGCTTCCTACCATCTCTGATGGCAACTATAAAGACATTTCCAGCTCTATTTTATTTTCTCATATATATTTTTTTCTTTTGGCTATCTCTCCAGTTCAGGGCATTTATCAGGGTCCATTACCTGCTATTTACATTGGCTTGTTATTTAAACCTCCTTGGGCCTTAAAAATGTGAGGCCTTTAGAGGAAATGAATCATAGATTTTTAGGGTTGGAAGGAGACCACGAAGGTCAACATTTATCACTTTTATTTACTCTTAAGGCTCTTAAGACACTTTACAAAGATCATTGCTCCTGAGCTGGAGAACAAAGTGAGACTAAAAATAAAGAATCTAGCAACTGTTTAAGAATTGAACTTGTTCTAAAGTCTATATCTCCTACTTTAGGTTTCTACTGTTCAGAATTTTCAGCAGCAGAATCTGACCATCTGGGATTACAAAGTCACTGCATTCATGGGCTCAGTGGGCTTTGCAGAGCAAACACGGAGACATGAAGCTGCAGTTTGAGGGGCTGCTCATCTGCAAGCAGTAACTGGGCTGTGCCATGTTAGGGAAAGCACTCTTTATTACTAGCTCTTTGATGCTGAAATAAAGGGAGACCCCATACTCTGTGGCCAGCCCCACCCAAGTGGCTAGTTTTGCCACAGAATTTCCTTAAGAAACTGAAAGTCAGCTTATTAACAAGAAGAAGGCCTTTCTTCTTTTCTTTTCTTTTCTTTTTTACATGTCCACAGCAAATCAGGATGCTGGGATATATCTGTGTGTGCCAAGATCTGATATTGAAATTTAACATGTGACCAGCTTAGACAGCTGAGAAAAGAAGGGACTAGATTTTCCTAGGTCATTTAAAGATCTTGCTCAGAAACTGTATTCTATTGCTTATTACCTAAAAAAAAAGGACTCTGGCGTCTTTCTCATCTAAGGATCTCCCATTGCTTGGAGGCAGGACATTCTGTGAGTGAGGACTCGGCACGCAGACATGCACTGTCAATTGAATGGAACAAGAGTTTATTTGGACCTGCTATGTGGTAGGCATTGTCCTAGGTCCCAGGGAAGGAATGGCAAAGTAGACTTATTTTTTGCCTAGAGGGAGAAATAAATAAAAATAAAAATAAAAAAACAGGTGTAGACAGGTGTTCTGCTGAGCATGGCTTGTGTTTTACTTTCTCCGCTCTCTGCTCTAATTGGAGAAATATGACTTTTGTCACCACTGGGGGGATTAATCTTCTCTTGTTAACCATCTTAAATAGTTTTTCATCTTTTAGAGAAGTTTTAGGTTCACAATGAAATTTAGGGGAAGGGACAGATATTTCTCATATCCTCCCTGCTGCAGTACACACACGGCCTCCTCCATCATCAAAATCTCTCACCAGACTAGCACATCCGTGACAACTGGTGAATCTACACTGATGCATTATCACCCCAAAGTCCATAGTTCACAGTAGGGTGGACTCCTGGGTTTGTACATCCCATGGCTGTGGACGAAGATACAAGGACTTGTGTTGCTGTATTATTATGCAGAGAGCTTCCACTGCTGTTCCGACGACTGTATCTCTGTAGCATATTTCAGAGCCAGGTACTGTGATTTCTCCAGCTTTGTCCTTTATACCTAAGATTGCTTTGATAAGGATTGTATTGAAATTCTGTAGATTGCTTTGGGTAGTATGGACATTTTAAGAATATTAATTCATCTAATCCATGACCATAAATACTCTCCATTTATAGCTTCAATTTTTTTCATCAATGTTTTATAGTTTTCAGTGCATAGGTTTTTTTTTTTCAACTCCCTGATAAAATTAATTCCTACATATTTGTAGGAATATTTATCCTTTTTGTAGCTATTTTAAGTGAGATTGTTTCCTTCTTTTTTTTCTCAGTAACTGCTGTTACTGTATAGAGACCCTGTTGATTTTCGTGTGTTGATTTTGTATCCTGCAACTTTAGTGTATTTATTTATTAGTTCTAACAGTTTGGGGGATGAATTATCTGGATATTCTATATACGTGATAATTTTGTCTGCAAACAGGTACAGTTTGAGAGCTTCCTTTCTGATTCGGATGCTTTTTTTTTTCTTGCCCAATTTCTCTGGCTAGGATTTTCAGTACTATACTGAATAGTGAGAGTGGGCATCCTGGCCTCATAACCCATGCTTTTATGTGTTGTCTGTTTTTTATTAGAGATCTTAATATATTAATTTATATTAATATGTTAATGTTAGTTATTTGAACTTCTCCATTTTATAATTTCAGTATTTTGTGTCCTCTCTGAGTCTCATTCTGATTATTGCTTTGTTTCTTCAGACTGTTTTTCTCTTGACTTCTGGCATGCACTGAAATTTTTTGTTAAAGGTTTCAAATGTATTAGGTAATATTAACTGAGCTAAGTAGATCTTTAGTGTGAGGATTTATATATATAATCTGCCTAGGAGCTGAGCATGTTCAATATTTGCTGTAGCCACAGGTGCCAAAGGCTTTGATTTCTTCTGGCACCCTTGTTTTTGGCTCTACCCTTGACTTTGGCCTTGCTAAGTGCTCTCTCTTCCTCAGAAGGAGTCTGTGTCTTCCAGCCCTTCCAGCTATCACCCACTGTTCCTGACTTAGCAGTAACGTGTGGGGACAGTGGAGCATTCTGTAACTTTCCATTTGAACTTCACTGGTCTTCTGGTTGGCCCATCTCACATTGTGATCGTCACAGTGTTTGCCCATAGGTACAGTTTCTCTTTCTTCCTGTTCTTTACTTTTCTTGATTATAGGATTTCCCATCTATTTCCTTGAAACCTTGGCTCCTAGTATGTTTCCCTGTTTCAATCTTAAGTGAGACAGCAGAGCCAGAGGAAACTGGAGAGCGTGAAATGCCCTTAGCTCAGCGGGATATCACAAACCTTTTGCCCTAGAGAACAGGTCTTATCTTAAGTGGATAAGGCGCTCAGGTGTATTTCCCAAAGATTACTCTGCCCCTCTTTCTGGTAGAGCAATGAGATCTCTCTCAGATCTCCACCATGAGAACCTGGGAGATTCTTGAGGGTGAATCCCATGAAAGAGTGAACCTCCCTTCAAACTATGGCCCCCACAAGGGTTTCCTACTCCCAACTTAGTCCACAGTCAGCTTCTAGCTATGCTTCAAAATTACTACATACGCGTTCCTACCAGATTACAGTTTCAGTAGCTTCTGCTTGAGGAAAACATATGTTAGCTATGGCTCTCTGAATGTGCTTGTCTGTCCAGATTTCATAGCAGCCATTTGTCCCGAAACCTCAGTTCTCTGATAACATCTAAGAAAAATCACTGGTTGCCAGCATGTCCAGCTTTTTCTTTTCAAAAGGATGAAAGTGATGACTTTCAAGTTTTTCCCATATCAAAGTGAAGACAGAAGTCCAGAAGAAGGTTGCAAGCACAGAAATAAAGTTATGCCCTATGCCTTATGTTTTTAAAAGACCACTATATGCACTGTATCTCCATTTTGGACCTCAAAAGGAAGAAGGCTCATATATTTTAGGTTTTCTTGACAAATATTATCTTAATTGCAATGCAATGCTTATAAAATAAATGGAAGAACAGCATGCATCCAGAATGTTCCATAGAATGTTCCATAGAGAAAGTAATATCAAAATGTAGGGATTCATCCTGCATGTACTCCCTATGAATTTCTTCAAAATGACTTGTTTGTGCTGGCCATTGTCCCCGGTCTAAACACCAGCATGGTGGTGTGCCAAGGCAATGTGGTTCGTTTGTGTCAGTAAACCCCCACCAGTCATGGCAAAGTTGGTGACATTTCCATTGGAAATTCCATTGGAATTCCATTCCTATTGGAATGCTCTTACCTTACCCAGCTTTACAGAGGTCAACTCCTGTGTCCTATGCCTGCTGAAGCCTTCTCTAACTTAAAGTACTTTCTATTTTACCTCCTTCCTGAACCCTACTATACATGCAATTAACACCAGTTTGTTTACTTAATTGGACTAAGCTTTAAATTTCTACCATTACCCTAGAGTTCCTAGAATAGTGTGAACACATATTGAATGCTCAATAACTGCTTGATAACTGAGAAGGAGATTCATAGTTGGCTTGGGTGGGCAACTTGTTTGTGGGTGAAATTTAGAAGAGTCACAGACTATTTCACTAATAGAATGAAAATTTACGTGCAAGGTTCAGTTCAATTACAGTAAATCCTCACTGAATGTCATCAGTAAGTTCTCAGAAACTGCAACTTTAAGCAAGACAACATACAACAAACCCATCTTTACTACAGGCTAAAGGGTACAAATAAGAGTTAAGTTCCTACTGCATATTTCTGGTCACACAAAAACTTCACCAATCTTCTAAATAAAGATACAAACATTTCTAATATTAAATATTGAAATAAATATGAGCTATAAAATTTATTTAAGAAAGATTAATAAAAACAAGTAGCAGGCTAGGGCACTGGCCACATACACCCAGCCCAGGCCTGCCAAACAACAATGACAACTCCAGCCAAAAAATAGCCCGTATAGTCCCAGCTACTTGGGAGGCTGAGGCAAGAGAATTGCTTCAGCCCAAGAGCTTGAGGTTGATGTGAACTGTGACATCACAGCACTCTACCCAGCACAACATAGTGAGACTCTGTCTCAAAAAATAAAAAAAAAAAAAAACAAGTAACATCGTCATTTACCCAATTTTTGTTGAATCAGTGAACTATGACAACTGTAGAGTTGTGAATTAAATCAAGGAATAAATATTGGGAAGGCAAAAAATGCAAAGAGCATCTCCTACAACCACACAGTTGAGAAACAAACAATAACAGACGTAATGGCTCCCTGAGCGCTTTCGCACTGCGTGGTTTACTACTGTGGATTTGTAGGATTATTGTATACTTTATGAATTCTTTTTATAATAATTGGTATTCTTCCATCTAGTTTCAGAACAAAATACCCTACTTATTTCAGTTCAGGGTTGTAGGTGGCCAGAGCCTTCCTGGTAACTCATGGTACAAGGTAGAAACTGACCCCGCACAGAAGGCCGCTCTATCACAAGCCACACTGATGACACACTCACGCTCACTCACTGGGAACGTCTGGACATGAGACTTCACCTCTGCTGTACATCTTTGGGATGTGGAAGGCAACTAGAGCATCTGGAGAAAACCCTGGAAGACATGGAGAGAACACACAAACTCTGCAGCCAGGAATCGATTGTTTTCCTTGCCTACATTACAATAAAACATTGAACAAAATGATGTTTGTTACTCAAGGACCTACTGTGCTACTAAAAATAACATTCTTACATTTCACATTGTATATCAAAGCAGTACACTGAACCCCATAAATGCATCAATGTACAAAGTTATGATTTAATAAAAAACAATTTAAAAAATTATTGCTGTGAGCTGTGATGCCACAGCACTCTACCAAGGGCAATAGAGTGAGACTTTGTCTCAAAAAAAAAATCCCAGAACAATGGAATCTGAGAGCTAGAAGGGATGGGAGAGTTTATCTGGATCAATCCCATTTCAAAAGGGGAAACCAAGATTCAAAAAACATTAAGAGCCTCGTTCAAGATCAACGTGCCAATGTCTAGAATTCAAGTTCTCTGGACCCTCCTCCGGATTTAATTCCCTACCCACAGGTGCTAGGTACACCAGAAACCTGAGGCATACATGATGATGGGATCGATGTGATCATGGGGTACACACCTGATTCTGAGTTCTGGCGGAAAGGAGACAATGGGATCCCTCCTGCTGTCTGTTTTCCAAACTAAAAGCATAACTTGTGGACAACTATTTCAACACGTGCAAGTAGTATTTAACAGGCCACTTGGATTTTCTACAATTTTGGTATTGATTCTCTTATAGAAACATCTACAGCATAAAAGGTGTTAACACCAAACTAAGTTGTTTTTTTAATGTTATGAAAGGTCACCCCAAGTGGGGGGTCTATTTAATTACTAGTAAAAGTACACATTCCAAAGAGTGCCTCAAACCAGAAGGGTTTTGTTTATTGGGTTTTTTTTTTAATAAAACACTAATTAACATCAATATCTGCAAGCACCCTGGGTTAGCATGCAGAAAATTAGCACCAATTAATAAAACAATACACCAACAAACACACAGCACAGATAAGCCAGATGAGGAAGCAGAGGGCAAGATGCTCTGGGCTCTGCCTGTGAAGGACTTGTGTTTCACTGAGGTCTTTAAGAACACACAGGTAACACCGGATAGAGAGGATGAGGGGGCAAAAATTCCAGTTGCCTCAAGTCACTAGTAGAGCAGGTTCCTAATGGATTGTTCTATTGGATGGTTTCTTTGCACCTACCTGGTGCTATTTAAATTCAATTCATTGATGGGGACCGCCCTCCATTTTCTCCCAAACTTCCTTCTCCTTTCACTCAATTGCTAAAGTAGTGAAGAACAGTGATCCAATGAGGAAGACCATCCAGACCACAGAAAATAAGTAACTTCCCTGAAGTTTAGGCTTGGCTGCCTCTAACTTCACCTTCCCTCTGTCATTTCACTTTCATGTGCCAAACAAAGACTTTTTCAAGAATTTTAAAACATTTTCCCTTCGGGTTTTCTTCCACAATAAAGCCTTGCTTTAAACATCTCTTTTGTGCATGCACCACAGGGCGGCTGGACCCTTTCCAGTGCTGCCTCAGCCTGTAGACTCTGTTATATTTTCATTTTAACGATTTCCATCCCAAACACACTATATAGGCAGCCGACACATAAAACCATCCGTCACGTACAGTTTTAGGGAGAGAGGCTGTGGGCAGAGCTTTGATTCTTTATCTCCTAAGGACAAACAGGTCCACAGAAAGTCACCACAGACCTGAATCCGGGAGAACAAAAACTTCAGATTCAAAGGCTCCTTGCACGTTAGAAACGGGTCTTTTCCTCTGTTTGTTTTTCTTTCTTTTTCACTTCCAAGTCTGTGCGCTACCTGCTTGGGCCCTTTACTAGGATTACTTAACTATCGCATTTCC
>NW_003852425.1:2384192-2385785 GCF_000181295.1 Otolemur garnettii | reverse complement strand
TCCAGAGTTCATTTTGTTTCATTAAATCGCAAGTTTGAACTTCGTGGGTTTCACATATAATTCTTGGATTTTTCTCCTTCAAGATTTCCAATTGATTTTTTAAATAATTTTAAGAAATGACCCTTTCTCTTGCTGAGAGAGGAAAAAAAGTGGACATGAAAAGGATATGGAGATATATCATAGATGCATTTTTTAATGGCTTTATCAAAATGTAATTCACATGTCATAGAATTCACCCAGCTCTTCTTATATTTCATGGGAATGGAATGTGGGCCTTTGTAATGCATGTCTTTTGCTTAGCCTAATGATTTTAAGGTTTATCTGTGCTGTAGCATGTAGCAGCCTGTCATTCCTTTTTATGGCTGAATAATATTTCATGTATCATGTTTTGTTTATCCATTCAACCTAATGGACATTTAATAGGTTGTAGTCACTGTTATGAAAAATGCTATTCTGACATTTGTACACAAATTTTTGGTAGATACCTGTTTTCATCTCATCTAAGTATATACCTAGTAGCAGAATTGCTAGATCATTTGGCAATCTCTGTTTAACCATCTGTTTAACCATAAAACCCTCGTTTTCTATTTCTATCAGCAGACTGAAAGGTTCTGAGTTCCCTGCCTCCTCACCAGCACTTCCTGTTATCTCTTTTTTATTACAGACATCCTGGTGTCAAGTAGCATCTCCTGGTGATTTTCATTTGCATTTCTTCGATGACTAATAATGTAGAAAATCTTTTCATTTGCTTATTGACCATTTGTATATCTCCTCAGGAAAAAATGTCTATTTAGATACTTTGCCCATTTTAAAAATTAGATTATTTATCTTTTTATTATTGAGTTGTTTTAAATCCCTTAAAAGACATATGATTTGCAAACTATTTTCTCATTCTGTGGGCCGTCCTTTCACTTTCTTGATGATGTCTCTGAAGCACCAAAGTTTTAATTTTCATAATATCACTGATGCAATTTGCCTCCAGCCTCTTACTAAACTGACTGAATCAACATAAGGACAGAAGTTCACATCCATGCTATTCCTGTATAACCACATCTTAGCTAAGGATCAATTTAATGATTACAAAAGAATAATTAAGAAACAGCCTATAGTAATCTTTGCACAAAACTTTATTTCAAGATATTGCACATCTCAACACTTTTACACTGCTGATGGGACTACAACCTTTTTTGGAAGAGAAGTATGAAGAATCCTCAAAGAACTCAAATTAGACCTCCCATTTGATCCTTCAATCCCATTACTGGGCATCTACCCAGAAGGAAAAAAAAAATCATTTTATCATGAGGACATTTGGATTAGACTGTTTATCGCAGCTCAATTTACAATCACCAAATTGTGGAAACAACCTAAATGCCCCCCAACCCAGGATTAACAAGCTGTGGTATATAGATACCATGGAATTCTAGTCAGCCATTAAAAGAGATGGAGACTTTACATCTTTTGTATGAACCTGGATGGAGGTAGAACACATTCTTCTTATTAAAGCATCACAAGAATGGAGAAGCAAGAATCCAATGTACTCAATTCTAATATGAAGGCAGTAGATGACCTTATACAAGGTGGGGGGTAGAAGCA
>NW_003852425.1:2338794-2384082 GCF_000181295.1 Otolemur garnettii | reverse complement strand
AAAAAAAAAAAGAAGCATAGCTTTCTTACCCCAAAACCCAGGGCTGAAGTCTGCTAATTACTGAACTCTACCAAAAAGGAGGACAAATTAAAGATTTCAGACCAAAACCACCGATGAGTGTTTACGCATAAGAACTAACACAAATAAGCCCTGATTTCTGTAACTACCCCCGTCCAAAACTGTGGAGTTCGTTTAGTCTGAAAGGTACTTCAGAATCAGAGATGGCATTTGAAAAAAGTTCCATCAAAATCCAATCAAAAGGTTTGTTTCAAATTTATTTGTTTTGTAAAGTTGCCTTGTGCAATTTTCTTTAACTGAAATCAGTTAAATGAGCTGTGCAGATACTGACCAAATAACGCAGGTTCTCAAAAGCCAAGTTACTAATTTGAGGCTTTTTCAGTCAGTAGTGCTTTTGAGAGCTTTTCTAACAAAGAAGAAAGACTGAAATGGATTTAATGAGTCTAGGGTATGTGGTGAGCCAGGAATGGGTCATTATACTCGAAAGTTGTCTCTCTGTAAACAGATCAATTCTCTCAGCACTTGTTTTGTTACAGGGAGTGGGATAGTGAAGCCAGGTAGGGCTGTAACCATTTGTTCTGCTGCATGACCACAATACATCTTTTTGTTTTCTCCCTGTCATCACGGCCTTGATCATGTAAGAGCCAAACCTCAAAGTGACCACTCAGCCTCACTGGATAAATTAAACCCTCTGGAGAGGCAAGGATTACTGTATGCTCACTATGCAGACAGAAGCAGACAATTTAATGCTGATGGTAGATAGACCCTCTGCCCAAAATTCCAGCTGTTTCTTCTTCCAGTGGCAGAGATTTCTAAAAAAACAATGTCTAACTACCAGGAAAATGCCTTTACTTGGGGTTGAGGTTTTGTTTTCCAGATCCTTATCAAACAAAAATTCTCCCTCTTTCCCACCAAGGAAAAATCATTAAAACACATACATCAAAGCTACATGTTCAATTCTATAATTCTACCCCCACCTTCCAAAACCCAGACCATGAGAACCTTTGCAGGGAAAGGAAGGGGAACATTCACTAGAATTACCGACGTGACACTGAAGAGCACCTTTTTCTTTTCCAACAAAGCTTCAAGATGTTTGGAAATTTATGCTTCCAATTCTTCACAAGAAAATATCAGTGTTGTCGGCAGAGCAAAAATTGCTACATTATAGTAATAACACCTTGGGTTCATACAACTGTGTTAACCTTCAAATGCATTTGAGAATATTGTCTTTTCCATGCACCCCAGGAGGAAGGAATGTTTCTATCTGTTGTAAAGACTCAGAAGCTGAAACACAGACTATGTCAACACAGTAATCTGTGATTCTTTGATTGCCTTAGCCATGTTGTTTCCAGACGATCTTACTTCTAGACCTCCTCTTTCTGCTCCCTCTCCCCTCTTCCCTATCCCCTGCACAATCTGGGTTAGCCATCCAGGGGACCAGCGTCTCTGCTCCACAGACTGTACCTGTAGACTCCCAAATGCACTTGTCCTACCAGCAGTAGCTCAGGTGTGACTGTTTGGTAGGGGCTAGGTACCACCTACTCAGGTCATCTTACTCAGAGTCTACTCATCAAGCTTTCATGGTTGCTGTTAACATCTCTATAGCCATCAGCCAGAGACCCTAGAGATGTGCAGTTAACACCATCCACTCACCCACACAGCCCACACACACACACACACACACATACTCTATTATTTTTGGTTATCCTGTCCAGAAAGGGCCCCTCTTCCAGAGTCATCTCTCTCTTCCCTCTCTTTATGAATCATACCTAGACACCATCTGTCCCTATCCTTGGGGCAGAAGGAGGGAATTTGTAGTAGCCCTCTGCTTGCTGTCTCATTTTCTAGGAAGACAACTTCACATACATGCCTGTACTCGGTCCTCTAGCTCAATAAGGCTTCCAAAGACACAGGTCCACCTGCCTAGGACCCAACACAACCAGTGAAACTGTCATGAAAAGCATTTGAGCCACTGAGTCAGACAGATCCAGATCCTGGCACTAGCATGACTAGCTGACCTGGAGTAAATGACATAGCCTTCAGACGCCTAGGTGACTTCATACAAAAAATAATGACAACACTTTCGCAGGTTGCATGAGCATTAACAGAGGTAGTGGATGGGAAGCCTTCAGCACAGACCTAGAGTACAGAGAGCACCCAGTGTGGGTCATTGTTAGGATGATTAATATGGTCCAAGTCCATTACAAATACAAGAAACTGTGCTTGCCTTAGACCCATTCATGTCTAGGAATACCCCAGAAATATTCTGCATCTGGGGTCTCCTTTATCTCAGGAGACAGCCAAATGTTAGAATCTAACCATTTCAATCACATTCGTTGTAGTGGGAGACGCTGACTAGGACCTGAGTGTGCAAACCTACACACATACACCCTTTTATGTCAGGAAGCACCTCAAGGGATACCTGCTGGGTACGAGATGCCCAGCTTTAGTGCTTCTGGGCAAACCAGGGTGGATAAGCAGGTCTGCTTTTCTCAAGGAATTACCACCTGCTGACAGGGTCACACACACAGTTATACACAGGAATGATACCGGGCAAAGTGCAATCCATAGTAACACATCCATAGAGGCCGTCTGACAGCACAGATCTGCCAGGGGCTTTGCACAGGCTCTTCGAGGACTAACAGCTGCGGAGATGCCTCCAGCTCAGAGTCAAAGTACAGCAAAAAGGAGGTATAGGCATGGATTCTTCTGGAGAGAGAGATTGGCAACCCTAGTCCCTCGACCTCAGCCCATCCCTACTAAGCTTTCTGTTCTGCATGTGTAATTGGGAAGTGGTATAGCTGCCAAACATTTGTCTTCTTACACATACGTGTTACTTCTGTCTACCTGGGCTCAGAGGGGCGGAGACAGCCGCAGAGGCTATTTCCCCTCGTAGGCATCTTTCTCATCTGCTAGGCCTTTCATCCAGGGCCCCACAACCCTTTGCAAGACTGCCTAAGATGTCCTCGCCTAAGAAAAGAGGAGTCTGCACGTTTTTTGGTAAATCCAGGTATCTTATGAGGCAACAAAGCAAAAGCTGAGAGTTACAAGGTCACCCAAGGGTATGAACAGGAATTGTGGGGCATATGGACCCATTTGGACAACTCAGCCAGTCAATGAGCAAATCCTGACTGATGGTGCCCTGTGGAGCCTCAGCTCCTTCCCACCAACCTGGAAGGGAGTTGGCTCTTCTTTCTCTGCTCCTGGTGAGCCTGCAAATGCCAGTCCCAATCTGGACAGGGGACGGGCCTCGGTTAGTGCCCAGGTTAGAAGAAGCAGTGAGCAGCTCCTCTGCCTGCTGAGGCCCTCGCAGAGGGGGCTGAGTTCACAGAACAGCATCTGCTACCCTCTCATTACTCACTTGTAGCTCAACAGTCTCAGGATCCACATCCACCGGCCTGGAAAACTCCAATTACAC
The DNA here is from genome assembly GCF_000181295.1 of Otolemur garnettii. Classification (NCBI taxonomy): domain Eukaryota; kingdom Metazoa; phylum Chordata; class Mammalia; order Primates; family Galagidae; genus Otolemur; species Otolemur garnettii. The sequence continues at coordinate 2,380,646 of NW_003852425.1, read as the reverse complement.
AGCGGGTGGCCCTGTCAAGAAATGAAAGCATCTTCCCTGGTTTCACCCTCCCACCCAGTGTTCCCCAGCCAGGCCCTCCTGCCCCTCCACCACCTTCACACATTCCAGCCTGAGATCTAACACAAAGCACCGACTGCTTCGCTGTCCTGCTTCAAAAGCCTCTGTCTCTCCACCAATCTTCAGAGTAAGATCCAAACTCCCAGGTTCAAAGTACACTGCACTTCATGACCTGCCCTCACTGTACTCCCGGCTGTCTTCTGCGAGGCCCCTCACCCCTCTTCTCTACACTGTGGTTTTCACGCTCAAGTCTCTCCAGTCCTGGGAGCATATTACTGATGTTCTCTCTCCCCCTTTTGAAGCCCTTGTGCAAATGATTTCCTCTGAATATATCCCACTCTACAGTTCTCACCCTTCATTCGCTTACTCAGCAGAACTCTCTCAGGGTTCCATTTAAGTGTCATTGCCTCCTAGAAGCCAGCCGTGTCTGCACCCACTCCCAAAGGTGACGTGAGGTATCCTTCATTTGAGTTCTCAAAGCTCCCTAAGCATCCCAAAGACTATTCTGCATTACACTGTATGATGCTTGTTGTTTATTTACCTATGTTGATTATTGCTCCTCACTTCCCATATAAGCACTACATGTTAAGTTCCTTGGGACCTAGATTCTGCTATTCACCGTTATGGCTGATCCCACAACCTCACATAGTGCTTGACAATTAAACTACGTAGCCTATAAATATCTACTGGCTGAGTGAATGATAGCAAAGTGCATTGGCATCAAAAAAGAATAAAGTTTTGGATCAAGATCAAGTAAAGAACCCAATTAAACCATCTTTCCCTTACAGATAACGGAATGAAAACCCAGAGGAGTGAAGTGATTGCTTGATCGGCAATTGGAATCCCAGCCTGCGTGAAACTCAGATCCCTGAGTTTCCTGACAACAGCTCTTATATGCCCTGGAAAATTCAAGAATCCACCATTAACGGAATGATTTCTTCTTTGGGAATAGGATTCTTAAGCTAAATCCCAAAATAAGGCCAAAATTCAATCAAAAAAGGTAGTACTTTCTCCAGAAGAAACTCCATCTTGAACCTATTCTACTGAGTTCTTCCCTCTCACGTTGAGAGGATGGACACGGACAGCCAGATTATTATTCCATGCAATACCCTGAAGACCCCTTCATCTTTTGGCATAGTAGAGGACAACATCGAGAGAGATCTGGGCCCTCCCTCTAAATTGTAGTGCTGATTAATTGGGTGATTTGTGATTAATTCAATATGTGCCAATACTAATATCTGTAGGACAATAACTAACAAATATATAATACTATACTATTTGCTTCCTCTGAAGATTTATTTTACCAGTATACTATAATCCAAATTGCTGAAATTGTGTGAATTGGATCTTACAAATAATCCATCTGGAAGCTGAACTCAATTCCCAGATTTCTCCAAGCTGCAGTGACCTGAGTGCAGAAAGAGGTCAGTGCCCCTAACCCTGGGCAGAGGGTGAATAATCCAAACACCTCCCCTTCTTAACTGGATGTTCTTTAAGAGAAGGACACCTCACTTAGGAGGTCTCCCAGCTGACTGAGGGAGACCCCCACCGAGACTGAGTGATATCGTGCCACCCTCTGGATTTCATAAGAAGTTCTAAAATAATTGCTCTTCATCAAGACTCCCAGGATCCCACTGAGCCAAACTCCAGGCTTCTGGAGAAGCATGATTGTAGAAGACGCCAAGAGCCAGATGACATCTGAGCAAGATGATCTGCAGCTGAGGGTGCATTTGTCCGCAGGCCCTCGGGCCATTTGCCCGCAGGAGTTCCTTGTGAGAGAGCCTGAGCTTTCAGCACATGGTCATTTGTTAATTACTCCCCTCATCTGTGTTGTGCGGTCTCAATAACAGGCTGGTGCGGAGGTTGCTCAGGCTACCCTGCAAGTAAGGGCTAGCCGCCTCCTACAAGCTTGCACTTCTAATCCTCGTCATGCCTGGTTCCTTCCTGCGGTGATTGAGACCAGGGCCATAGAGGCCCAATGGCTCGCAACACATGATAGTTAAAATTCATTATCAATTTTTAAAAACCAAAGTTCCCCTTTTCAAAATAATCTCATTTTGAGACTTCCTGAGTTCAAAAGAACCTGGCTTCTACTCCCTTCTCTCTCTAGTGCCATACTGAGGGACAGCAGCCCTGCCCATCCCTCTGGGCCCAGTTGCAGACAAACAGAAGTTCTTTGCTTTCCAACATCAGATCACTCATAGGTGCTCAGAACACAGCTTCCTTCAGAAGACAACAACACTGGAAACTCTTAGACATGTCCTCGCCTCAGCGTAGGAGGAAACAGAGCAACTTTGCCTCCAGAAATATCTTGAAAACACCAGATGTTTGAATGGGTAATATCATATTCAAGGAATGCTCTATTTAGAGAATCTGCAGCCAACTCGTCAGCTACATTAATCTGTTATATGGATAAAACAATAGAATTATAGCTCTCTGGGGAAAAAAATCATAAATAAACAAATGTTGGGTATGAGGCTGAGAAACATAATAATTATTCCACTTTCTTCTCTTTTATTTAAATTAACCATTTCACATTCTCTCATAGAGTAAACTAACTTCATTTGCAAAATGGTTTTTAAACCAGGGGTATAGTACACTTTTAACATCTAAAGTAGTATTCCATCACAGATGACACAATTCTCTATTAACAAAAGTGAGTTGCTATGTCCCTTCCTTCTCTACACTGTGGTCTTCTTGCTAAATTCCGTCCTCACTTGAACACAAAGTTCTGTGGGGGCTGCCCTCATAAAGACCCTGACCTCACTTCTTGAGCTTTTCCAAGTCTAGTTCTGCATTGAGATAGTTCCTCCCACAGAGACCTCTTCCCAAAGGCATTGGTTGGACAGAACCCCCACTAGCTTTCCTGTCCTGTGAATATGGCCTTTTCTCAGCACATCTTTATTGTAGCCAAGCAAACACATCTACCCTTTAAAATTCTTTATTAAAAAAAAAAGGTTTCCCTCACTTAAAATACTACAGATGTTACCTTTTTTTTTCACCGATTAAAATTAGAGTACATATAATCAGGTTACATTATTTCTGTTTGTAAGGTAAAGTCCCCGTTGTAGTTGAGCTCTTTGCCCAGTAGTGTGCCACATACCCTTACCTTGTATCCATTGGTAGGAATTCACTGTACCCCTTTCTCCCTCACCACTTGTTGAATTTAATTGTGTTTTAGTCTCATATGGGCCTATAGTTGTGAATCTACAAGTTTCAACTTAGTATTGAGTACATGGGATGTTTGTTTTTCCATTCTTGAGATACTTTACTTAAGAGAATGTTCTCCAAATTCTTCCAGGTAAATACAAAAGATGTTAAGTCTCCATCTTTTTATGGTTTAATAGTATTCCATGGTGTGTATATATATATATATATATCACAGCTTGTTAATTCATCCATGTGTAAATGGGCACTTATATTGTTTCCACATTTTCGTGATTATGACTTAAGCTGCAATTCAAGTGCAAATATCCTTGTGGTAATATGATTTTTTTCCTTCTGGGTAGATGCCTACTAATGGGATTGTGAGATCAAATGGAAGGTCAACCTTTAGTTCTTTGAGAATTCTCCATACTTCTTTCCAACAAGGCGGTATTAGTTTGCAATCCTGCCAACAGTGCATAAGGATGTCACCTTTTCTTAAGGAAATTTTTCTTTCACAACAGGAGACAAAGGTTTCTTTCATACTGACTCCCAACCCTCTGTTCTTAGTCTTTTGATGCAGAGGAGGATTTTGAGAAATTGCCAGCAAGGGACTTCTGAAGGCTAGGTTGTTTGTTTATATGCTGGTCTCTGCGGTGACAGAGACAGTGTCCTGTTTATTTCTGTACAATTACAGGCATTTTATAATTGCTCAGGAATTGCCTGTTGAATGCGGACTGAATGACCACATTTAATATGAAACAGGATAGCATAGAAATGCCTACAAAATATTTGCATAATTAAATTGGTCATTTACCCTCACACTCACTTTTATAATAGCCTGGCTTCTACATAAGTTCTAGAAACAAGAACTTTGTTCACTACTTGGAGCTCTTGCCCCAAATAATCCAACTGATTTTATTGAGTTGAAAGCAGCTTCCTTGAAATTTCCATTTGATTTGGTACATATTAGGCTTAATATCCACATCTTAAAATCATCTTGGAGTCATGGCTTGACTTTTGATCTCAGCAATAGAACACCAGCTTTGTTTGCTGGCCCCAGAAACTTGGACCTGGTAAAAGAACATTAGTGGGGAGAGTCAGTAGGTAATAAGTTGATTTTTACTTATACCTCCCCATCCTGGAAGGACCTAAATGAAACTGATATAAACCTCCCATTGCTAAGGCATGAAAGTCACCTATGTTGGAGAAAGGGCCTGGTGATATGAATCATGGCTAAATTCTTCCCAAATTGTTTAAAAACATTTGACCATTTTTTCCAAACATCTTTAGAATGTCTACTACATGGCAGACATGGAGGCAGGTACTGAACATACATAAATTGGAGACATAATCAAGGCTTTAGAGAAAATTTCATTCTAGTTTTAAAGAAGTAACATAATAAATACAATACTATGTGATAAATTCTCTAATGTCCATAGAGACGGGGTTCTACAGAGAAATCTTTAACTGAGCCAATAAGGGTCATGTAAGGCTTCTTCAAAGTGGAAATGCTCAACTTGGTTCACTGATGACAGAGAGAAACTTAGCCAAAGAAAACAAAGGGCAATTGGAGCAAACTATCAGCCTGTCCAACAGCATGGAGAACACAGAGAGTAAAACATGTTCATATTTAAACATGGTTTGATGTGCTGGAAACATGACTTGAAATAAAGGATTGACAAAAGGGGTGAAATTAGATGCATATTCTGGGGCCTGATAACAAAAGACTTCATATGCCACATTTAAGAAATTTAGCCTTTCTCCTTTAAATACAGAGTCCCTGAAAACTTTGAGAAGTGAAACAGTCATCAGTATTAGCATTCTGGAGAGCTCACTCTGGTGGCACGGCAAACAGTGGATTGGAGGGAGCCAAGGAGAAAGGAGTAGGCTGGGATTACCTAGGAAAGAATGAAGGGAGCAGCAATGAAAACAGAAAGGGATTGATTTCAGACACAAAAAAGGAAGTAGAATCAATAGGACACAGTAGCCCTTTGAATTGTGGGTTAAGCAGAAGGGAGGAGCCCAGGGTGACTCCAATATTTCCAGCTCATGTGACTGAGTAGAGACAGGCACATTCACTAAGTTGCCTTTCTTAGTGTTGCGTGTGGACCACAAACATGGAAATCATTAGAAATGTTTTTAATCCATGTTAATTCTTCAATTTGTGCCTATTGAAGTCAGATACCCTCTTCCCTAAAGCAGGAAAGGGAGCCGGTGAAACAGGAAGGAGACTAATGAGTTTAGTTTAAAGAGTGTTGTTTTTGAGGTGAAGGAACACCCAAGAGAATGGAGTCTGGGTAGTGCATAATAGAGGACCTAGCTCAGGAGACGCATGTGATCTGAAGTCATTTTCTCTATGAGTCAACAGCTTGTGAGTAGTAGTTAAAGATGTGGATAGTTTTCAAATACAGTAAAATCCTCTTGAGAGGGCATAGAAAAGAAGCCAAGAGAAAAGGCACAACATTGCTTCTAGAAACACTGAGAAATAAAATTATTGTAGAAAGGTAGCTCACAAGGAAATATAGCAGATAATAGTACAGAAAGTATGGAATTCAGCCCTGGTTTTCACTCAACCCTCTGAGATGGGATCTGGAGGAAGTATAGCTTTTATGAAAATAGGACTTGGTGCAGGAATAGGGAATCTTTTCATGTTGGAAGGCTGCATTAATATAGCTGTAATTAACTAAGGCCACATTCAAGAAATTTCAACTAGATATACTTCAAATGCACATTATTCCAGTACATGCTTAATAATTTCAAAAGTGAAAAAATATGAAAAATACAATGACTGTGCAATTTTTCAAAAATGAAAACATTTGTTAATTTTAAAGTTAACTATTATTTTGTTATATCTGTTTTTTGTTGGAAAATATTTGAATATTTGGTTGCAGCATAGAGGTATCAGTCATTTGTGACCTTAAGGGCATCTTGATGTGGGTTAGGTAAGAAAATGTAAATTCACAGCAATAAGTGGTTGAAAAGCAAGAAAGCATTTTCAACACTGAGAGAACTAAAAATAGACCTGCCATTTGATCCTGCAGTTCCTTTATTAGGTATATATTCAGAAGACCAAAAATCGAATTAAAACAAAGATATTTGTATCAGAATGTTTATTGCAGCCCAATTCATAATTGCTAGGTCATGGAAGAAGCTCAAATGCCCATCGACCCATGAATAGATCAATAAATTGTGGTACATGTACACCATGGAATACTATACAGCTCTACAGAAAGATGGAGGCTTTATCTCCTTCATGTTTATATGGATGGAATTAGAAAATGTTCTTCTTAGCAAAGTATCTCAAGAATGGAAGAAAAAGTATCCAATGTACACAGCCCTATTTTGAAACTAATCCATAGCTTTTATAGGAATGTCATAACCTAATTATAGCCTTAGAATATGGGAAGGGAGTGGGAGTGGGGAGGTGAAGAGGGTGGATAGGGGGAGGGAGGGTGATGGGTGGGGTCACCTCTATGGTTAATCTTACAAGGGTACAAGGGAATCTTTCTAAAAGCAGAGTATGAATGTCTTAACTCAATAACTAAGAAAATGACATGAAGGTTATGTTAACCAGTTTGATGAGTGTATTTCAAAATGTATATGAAAACAGCACATTGTACCCCATGATTGCATTAATATACACAGTTATTCTATAAGAAATTTAAAAAATAAATAAATAAAACATTTTCAGGCATGTTGTGGCAGGCATGGGTATTCTACTGTAATTGTCCATATTTCAATCGGATCTTTCTTAGCATTGAACAATGACTTTAAAATGTCATCCGCTAACAGCTCTATTATTCCATCTGTAGTTCTTTAGGCTCCTTGGTGATATCAACTAGGCAATGATGAAATGCTAATTTGAGTGTGATGTCATGATTCTCAAACTCAGTGAACCTTTCATTGTATTCATTGTATTCTCCTGTGTATTCTTCAAATGATTTGCACATATCCTGATCAAAACCTTTGCTAACTGGGAAAACATTCATCCAAAATTTCCTTTTCTTGAAGAATTGTTTTGAAAAACAGATAGGTTTTTTTAAATGCTTGGATTTCTTTTGTCACATATCATCGATATACTAAGTTACACCTTGCAAAGAAATATATCTATCTATTCCCCAAGTTCTGTTCACAAGAGTGCCCAAAGCAAGTCACTCTTCATAGCAAAGAAAATCTTCTGTTGTGACCCAAATGAAGTACAAAACCTGAGCTGAGTCAGAATTATCAGTTGACTCATTCAAAGGGACTGAATTTATATATTTTTCCTTTTGAAGTATTGCATGAAGTTGTTAAGTTGAAATTAATTCATGCTGATGATCACTTATGATTCTCCTTGAAAGAGGCAGTTGTTCATACTTTGAAACATTATCAGGGGTCCGAGCATCCTACAACTTCAACAACGCATCCTTTCACAATTTCTACATCACTAAATAGCTTCCCCCTTTTCCCTAGTATATAAACTACTTAATAAGTTCATCATTGGCATGATTTCCAGGTCTTATTGCTGCTTGAAAGAATTTTCTTTGCCTTTTCTTTTCATCTCTTAATTCTGCAATACTACCTTTAGTGCCTCTCCCTCTAATTTAAAATATTTGTGGCCCTTATGAGTGTTATAATGTTGATGACCATTGAATTTCTTAAATAATGATATTGCAGTATCACAAACCAGGCAAATCATCTTATCTTTAGCAGAAACAAGACAATATTTTAATTCTCATCTAAAACTCTGTTTCCTTCTTTTAGCATTTTCCTGGTCTTCATTGACATGATGGGCTGTTAAGCAGACAGAATTAAAAAATACTGTCAACTATTCACAAATTTCACTTCAGACAGAAACACAGTGTACCATTGTCAAAAGCTGATAACAGACTACCGTACTTGACCTCCACAAACTCTCACCAACCAGCCTAGTGGTACCAATCAGGAGGGGAAAGTTAGAATTAAGTCAAAAGCATAGCAGCCATCTATTAAGCCCTTATGATTTATTAATGTTCTGACTGTGCTGGTCAATCCAGATTATTTCATTGAAATTTATTTTATTCTTCAGTATTTTAAACATATTTGTTTAAAAAAAAATAAAAATATAAAAGGCTAAGTAAATGTATTAATAAAAATAAAAGGAATTTTTTTGTAAAATTCAAATCTACTGAAAAGGCCATATTTAAAGACCTAGAAGGCCACAGCATTATTACTCCACTAATTCCCCACCCTTGACTTAGTGCAAGCACAGCTTTTTAGCTGATTCTAATCTAGTGTGTCTCTAGAGAGCAGGAGGAGAGTATATCAGATGACTACCACTCAAATCTGTAGTGAGAGATTTCATAAGCCTTAACCATGAGTTATTCAGATTTTCTACCTAATTACCCCCAAACAAAAATACCTTGTTTCTACAGAGGAATGTACAATGGCCAAAGGTGTGGTTAGATGTACACAAGCTTTATGGACACTTAGCCCAGCAATGTGGGGAAAAGTGGCAGGAAAAGCAGAATGATATAACCATTTCCCACATGTTCTCTGTAACAATAAAGGGTCAGAGCAGCCACTAGGCCTTGGGTTCCAAAAAACAAAGGCCAACATCCAATTGTTAAGAGAAAATAGTAGCGGGAAACTTTTTCAAGGGCAGGCATCAGGAACTAGCCTCATCAGTCTATGTGAAGTGACCTCCACTTCAAGTTGCACCATGAGGCCCTCTATGGGGGATAGAGAAGGTCTCATCACTTCCCAGCCTTCAAAAGCATTCCATTCAAGTACTTCAGACACTTAAGCTAACCCAATCTGTGCAAACAGCAAAGCTAGTGTGACAGAGGTAGAGCATCCAAAACATTTTTTCTCATAATCAATAAAACTCTTTACTTTCAAAAATTCAAACAATTTCTGCAATACATAACTCAACAATAACTTCAAAACAATTTACTCACAGCTATTAGAACTACTAATGACCTTCCCAAACTGTCATCCATGGAAGAACTTTTAAGATTTCTGTTTGGGAAAAAGAGTTCTCAAGTGGTCTTTCCAGCATGATTTCTAAAGAACAGCAGAAAATAAGACATAGACTATAGAAAGATAGTGGTTAGAGTATGTTCAAAGTCTTGGCTGATATTCACCAAGAGTCAGAAAGTCAGGAAACTTAGCTGCCTCACCAATTCTGATCCCAACCTACCTAAGGGCCTGTCAAGCAGTTCATCCAAGTCTTTCAGCACTATCTCTTTGTGCCTCAGTTTCTTCATATAGAAAATAAGGATAATACAGTAGAAGCTCCATAGTTGACCACCTCCTTAAGTTGACCTAATATCCATAGACTGGACATGCACCACATGTGCATATCAGTACAATTGATACTAGAATTTTGCTCTTCAGTAGGTCCTTGGTTTAGGGAATTCGAAGAATGAATTCATGGACCACAGATCAGTGGTAAGATAGGACTTTTATTAGAAGTTAGAAAGGAATATAGAAAAAGGAAAAAGCACCAAAGCTTCTGGAAGGGAAAAAGAACTGAAGAACTCTCCCGGGAGTCTCCACGTGGACTCTTTGTCTAGGGGATTACACCTGGCTGGCAGTTGGTAGGTGGAAATGGGTGCATTAACAAATGAACGAATGTAGTTATCAAGTCCTTTACAGTTTTTGTCCCTGAGAAGGGATTAGGGTGTGTGGTCTTACCCAAGGTGGAGCCACTCAAAAAACCATCACAGGAAGGCAGCTGCTTGTGCCTGGAAATGGGGGTCTGAGCTCTGAGTTCTGGGCCTAAAGAATGGGGGACTCCCTGTCTAGCCCTGAGTGGTAGAATCCTGTACCACAGTGAGCCTCGTTCCTTCTGTTGACCACCTCCATATGCCGACCAGTTTGTTACAGTCCCTGGGGTGGTCAACTTACAGAGGTTCTCCTGTGTAAATAATTGTATCCACCTACTATGGTTTGTTGAAAGTGTTAAATGAGGTAATATATAAACACATAGTAAGTTCTCTATAAAAATTTGCTCTTATTATTTTCATTTCACAGCACCTTTTTTTTTTTTTTTTTGCAGTTTTTGGTTGGGGCTGGGTTCGAACCCACCACCTTCAGTATATGGGGTCGGTGCCCTACTCCTGGAGCCACAGGCATCACCCTAAAGCACCATTTTAGTCTACAAATCATGTGGATTAAAAGATGACTTTAAGAAAAAAGGCCTCATGAGAAGTAAAGCTTTTTCTTTTTCTCCTTCATTTAATTATAAAAGACTCAACTGCATGCTTCTAAAGGCCAAATGCAACCTATTTAATAAGGCTGTTACACTTTGTCTCTTTAGCAATACCTGAATTTTAACCTAAATAGATGTCACAAAATTCCAGTGAGTAGGACAGTTTATTGAAGAGAACAAGGACTTTGGTACAAATTATGAGTCCTGGTTCCTTTAATTGCCAGCCTTAAAATATTGAGAAAAATTTTTAACTCTATGACCCATTTCCTCATTCTTGGAAAGAAAAATTAGATGATTTTTGTAAGATTTCAAGTAAAAATAATATAATAGTTCTCAACTTCTTTTTTTCCAATTCTCAACTGTTTTTTCTTTTCTCTTTAGCAACACCCAAACCTGTCATGAAGTTAATCATTTATGGGCTATTTAGCTAGTCAGGAACTAGATAAGGTTTACCAATGGTTAACTATAGTCTTCACATATCAGTAAAACCGCCATTTTTGTTATTTGTTATTATTTACTGCATTAAAATCCTAAAAGCTCAAATAAAGCTCTCTCACATATCATCCCAGTGGCAGAGGTGTGGGCACAGGACTCACTAGCAGAGTTCATTCAAGATTGAATGTGGAAATGAAGTACAGTGTTTGTGCCAAGGATCACCAGCTAAGATATCTACAGGGATCATCCATACAGTGGAAATAAGAGAAGCAGGTTGGATGTAACAATAGGAAGAGGTAAGGCCTAACTAGAGAGTGTACGCTCCTTCTAAAGTGTGCAGTGCCAACAACTTAGTTGACCCCAATTGTCTTCATGCCAGAATGTAAGCCCAGTAATACTAGAGGTTTTAGCTTTTGAGGAGAAGCCAGAAATTGTTTGTGAAATTACTGAATTCTAAATATTAGCATCAAGTTCCATTAAAAACAAACACACACGGTAGGCCTAATAAAAATCTTTGTGCCAAATTCAGTCCATGGGCCATCAGGTTGCAACTTCTCATTTATAAATCATCATTATGATCACCACATGGCCAACCCTGGCAAAATCTCAAAAGTGGCCACTAATGTGAACTGTTTCTATGTTACCAGCCATAGCTGGTTTTGTTCTCTTGCATTTTATATTCAACCAACACCAAGATAACATTAAAGAGAACTTGAAAAGGACATTTCAGAGAAGTAAATTTGCCTGGACTATCTCCAAAGCGAAATCTCACCCGAGATCTCTCCCAGTGCTTTCTTTGACAAGTTCCCAGCCTCCTTAGTATGGAAAGGTCTATCTCCTGAAACAGGGCAAAGGACAAAAGAGACAGGTGTGGCTCAACACAGGACCTTCCCCTCCCCCATCACGGCCAGCTGACCTTGACGGAGAAGAGTGGTGGAAAGTGGCTGGCTCGAAGGCCCACTGACATTTGGAAGCACAGGTGCAGCCCAGAGCCCTGGCAGGATTCTGCCAGGCATTCCTGTGACAAGCCCAGGCCTGAGGGGTAGACCCCCCTGACAGTCTGAGCAGGAGGCTGAATCTGTCACTGTCTGGCTGGCGGCGGGGCTGAAAGTGCTGTCTGCAGCAAGTGCTGACACCCGATGCCTGAATAGGGGCTCAAGCAGACATTTGTCACAGAAAACTCCCCTACCTCATATTTCACAGGGTGATCAGAAGCAGCGAGGCAGGGACTGAAGTGGCTCATCACCAGAATATTAGCAGTGGTGGTTATCACATAGGGACAGCTGGGCTGAAGCCAGCAAAGCCCTCTTTGGAGACAACAAATGTTCAGTGCCCACAGGGTGGTGGGGATCGAGCCAGCCAGATCTCACCCCACAAAGCCCTCAACACATACACATCAGTGCACGGTGCGCCAACACCCTCGTGAGGCTGGGAAAGGCCTGAGCACATGCAGAATGTGCCAGGCGGGGGGGCCAAGGCTCACCCTTAAGGGCAATTTAAGCCTGGGGGCTGAGCCCTACCTGGGGTCATCTCAGACCAGGCCCTTGATTCTTTTTTTTTCAACAGCCTCTCCTGAGTTGAAGCCATGCAAGCCCTCTGGGACTGATCCTTCTAAAGAGTTTGGGGTTTTTTGTTTTCATCTGCTCTACGATGCTAAATTCTGTGCTCAATCAGTCTGACTGAGTGGAAAGAGAAATGAAAGAGGCAGAGGAAGCACCATCAAATGTAGCTTTGTCTCGGGAATTTCACACGAAATGAGTTCTTTCCTTCTAATTATATTAGTATGACAAACAAGGGTGGTGATTACTGCCAAGTGTTTCATGTATTAGCTGAGTTGCCCCCACAAGCCTGTTCCAAAGCCCACCCTGCATTGTAAGCGACTTACTTCCTCTGGAAAACTTGAGAATCAAGTTTAGAAGAATAAGAAAATCCACTGGAAAACAGGAAGAATTAAGTAATTGTCAAAAGCAAGTATGCAGGTATGATGGCAGTAATAATATTAAGAATAACCACTAATATTTATTGGACACTTACCAGGTGCTAAGCCTTGTAAGCATTTACATGGAAATTGTTTAGTCCCCACAATATTCAATGAAATGAATGACTATCCAATATTACAGGGAAAGAAATGAAGGTCAGGAGGTTTAATTAAATTGTCCAAATCACACAGCTTGGAAGAGGCAGAGTGGGGATTACAAGTGAATGTGCCTTACACATAGTACTAAAAATTGCTTAAAGTTGCTAAGGGGTCATGGGGAAATATCTCAACTTACATCAGAATACCTTGACTTAGTCTTAATGTGTAAGTAACACCTACCAATTAATGAGAAAAATAAGACTGCTCTCACAGAAAAATAAGCGAAAAATAGAAAATTCACATGAAATTTTGACAAGTGATCAAAAGTACATGTAAAATCTCACTACTACCCAAATAGTTGAAAATTAGAATGACATGATATGTAATCTTTTGCGCATCAAATTAACAACTATCTTTCAATGCTATAATATTCAGTGTGGATGAGAGTGTGCTATCAGCCACCACGGGGAAAAGTGTTGACATATACAATATTTCTGGGGAGCAACTTGATAATATATGTCAAAATCCTGAAAGTGGTTTGTACCCCCCTCGGCAGTTTTAAAACATGGCAGTAAAGAAATAGCAGGAGACATTAAATGGAAGAACATACCACACTCTTGGTTGGGAAGAAACAATATTGTTAAAATGTCTATGCTACCCAAAGCAATCTACAGATTCAATGCAATCCCCATTAAAATACCAACACCATACCCTAAAGAATTGAAAAATGTAATTCTTCATTTTGTACAGAACCAGAAAAAAAAACCTGTATAGCCGAGGTAATTTTTAGTGATAAAAACAAAGCTGGAGGCAGCACCCTACCAGACTTCAGGCTGTAAGTCCACAGTGGTCACCCAGCATGGTATTGGCATAAAAATAGAGACATAGACATAGGGATCAGAATAGAAAACCAAGAAATGAAACCAGCCTCTACTTGTCATCTGATCTTTGATAAACCAAACAAAAGTATACTCTGGGGAAAAGAATCCCTATTCAATAAACGGTGCTAGGAGAACTGAATAACCACATGTAAAAAACTGAAATTCAACCCATACTTTATACCACTCACAAAAATTGACTCAGACAGAAAAAAAATTTAAATCTAAGATGTGAACTGATAAAAATCCTAGAAGAAAGTATGGGGGGAAACTCTTAATGATGTCAGCCTGGGGAAAGATTTTATGAAGAAGACTTCTGTGGCAATTCCAACAGCAACAAAAATAAACAAATGGGACTTAATTAAGCTAAAATGCTTCTGCACAGCTAAGGACAAATGATTAAAGGAAATAAACCACCTTCAAAATGGGAAAAGATATTTGCATGTTATGAATCTGATGAAGAGTTGATAACTAGAATCTACAGATAATTCAAATTAATCAACAACAACAAAAAAAGAGCAAACAATCCCATCTATCACTGGGCAAGAGACATGAACAGAACCTTTTCTGATGAAGACAGATGAATGGTTAACATATGAAAAAATGCTCATTGTCCCTAGTCATTAGAGAAAGGCAAATCAAAACCACCTTGAGATATTACCTAACCCCAGTAAGAATAGCCTACATCACAAAATCCCAACGCTACAGATACTGGTGTGATATGGAGAGAGGGGAACACTTCTACACTGTTGGTGGTACTGCAAACTAATACTTCCTTTATGAAAGGAAGCATGGATAATCCTCAAAGAACACAGAATGTATCTTCCATTTGATCCCACAATCCTACTAGATTGTTTATTGTAGTTCAATTGACAATGGCCAAGATGTGGAATCAACCATAGTGCCCACCGACCCAGGAATGGATTAACAAACTGTGCTATATGTCTAGCACAGAGTACTACCCAGCCACTAAAAAGATGGAGACTTTACATCTTTTTTATTAACCTGGGTGGATTTGAAGCACATTCTTCTCAGCAAAGTATCACAAGAATGGAAAAGCAAGTATCCAATGCACTCAAAACTAATATGAAGCCATTAGGGAAACTAATACACACCCACCAAAGACAAAAACTCAATTCAATTCATCTAGGAGGGAGGAGGGAGAAGATGAGAGGGAAGAGGGAGGGGGCTGGGTGTGCTCCCACCTAATGGGCACAATGTAAGGGTACATGGCACACCTCCTGGGTGCAGGACACAACTACAACAGGGACTTTACCTAACGGATGCAAACATTATAACCTAATTGTACCCTCATATTAATCTGAAATGTAACAGAAAATTCAAATAAATAAATAAAACATAGTCGTAAATTATTTGATACTCTTTCCATCATGCAGTGAGGGGTCTATATCTATTCCTTTTTG
This sequence comes from Otolemur garnettii, assembly GCF_000181295.1. Classification (NCBI taxonomy): domain Eukaryota; kingdom Metazoa; phylum Chordata; class Mammalia; order Primates; family Galagidae; genus Otolemur; species Otolemur garnettii. Next base: position 2,365,454 of record NW_003852425.1, on the reverse strand, counting down.
AAAAGGCATGGGATTGTGACTGCCTTGACTGACAGAGTACAGCAAAGTGATATCACGTGAGCCCCAAGACTAGTTTCTAAAGCCCACGCACCTCTGTCTTGTGCCACGGGACTTCTCATTCTTGCACCCCTGAGCCACGACATATAAAGTACAGTGACACTGAGATCACCAAGCTGAAGAAGCCACATAGAATATATGCTCTCCTTATCAGCGGTCAATAGTCCTAGCTAAGCCCAGTCTGTAAGTCAGTTCAGCTTCATGAGTCCCAGCTTAACCATCCCTGCTGTGTGCTCTGTGGATTTTTTTTTTTTTTTTGAGACAGAGTCTCAAGCTGGGGTATAGTCTCAACTATACCCTGGGTATAGTGCCCTGGCATCACAGCTCACACCAACCTCAAACTCTTGGGCTTAAGCGATTCTCTTGCCTCAGCCTCCCAAGTAGCTGGGCCTAAAGGCACCCACCACAACGCCTGGTTATTTTTTGACTGCAGCTGTCATTGTTGTTTAGCAGGCCCAGGCCAGGTTCCAACCTGCCGCCCTAGGTGCCAGCTGGGCTATGGGCACCACCTGCTTTGTGAATTCTTAACACACAGCATCCATGAGCGTAATAAAATGGTGGTTGTCTTGTATCAGTAGTTTTAATAGGTTTGTTACACAGTAATATGTGATAAAGGGAACAACTTCTTATTAGAAATTATTCTTCTGGAAATCTATTCGAAGGGAATAATTAGAGATATCAAAGAATTATGTACAAAAGTGTTTATGGCATCATTGTTTAAAATAGGAAAAAATGGTAAACATAAATCTGAACAATAAGGACTTTCTTCATCCCTGCGATAAAATGCAGCAATTTAAAATCAGATTTTGGAAGACTATTTAATGATATAAAAAGTCCTCTTAACATACTTATTAAAGGGAAATCTTAAAATAACATAGCAAGCAGAAGTTAATTTTTATAGGAAAAACAGACATATACTTATGCCTTGAAACTGGATAAAAATATGCCAAAATGTAAGTAGTGGTTCTTTCTGAGTTGTGATGTTACAGATTGTTTTTATTATCTTCTTTGCACTTTTCTGTATTTCTAATATTTATAGAAGGATTGGGCAACGTGCTGATAATAGATGGTAAGACCTCGTTAAATCTATATAAATTTTAAGAAATCTTATGAAAAATCTGAATTCAAACTCCAGCAAGTTCTATCTTAGCATCTTTGGAAAAGCACATCATTTCTCTAAAGTTTAATGTCTTCATCTATAAAACCAAAATAACAACATATCAACATTTAACTTTTTTTCTATATGTTTATAAAGTTTTATTTTAGGGAATATTCAGTAATAAAGTATATCCAATTTTAAATGAGAGTTGCAAATAGGCTTAGTAAATCTATTTCATCTTAATTTAGTGAACATTTTTTTCTTGACACTGAAGCAAAACCTCCAAGAGCAGCATCTAACTTAAATGACTCAAACAAGTTATCCTATCCAATAACATGCAAGCTGCTGGTATGGCTGCAGGTACCTGGCAGACATTTAACAAATGCCTTTTTTAATTTGATAATAAGCACTTTGTCCAGATTTTCAAACAAGGTCAGAATGAGCGTTTGAAATAAATGTCTACACCTTGAGTAAATTAAAAAAAAAAAAATTAAGATCTGGCCTCCTGATCACCCTGAGCCAAACGGTGGGATGTGGCGAGACCACAGTCTACTGGGCTCCCTCGACCACGTGTTAACCACTGATGCAAGCAAGCATCCAGCTTCCCTGCCATGACAAGTCGATGGCAAAAAAAGATGCTTGGGGTAAAATAAACAGGCTTATCGGTAATTGATTTTGCTTTCTGTATGTAGATGCCAGTGCTGCTCTTAAATTTATCTGTTCCCACTGTGACTATGAAGAACCACAGTCTTAGACCAAAAGCCTTCCAGTGAGCTGTGAAGAACCACCCCTCCTGTCTTCCTGGTTGATCTCCCCCTTTTAATTCCCACCCCACATGCAAATTCTTGGTAATCGCTAATAATGACAAGAGCTAGCAGCTGTTGAGAAGCTCTCTGGGTCAGACACTGCTCTCAGCACAGTACTATTAACTCATTTAATCTTCACCATTATGTTATGATGCAGGGACTGTTACCATCCCTGTTTCTCATGTAAGGAATCTGGAACACAGAACAGTTAGTAACTTAGCCATGGTCACACAGCTAGAAAGCAAGGAGATGAATCGAGCCAGTCAAGCTCCAGGGCACACTCACTACCTCTCGTCATACTGCTCTATATAACTAATATATTGACTATATCCATTACCAAAACTTGGCATGAGAACAGCATCAGACCACCTTTCACTAGTCTAATCTTCAGGGTGATGCTCAACTCAAGTGTTGTTCATTCAGTACCATGTTTCTGCAAAAAATAAGCCCTAACAGGATTTCTATGCATTTGTTAAATATAAGCCCTACCCCGATAATAAGACCAAGTGATGCAGATATGCTGCATAGCCATGCCCTGCATTTCAGCATGGAACAGTAAAGAAGACTGGAATACCTTTTATCTGCCACAGCTCCTTTCTCCAAGCCGTTCGTACTTGCACAAGTGTGTGTGTGGTAACCGCCGTTGCAGGCTTCCTATTGTGCACGTGTGAACAGCTAGGGGAAAGGAGTTCACGCATGACTAGCGGCAGCCCCACCAACAAGGTCGGCTCCCCCTATCAGGTTCTAGAAGAAGATGACTTAACTATATTTGAATAAATGTAGATTGTTGTATTATGCTTAATAAAAATAAGATATCCCCTGAAAATAAGCCCCAGTGGGTCTTCTTAAGAAAAAATAAATATAAGACAGTGTCTTATTTTAGGGAAAACACGGTAGCAGTGTTATAGAGAAAGAGGATAACCATTACTACCATTACTACACTCTGACCTCTGGTTTATGCTCCTTCCACTCCCCATGACACTATCTTTAGTACAGGGTATGCCAAAGTTCATCCATAAAGTTGTTCTACACAGGGAAAATGGGATGTTGCAGCCAAAAGTACATTTATTTACAAAATATTTATCATGAAATTTTACAAAATATTTGCAAAATGTTCTGTATGTGTTGGCCACCTCTTTATAAAATTTTGTAATGAATATTTTGTAAATAGAGGTACATTTAGCTATAATTCCATTTTCCCTACAGATGGTGACTTTATGGATGACCTTCAGGATACCCTGGAGAATCCAAAGGTCCTTGGGCATCTTCTATTAACGTCTGTGTCCTCTGTGGCTAATGTACTGTGTAGCCCATCTTAGAAATGAGTATTTGCTTAGCTGAACTGAAGAGAGTCTACCCAAATCAGCAGTTCCTACCTAATTCCTGCCTCCCAAGGGTTTCTCTGTGGAAGAAACACACACAAAATGTTGATGAATGAAGGTTGACCCATCTATTGGGAAGTGGTCTGGGTCTGGAGTTAATACCTTAGGAAACCCTAATACCTGAGCTTTAGAAATGAGTAGAGGCTGATAAAAGACATCCCTAATCTCCACTTGGGCTTTGGACTGATTAAGGACTAAGGCAAGAATAAGACAGATGGATCCAAAATACACTGTCACCATTTTACTGATTAAGCTGATATTGAAGAATGTGATTTATATTTGTGAGCCGATAAGCTTTACACACCCAAACTCCACAATTAGACAGATCCATACACTCAGTTCTAGGGAGTGCTTTCTTCTGCTTGGCGAGCTCAGGTTCTTTCTAGACAGATCTGTCTCTAAAGGGAAAAGATAAAATGAAAATGGAATGCCCATGTTCATTTTCTCCTTCCAAGCTGGCCAATGAAATGAAATCATTCTTCCTCCCCTGGGGAAAAGTAAGTGAGAGGACAGGAAAGGCCACAGAATTTGACCCTCTATCTGCTATGACTCTTGAAAGAATTAGACCTGAAAGTCACAAACAGAGAGCTTTGGTAAGACTGATAACAGCTGATGAATTTATCAATGGGCTGTGCACTTGGCTATTACTGATTTGTATTCCCACTGCTCACATATTTGTATAATTTACAAGGATGCATTGAATATTAATGATGTAAAATGGCAGTTTTAAGTTTGTTCTGCAAACTCAGAACTAAGTAATACATAAACAGAGTTCTCCAAAGTTCAACCTCTAGAAGTTCTTATCATGTAATAACTCCCTGACCCAGGATTTGAAAAAACAGATTCCTTTACCTCCTTGCATCCTTAGAATACAATGTATACAGTGAGTTATTTACAAATACTTTTGTGTCAATGCAGGCATAAAGAAAGAAATAGTAAACAAAAAATAATCCCACTGATTCTCCAACTTTCAGCTCAGGAAAGAAGAAAATAGAGGCAACACCAACTTAAAAATAGACTGTGTTCCAATTATTCTCTCATGTGCCATTTTGGGGAGAAAGGAAAAGATTTTCCTAAAGAAGGTCTACAAGGTAGATCTTTGGGTACAAAAAAAATTAAAATTAAATTCATCTGAGGTTCAGAAAAAAATACTAACATTTTACTCCACAAAGAATACCCTGGGCATCTCACTTCTGGACCTGACATGAGATAACATTTGCTGAGCAAACCAGGCCAAAGTAAGCCGGTTCAAATCCATCAGAACTCTAGCTGCTGAATATGTGATGTAGCAACTAAGAACAGACTGGAGTAGGTTGAGCCTCAGTTCCAAGACCTCCACTTACCACCTAGGAGATGCTGGGAAAATTTAGCTTCTACTAAGGCAGAAAGTGAAAACTGAATATTTACTCCATTCCCCATAGAACACTAAAAGCACTGCATGTATCATCTCATTTCATTCTCAAATTCTCTTTGGAAACAGAGACCCAGAGAGACAAATGTCATAGACACTTAGGCCACCCAGATTCTCTTTTTCTAAAGAACATGTAGCCCCAGCAGCAGGTGGCAGTGCCAGCAACAGAGAGCCTTTGGTTCTCCCCTCAAGGATGCCTCAGCTGAAGAGCAAGGTCATACACCTTTGCAGGGTGACCCACTTCCAAAGAATGATCAGTGTAAGGGTATCTCCACTAAACTTGGAATAATTCTGAAGGACTGTTCTAGCTCCAGAACCCCCACACGTGGCTACGTGACTTATCCTTGGCCAAATTCTGCTCTGTCCCCTCCCTCCTCCAAGTGTGGAGCCAAGAACACTCCCAAATGCATGACCTTCACACTAAATTTATCTTAGCATCTGCTTCCAGGAAAAGCCAGCCTGGGACAATAACTTTCCCAAGGACTCAAGGACCCATAGGGAGGATACAAACTCAAGCAGAATGGCAACAGAGCCTCAGCTCTCAATGGTTCCAGCCATCAGCTACCTCCCGCCGTCAGCCATCACTACTTCCTTTCCCCAAGTCGCCTACCACAGTCTATACATCCCCTCTTGTGTAGGCCTGATTTTTCATTGGGAAGACAGTTCAAGTACAAATTTTGTCTCCAAGCACCACACAGATTTTTAGGTAAACAAGGGAAAACTATACTGCCCTCTACCTGTGGGGAGTAGATCTCATAGTAACAGAATCCTAACTCAATCTCTCTCCTTTTTAAAGTATTTTTGGTGACATGTCAAGTCAGTGATGTCGTGACAATTTAAGATATCCTGATGCCCAGCACCAAAGTTTTGAAGAAAAGAAACTGAAGTTCATAGAGCAAACCCCCTCTTTGGCTCTCCCCACTGAAAACTGAAACCATTTGTTAATTTGTTGAGAGGCTATCCACCCAGCTACTTCTCTTTGATTTTTTTAAGATTATTTCTACAATGCACAGGCTACCACATTTTCCAAGTATTTTCTTCCATTCTGTTGGTATTTTCACTTTAAATAAAGCCCAGTTTCCACAATATAGAAGACTGAAATTGCCTGATGGTGATTTAAACAACTATGAGTTCCCAATACATACAAGGCTTTGTTTCCTTTCTGTTTGCACTGTAGACTTATAACCACCTCTTCCATGATAACAGTATTCCATTTACAAACATGTCACACTGTCTAAATTTAACCTACTTAGCAAGCTGGAGAGCCTGATCCTCAGAGAATTTTCCCACCCCCAAACCCTCAGCTGAACTCCTTTCAGTTGTCAAGGTAAAGCCATTTCAAACAACCATGAATGAATAAATGGAAAGTGGTCTTAACCACACAGAAGAAAAAGTCATGTCTCCTCCATTTTCTGACATCTGATTTTATTTTAAAAGTTTTGCCTCTCATGAAAAAGTATGTAGAGTACCAAGATGCATGGCTGCCAACAAACCCCTGGATAATCCAACATCTACCTTTCATTACACTTTCTGGGGTGATGGTATCACGGTGGGACACTGCTGCAAAGCCCGTCCTAAATCTGCTCCTGCTTTGTGAAGTTCAGTGTTCAGTTGTCATGCTTCGCATTTTCACCTTGCCTTTTATTGTGCTGATCATGTCAGAAACTTAGCTTTGATGCAGACACTGCATTGGAGTAAAGAGGAAAAAGTAGCAGAAAGGAAGGAGAGGGATTAGCAACTCAAAAGCTTTGAAAATCTTGATTTCATTGAAATGAAAACATGCCTTATCTACCTTCTTTAGACATTGCTGATCACATTAATTCCAGATGAGAAGTAAGTCAGCAGGTGCCTTTTTTTAAAAGATGGTGAAATTTTTATATAGGAAACCTTTAAGAAAAACTGTCTCTCCTTGTGCTCCTACGCAAAGCATTGAAGTACAATCCCATTGAAATCAAAGTGACAGCTAGAAGGCACTCCTAATCACCAGCTCTCTGTGTTCTGTTAGGACTTGAATATAACTGTCAATTATCAAGGCCAGATAAGTAACAATGAATTCAAGGTCTAAATCAAACTTGTCAAAAAGATGTAGCTGCCTTTTCACATCTGATAGCAATATCCAATGGCAGACCTACAAAACAATGATAAATTAAAGCACTAGGAAAAAAATCATCAAAGCAATTATAACAGATATTACTACAATGTGTTAATAATCAATTGTGTTTAATGCAAGATTACATGGCCACAGTTACCCTATTTTCCAAGCTAAATATAATATGAACACATATCCAAATGGTGTGATCATAAAAATGAATTCAGTAACTCCCTCATGAGTGACTACTGTTGGAACTAACTGAAGAGCACACATGTGCTCAGAGGGAAGTAAAACTTAGTGGGTATCAAGCAAGGGGGAGGGGATTGGAGGGAATGAGCAAAAACCTATCGGGTAAAATGAACATGATCTGGGTCACAGGTAGACCTATAACCATGGTTCAAGCATTATAAAAGTAATCCACATAACCAAAAATATTTATACCCACATAATACTTTCAAATAAAAAAATTCATTGATTCAAATTCTCCAGCACAGTGCTGGGTTTTGCCCAATATTTGTAGATATGAATGAATAAACAATAGATGTGAATAACAGCTGACTGAATTCATGAAAAAAAGTGGTATATGCATACCATGGAGTGCTACTCAGCCATAAAAAAAAGGTGAATTAATGTCTTTTGTAACAATTTGGATGGTACTAGAGACAATTATCCTAAGTGAAGTATCTAAAGAATGGAGGAAAAAAATACTACATATACTCACTCTTAAATTGGAACTAACCAATGATTACACTTGTCCACAGAGGCAAATAAAACTCAGTGTAAATCAAGTAGGGGGTCAGTGGGTGAAGGGGATTGGCATAAACCTCTCTAACAGGTAAAGTGAACATTATTTGTGTGATGGGCACACTTATAGTCATGACCCAAGAATTACAAAAGTAAGGCATGTAACCAAAATTGTCTGTACTCCCTTAATATTTTGAAATTTAAAACTTCCATAATCATAAGTATTATAAGGAAAATGATCACTGTCACATCTCTTCCATCTCCTTCACATCTAAATATTAAAGAACAATAGGATTGAGTCAAGAAATACTAAGAACTAGGAAATCCACCCTTCTCTTGGGAGGAGGAGTTGGAAGATTCTGATGGGGCTCATTCTCTCTCCTGTGACCTCATATCACGGAGTGAATGCTGGTGCTGACTGCACACCCAGTCCATTCTTTTGGTGCCAAATCACACCAAATAATTCAACCCACTGGAGAAAATCTATTCACTTTTGATGTCTCATATGGTATAATAAGGAGACCAAATCTCACTGGACAAGGAAAAAAGGCCTTAATGAAATCATCTGGGCTTGACGATTGGACTGGGAAGAAGAATGAGAAAATGACTAAGCAAGGAAGAATGGAGCTCAGTCTTTTCCTCAACAAACTTTCAAATCCAATAGTTATTTCTGTCATCAAGGGAAAAATGACAAAAGGGTCATTTGACTTATAAGCTCTTGAAGGGATATCTTACTAGATGACACATCATTGTAAAATATTGTCTCCAAGAAGCTAGAAGGAGGGGGTAGTATTAATGCTTTGCTACCTGGCTCTGTGGTACAACTTGCCTGAATTCTCTTTTCAATGTTCTTCTTCCTCCTTTCCTATTGGCTGCTGTGGCTTGAGCTCAAGGTAGAAGTAAGATTAGCAGCCTGGGACACTGTCTTCCTTAGATGGTCTACTTGTTGGGGAGAACGGAAATGAAAAGAGTACTGATTTTTTTTCTCCTTCTCTGAATATACATTCCCTAAGCATCTTTACCCATTCTTATGGTTTTACTCATAATCAGTATCTAACTATAAATTTCTGCATCCAAGCATATTTTGAGGGTGCCATATTAAGCATATAAAACTCAACAGAGCTCACACAGGACTCATGATATTTTCCTATGCCCTCCATATTGCTTCTCTTCATGTAGCTGTACCACTGAGGGGCACCATCATCATGTCAAAAGTTGCCCACCACCCAAGAAAAATTACAATACAAAAACATGCAGTCATCCATAACAATACTTGAAAAACACAAAAATGAAAGAAATTAAAGCTGCTGAAAGAAATTAAAGAAAACAAAAATAATTGGAAAGACAGCCCATGTTCATGAATTGGAAGACATAATATTGCTAAAATGTCCATACGTTACAAAGTGTTCTACAGATTCACTGCAATCCCTATCAAAGGTGGTACCCAAAAAAAGTGAAAAAGAGAAAGAATGAGGGTCCATATTATCTGAAAAGAACTTAAAAAAAAAAAAAGACCTGGAGTCTTGATTGGATGAGAGGAAATAGACAGGAGTGGAAAAATTGCCACTGGATTTGACCTGTGAGACTTTCTAGCCCTTCCTATCAAATATCTAAATTCAGGGAGAGTTGAAGGATGGGACAGGATTGCAAAGAGTTTATCTCTCTATATTCCTCCTTACATCTGTCCCTATTGGCCATGATATTTTTCTTTCTCATTTAAAATGACTTTGATTGCTGTTGTTATCTTCCCAGCTGTCATCAACTCTGCCTAACTGAAAATGGAGTAATCAACTCTCTGATCTAAATTATTTATAAATATGTTGAAAATTTTGATCCTTAAAATTGATATGTTTAACATTCATGTCTCTTCTCCCTCTCCTTGAAATGAAACAAATCTCCATTAATCATCACCCAATGAACTGTTCACTATTCAAGGCTACACTTTTTTAATGTAATGGGAACAGTGCCATAAAATGGAATATGGTCTTAAGAAGAAATGTTCACCTCAGAATAATAGGGGGAACCTAACAAGAGTAAAGCCACCCCTGTCCCAAGGAGGGAAGACATATAAGACTACATTGTGCTTCCAGTAGACAAACTCACTAGCAGGACTTGTTCAAGGAATTTTACATAAATAACAAAGAGCTCCACAAATATTTTCCTCAGTACACGGAGCAACATTCCCCAAGGCAACCTGGACCAGGAAGAAAGAATAGGAGGCTATGGACCAGGAGACACCTGAACCTCAGCTTTCATGTAGTTTATTTCTCGTAAGTGACCTCTGCCACTTCGGTTTTATGTGTGGGCACTCATCCTTTACAAGCAAATACAATTGTGAAGCATTTTCCTCTGTGTATAGTTAGATAATGAATTCTTCCTGTTGCAAAGTGACCTCAAGAGCCAATGACCTCATTTCATTTCAATTTGTGCCAGTGAAATGTTTGACAAATTGCTCTTTTCAGAGTCATGTATAACTTTAGATCTTGGTCCTAAGTATTGTTGCTATTCTGACAAGGATGAATTAGGCTGTAGTATTTGGTCCCTAACCTTTGCAGTGCCAGTGATTACAGGAACAGCTGGGTGGGATCAGAATTAAGTATTACTCTGTGATTCACACAATTTGAGGACAATTATTCCAAAATCACAAAGTGCTGGAAGGCTAAAATCACCAAACGAAGAACAAAGCTTACATATATATATATATGCACCAAAGATGCAAACATATGAATAAAATTATTTCAAGAGTATTCTTGGAATGGTAGCCATTCCTTATTCTCCAGTAAAAATAATTTCATATTTCTAGTCAGAGGTTTTGTTCTGTGAGAGATCTAAACAGAATAATGTTTCTGCTTGCACTCTTGGCAAAAGCTAAAGCTCTCCTGCTGGAATTCTGTCATCTCTTTTCTGAACTCAGATGATAAACCAGATTTGTACATTGTTGAACAAAGCCCAAGTCTTTAACCTGAGCATAATGAAATCACATTAGGAGACATGCCTGTTCAAACACCACAGTAGCTGCTCCAGAGCTTCTTGGAATAGCCACCATTTGCTCATCTCTTCTCAGCCCAAATTATGTGAGCTTCACCTGCTCCCATCTCAAATGATCTTATAATTGCCTCTCATATTATAGGGTTATATTAGTGGTATCAACTGTACCAACTGGCATCCAGACATCAGAAACATAGAATTGGGTATCTTTTTTTTTTTCTCACCTCATATATTCTTGCCAATGTTCACAGAATTACCTAAAGGAGAAAAGTTTGCCTTAAACCCAGAAATTTACTAAAAGCAGTCATCTACTACATAAATATGAAGAGATCTTCAAAGTCACAAAACCAGACTAACAAGTTATTCATTGTTTATAAAATATACTTTCATAATTTTTTTCTCCTCTTCCAAAAGGGGGTATCGAAATTACATAATGGTTATTGTTCATTTCATTGGAGATTTTTATCTAAGTTATTAAAAGCTATTTTGAAATCTCACAAAATTGACTCACAAAAATATCGTCATTATCCATAGCTGTTTGTGAACTCCCACTATGTCAACTGCGCAATCAAATACTATTACCGCCTACTCTATTTTTTCATAAACAAATGTTTGAAAATCAATTAGTGAATACTTTTTCATATAGGAAAAGCTTTCAGTCTCTTATAGGAAATGAATGATCTAAGTGTGTTTATTATGTGTACTCCTCTTAACTGACAAAGTAGGGCTGTGAAATGATAAGACCCATTGGTATGAGGTCAGCGATCCTCCACCCTGACACTTTCATATTCCGTGGCCTGTGGCAGGTATTTGTACTCTCTGAACTTCAATTTTCTCACCCCTAAAAACAGGAATAACTGGACTTCATTTCCAATGATATGGTAGAACAGATAGATACTGTGAACAGTCACCCACCCCCTCAAAAATATCCAAAATTACTGAATAATATACTAAAAGCATATTTTAAAATTCACTATGGATTTGGTGCAGAAATAAGAACTCTTTAGAAAGGAAAAATAATTGAGAGCAGGAGTCTAGAAAAGTGAGTGGAACTCTGAGGGAGGTTTTCATCTGGAGGTCATCTGGTTAGCCCAGTGAATTTGTGCTTCAGTTAAAAGTTCAGATTATAAAATAAGTGTATTTAATGTTTGAAGATATAAAAGAAGATACATAACATATGAGGAAAAAGTTACTATAAAATAGATGAAGAAAACTTGAAGAAACAAACTGGAATAATAAATATAGAAGTTAAAATTTTAGAAACCATGCATGAGATCAATGGTTGGTTAGACAAAGCTAAAGAGAGAATTTATATACTAGAAGGTAGATTTGAAGATATTATCCAAATGCTAATAGAGATTGCATTGAATCTATAGATCACTTTGAGTAGTATGGACATTTGGACAATTAAAAGAATTAGAAGAATTAATACTGTTAAATGTCCATAATATCCAAATCAATCTACAGATTAATTCTTCTAAAATATGAACATGGCACATACTTCCATTTATTTGTATCTTCTTTAACAGACAAAATAAATAAAATGATCAAAAATTAAATAAATTGGCTCCATGCCTATAGCACAGTTGTTATGGTACCAGCCACATACACTGAGGGTGGCAGGTTTGAACCCAGCCTGGGCCAACTAAACAACTGCAACAAAAAAACAGCCAGGCTTTGTAGTGGGCACCTGTAGTCCCACCGACTTGGGAGGCTGAAACAAGAGAATCACTTAAGCCTAAGAGTTGGAGGTCACTGTGAGCTGTGACATCACGGCACTCTACCAAGGGTGACATAGTGAGACCCTGTCTCAAAAAAAAAAAAGCAAAAATTTAAATAAATAAAATATTTAAAAGCATGAAGGACAGAATGAGAAAGTCTGTTGTATTCTATTAAGATATGCAGCAGGGGCCAAGAACAGTGGCTCACACTCATAATCCTAGCACTCTGAAAGGCCAAGGTAGGAGGATCCTTTGAGCTCAGGACTTCAAGACCAGCCAGAGCAAGAGCAAGACCCTGTCTCTACTAAAAATAGAAAAATTAGCCTGGCATTGTGGCAGGCAACTGTAGTCCCAGCTGCTTGGGTTGCTGAGGCAAAAGGATCACTTGAAGCCAGGAGTTCGAGGTGGTTGTGAGCTAGTCTGATGCCATAGCACTCTAGTCTGGGCAACAGAGTGAGACTCTGTCTAATAAATGAATAAATAAATAAACAAACAAACAAATTAATGAATAGCAGGAAAGAGAGAAAGAATGAGAGATAAAATATATACAAAGACAGAATGGCTGAGAACCTCTCATAATTCAAGTAAGAAAATAAATTTCGGTTTCGGGAAGCCTATGGAAGGACCAACAGAATAAAAATGTTTTAAATGAACATCTAGACAAATCATTGGGAAGTTCAAGGACAGCAAGGAGAAAAAATATACTAAATCAAGCCAGAGAGAAAATACAAATCTTAATTCAGAGATTAAAATGATAGCACAGTCCTCAATATTAATAGTATATAGTAGAATCCAGAAGATAAGGAAATACTATCTTTAGAATCCTAGGAGAAAAGAACTGCAAACTAAAATTATACACCTGGTGTAACTTCTTTGAAACAATCATATATGAAATAAAGATGCTTCAGGCAAACAAAAACTAAGTTTGCCAACATAGACCCTCTCTAAAAGAAATGTGAAAGGATGTTCTTGAGGCTGAAAGAAAAAAACAATGCCAATAGTAAAAGCTGAAATGTAAAATGCAATAGTGCAATAACATTGCATGTATGTGGGAAAATTCTGCATAAACTGTGAAAACAATAATATTGTCTACATTGAAAGTTTAAAAGAAAAAATCCAACAATAGAGTATAAGTCAATAAGGAGATAACTAAAATTTAAATATCCTCAGGTTCGTATTGTTCTAGAAGAGATTAGATATTCATTTTAGAGAGTGATAAGCATGCATATTTATAATTTTCAAAATAGAATATAAAGAAGAAAAGTGAAAGGAAAAGAACAATCCAAGCCTCCCCTTCAAAAAAAAGAAAAAAAAAAAAACAAGAAAGGAAGGAAAAAGAAAAAAAGTAATACAGAAAAGTCATAAGGAATATATAGCACAAAACAAATTAGTAGAAATCAAACCAATACATCTATTATTACAAAGCTTTCAACAAACCATATTCTCTGACCATGATGCCATTATATCAAAGTCAACAACAGAGTAATAAGCAGAAAAAAAAGTATAGATTTGAAAATTTAAAAACACTGTCTTTATAACATGTAAGTTAAAAATAAATCATAAATGTTTAAATTTCTATACATAAGAATATTACACAAAGTAGGTATGATATAGCTATATGGTACTTAAAAGGTACTATATAGCTTTAGTGCCTTCTAAAATAAAAAAAGCACTACTAAGGGCTTTTATTACAAAAAAAGTAAGTTAGTGTGGTGGCTCTTACCTATAAATCCTAGCACTTTAGAAGGCTAAAGGAGAAGGAACCCTTGAACTCAGGAATTCCAGAACAGCCTGAACAAGAACAAGACCCAGTTTCTACTAAAAATAAAAAAACTGGCCATGTTGTGGTAGATGCTGGTAGTCCCAGCTACTTGAGAGGCTGAGATAAGAGAATCATTTATGCTAGAGAATCTGAGATCACTATGACACCACAGCACTCTACCCAGGGTGACCAAGTAAGATGGTCTCTAGATAAATAAATAATTTTTAAAAATAGAAAAGGAAAGCTCAAAATTAACTAAGACTTGAGAATTTAGTAAAAAAGAACTCTAGCTACACCCCAAAACATAAACAAATAGAAATTTAAAAAATAGAAAACATAAAATCGAGTAAGCCAAAGCTGGTTCTTAGAAAAGGTAAAATGGATAAACATCGAACAAGGTTTTTTTGAGTAAAAGAAAGAGAGGGTAGAAATAATAGAAAACTGAATGAAAAGGAAAATATAATTCCTGGAGAAATTATAAACAATAATACTATCAGAAAAGTTTGTGCTCACAAATGTGCAAACTCAAAAAAAAATTGTCATATTCTTAGAAAAAAATATACTGAACTAACTCAAAATATGGGGAAAATTGATTGAATTGCCCTAGAACCATTAAGTAAATCAAATCAGTTTTAAAACATCCGAGAACACTTAATCCAACACCTCGTATCACAGATAAGGAAGCTCAGTTAAGAGTTTCACTATTTGCCCTAAGTCAACAGTTAGCACACAGCAGAGCCATGAGGAGACTCCAGGTCTCCATATGCCGAGGCTAGTGCTGAGTTAGTGCACATGGGGTCAATGTCTGCTTTCAACAACACTCTCTGGGGAGGCTTTCTGGAACACAGCACCACTAAATCCTGTAGGTGATAGGAAGAGAATGAGGATGTCCACCTGGATTCCCCAGACAATAATTATCACATTGAATAGTTTTCTGTTAACCTTTCTCTAGTCGATCAACTCAGGAAATTTATCTCAGATATTTTCAGTAGTTGGGTTCAATTTAAAAGGGATCACTAGTTTTCCTTTTTGGAAACCAATTAATTTCAAAGAAATTTTACAAAAAACACTAAATATTATATGCCTGTGGTATTTGTTTTTTCATTCTTACAATACTTCACTTAGAAGAATGGTCTCCAGTTCCATCCGGATTGTAATGAAAGTTACCAAATCACCATTTTTTATGGCTGAGTAGTACTCCATGGTATATACATACCACATTTTATTAATCCACTCATGAATTGATGGGAACTTGCACTGTTTCCACATCTTTGCAATTGTGAATTGCTACTTTTAGTTCTTTGAGGTATCTCCATACTACCTTCCAAAAAGGTTGTACTAGTTTGCAGTCCCAACAACAGTGTATATAAAGTGTCCCTTTCTATCTGCATCCAAGCCAGTATCTGTTGTTTTAGGATTTTTTGATAAGAGCCATTCTGTCTGGAGTTAGTCAATCAACACTTCAGACTCAGTGGCAATCAAGCAGGTGGGAGGGTGAGGACAGACTGCATACATTCACACCTAACTGGTACAATGAACACATGTGGGGTGAAAGGCACAATTGTAACTTTGATCTAAAATGTACAAAAGCAAATTATGTAACCAAAACGTGTGTACTCCTATAATATTCTGAAATTTAGAAAATAATAATAAACACTAAATAATCTGACTTTTAAAAAATCTTCTAAGGAAACACCAGATAGATAAGTTTGCCGGTAAATTATTTTTTTTTAATTATATTTTTACGTAAACTGCTAGAAGAAAGAAAAAAAAAATTCCCTAACTCATTCCGTGAGTCCAGAAAAATCCTGATGACAAGAACAGTAAAGGACATTGCAGCACAGATAGCCAAGAAACGGCACCAAATGACTGTCCATAGGCAGATGAATGGGTTACGGCAACACCGTATGTGCGCACAGTGAAATACTATTCAGCCATGAAAACGATGTAAATCCTGTCATTTATGGAACGTGGATGAACCCGAAAGACATTGTGTTAAGGGAAGTAAGCCAGGCACAGACGACAAGGCTGTAGGATCTTACCGACATTCGGAATTTTAAAAAGTTCATCTCAGAGAAGTGGAGCAGAAAGGCGAGTACCAGAGGCTGGAGCGATCAGGACGGGAAGGGACGCTGAGAAGTTGATAAAGATACAAAATTATCGTTAATCTAGTTCACTTCGAGATCTCTGTTGTACAGCATGCTGACGACAGTTAATAAGAATGTATTGTATTCTTGAAAGAAGCTAAGAGCGGGTATTCAATGTTCTTACCTCACAAGGATTACTATGTGAGGTGATGCGTGTTTTAGTTATCTAGATTCAACCATTCCTCCAGGTATACCTACTTTAAGACATCATGTTGTACATGGTAGATACACATAATTTTTATCTGTCGATTTAAAAGAAATGAACTTGGAAAAAATACAAATAATGAAACTGGGTAGGACTCACGCGTTTGTGGTGCAGTTGCTTCTAACATCTCTCATGTATGTTGCGGCAGTTCTCGAGCCTTTTCAGTACTTAATAAAATTATTTTGATGAGGTTAATATTTTTCTATCTACGTGTAAGGTTACTATGAGATTGTCTTATGATGTCAGGGGAAAACTTTGTAATCTGTAAACTCTTAATCACACGTAACAATTATGAATATATAAGAACTGTAGTCCCCAGCCCCCCGGGCTTTTTAGGAGAGAGAGAGAGACCTGGGTAGACCAAGGTGAAACAGGAAAGAGCTTTAGAATAAAACTAAGCTATACTCAGAGGCAGCAAAGAGAAACACACAAGCTGGAAAGGGCCAGAACCCTACCCAGGGTTATCTGTCCTACATGAGTTATCTCTTGTGCATTAAAAGTTGCTCAGTGTCATGTAGCCATGTAAGAATAGCACATAGAAAAGTATTAAGGAAATTTGCATGCTCAGACTATAGTTTAAAGAAAGGAAAAGTCCAGAGGTTGCCCACCAGCAGCCTTGGGCCACAAACATGCTCTGGTTTTGTATGCACAGAAAAAAAATATTTAATTTGGATTAGCCGCAAACATTTAAAACCCAGATTTCTTGTCAGAGTTGAAAGCAAAAGATGTGGAAACACAGGGCTTGTGTTACAAAGGGCCCACAGGCTGCTGGAAGGGAGACGCCCCTGCCCACTCTGGGTGGCAGCCTTCTGGAGCTCACCACGCCCCCCTCCCCGTGGTCTCTCTCACGCCTGTAACCTGCTGTCCTCTGCTGGTATTTGACTTTAGCCACCTTGTTCGTATCTTCTGGAAGACAAGAGAGATGAGATCATAAGCAAAAGAAATCAGTCTCCCAAGGTGGATGTTTGGGAGGCAGTGGAGTGCAGATTTTAACTTTCAGAATAGGGAACAGTAGGGTTGGGACCTATCCAATTCTCCCAGCTTGCCTGATGGTTTTAATTTTTGTGGATATATCATTTGTAGCCCAATGAGAGCCATAAAGAAAGGATTTGTGATTAGACAGATAACAGTTTCATTTTGAGATGTTCAATGACCCTTTTAAATGTTTCGTTTTTCTCATTATTATTTTTATTGACCTTACTAGCATCTGACCTGAGCAGCTGCTCTTTGGGGAGCTGTCATGGGTGACCACAAGCTGGTGACCAGACACAGGGAAACATAAGAAGCAACAATTCCGTGCAGCTGTGGTCTACTTGGGAAAAAAAGGCACTGCCAGCGCCGTCTGGCAGATGGCCGCAAAGAACGAGGGGGTCTGTAGTTTAGCACTGAGGACAGATGGGGATCTGGGAAGTGCTAGAGTACTGGCTACAGCTGCAAATCAAAGCAGAGCTGCAGGGGGATCCCGCAGTGAAGTTTGGGTCCATTAGGACATACAAACACCTGGCATCCGCTGTCCCTAGAGCCAGAGATAAGCCAGGTACAAATTAGGGAGAAGCAGACACAAGTCACCAGGGCTTACTGATGACACCTACTTGCTGAAGCTTACCAATACAGAACCCACACTTCCAGGGCAACCAGAAACCCAAGAAGGAGGTTTAGCCTGAGTGGCTATTCGCCTTTCAATACGTGTCTCCCTCTTGCTGGGAGAATTTCAGTTTTTTCCACTGGAGGCCAAATCCACTTCAGGTGTCCCTGCAGAATAATACCATAAAACAAAGGACAAGCAGGCTAACTGCTCCCGTAAACAAAATTCTCAATGGGTCCACATTAGGAGCTTGTTGAAATTCTAAAAATTTTAATTATCGCTTATTATACTCATGCAAAAAAAGTGTATGAAGCATCCAAGTCTGGAGAAGTATTAGGTTTATGTGGCATTTCGGTCTCCCTGATCCCCTTTAAAAGGTGAAAGCAGAATGCAGTTACTGGAGCATATGGTTAGAGCAGCCAGCTCAAAAACATGTTTTTATGGTTATTTGGGGGGGGGGGAGAATATTAACAGTCAGAAGATTTATATTTAGATCCAGCTCTGCCATTTCATAGCTAAGCGATCTTGGCCAAGTCATTTCACCTCTCTGAACCTCAATTTAATGATCCATTAAATGAGATCAAGAAAAACTGACCACATAAGTACCAGGGTTGATGGAAGATCCAATAAAATAAAGCATAAGAACTCATTTGTAAAGGCTGTAAAATGCTTCACGCGTAGAAGAGTGATAGTAGTGGGTGGTTTCATATGATGTTATGCTACGTAAGCAATCTACATAAGCAGATTCACCTCTGCTGCTGGCCAGGAAAGTATGCACCAGGTGCAGAAAAATCCAGTGATGACATCAATTTTCCCAGGGAAAGTTTCCATGATGTGGGCAACACTCAAACCCTGAGCAATCTGTTCGAAATAGATGAAAGAAAAGTGGAACTGGACATCATTCCTCCTGAAGTAGCTGGACGTGGTTGGCATTGTATATCCACAGTATTAGCAAATCAGAGCTGGAAAGGTCTCTTCCAATTCCCCATTTCCTAGCACAGTAAGACCCAGGACCACACACTTACACAATAGCATGCAAGGTGTTTCCAAAATTAATTACTAGTTCTAATCCTCTAAATTAGATCTCTTATGATTCAAATTTTCTGCAACCTCATGTCTGGGTGCGAAACCAATAGCAGTTACATACCCAGTCTAAACTTTGTCATGGTACATATCAGAAGGCCTAAGAATCCCCAGGACTCTTGCAACTAAGTCACACAATGCAGATTCTAGGGAGGCTACACCCTAATAAGAATCATTAGTTGCAGAAACAAGAGACTGAATAAGATGCTTCTTATGCAGATGCTGGCTGTCTAGTATGATGTGCTTTTTTAGTCACGATACTTTAACTGCTTTGTTGAAAACACTGGTGTGTAAATCTTAAGTGATCCCTATTCTCAGGTCTCCATTGCACCCAGTAACTCACTTTTAATTTTCTATAATTAACAATTGATATATGCAAAAGAATTCATGGGAAACATATGTTATGAAGCATGGTAATAAAAAGGGCACACACAAACCCACTAATCTAAGAACTAGATGCTGCTTTAGGAGTGGAAGTAGAGAGAACAACACCAATTCAGGATCTTGCACAACCTGAAGGCCATCATTCCAAACATCAGGATGCAGGGCACACTGTCAAGCAGGTGAAAACTGTTCTCTCAGGCCCACTTCTCCTTTCTTTAACCCTTCCAGGGGCATGTGAATTTTAAAACAAAAACGCAGACAGAAAAGTTTAAATCAAAGGAATGACTCTCCACTGGCGGCCATCAGATTCCAGTCATACGCCCGTCAGTCAGGACATCTTTGGAAAGAAAGCCATCTTGTACATAAGCAACCATCACCTTCAGATTTAAGGGGGAAAAAAAACCAAACATGTGGGAAACACAATTTTAAAACTCAGATATCTTCTGAATTTAAACATGATGACCTGAGACCCAAGCTATATAGGCAACTCAGTCAAGCATTGGCTTTTAAAATTTTGATTAGGTTTGTAAGCTGCTCCCCATAAGAGACAAATCAACAGAGGTTTACCCACTTCAGTGTGTTGCAGAGAGATAATCCTGAGGCCCAGCCCTAATTCTGGTCTGTTCGTTGTCATCCTGTGCTCTCAGTCTCAGGGAGCAAACATATTTTGGTCTTTTCTTAAAGTGCAGTCTTCTAGATCAGTGTTTTTCAATCATTTTTACCTCCCAGCACGCTTGAACCTATAGTTAAACTTCCATGGGACACTGAGATTATGTTGATCAAAAAAAAAAAAAGAGTAAAAAAAAATGTTCTTACTATGCTTTGAACTTCTTTAGAAAATAATTTCATTAATGGTCTTTAAAAATTTTTGCGGCACCCAGGCTGGAAATCACTGTCCGAGACCCTGTGTACTACTCTACAGGGCTCTACTGCTCTGAACCGCATCACCAGCCCTGGCATCCACATGAAGGAGACATCACTGAATTCCATCCTCGCTTCTGCAGGACCAGTGCACCAAAGGCCAAGTTCAGGCTGTATGACCTTGAGGAAATTTATCACTCTTCTGACATTCAAACTTCCTCATCAGAAAAATGAGGGAACTAGACGAGGTAAATGCTAAAGTCAAGCCTTAAAATTCTGAAACTGCCTTTGATTCTTATATTCGATCTATATTTGCTGAAAGAAATGCATGATTCGTTTGTGCAATCCCCACATCTTAGAGAGAGGGAAACCACCCGCCACTGCCTCTTCTAATTAAACCGTCTCTTTTCTGAGTTCCAGAGTGTTTCTAAACTCTCTTTGGGATTAGAAATTCATGTTCCTTCAATCTGAACCAATACCCTAAACTAAAGGAGACACTAGGGCAAAAACCTTATGATCTTTTTATGATCAATTTTTCTCCTAAATAAAATCAAAGTTGACGTTTGTTCTACTTGATAAACATCCAATCAGGCAGTACCTCTTGTGAAGCTTATCTGCAGAGTGAGAACCCTTTAAACTAAGCCCTGCATTAAAAAATAACTAATTAACTCTACTCAAGACCCTTCAAGTATTTTTAATCTACTAAGAGAAACTATTGCTCACACATCTATTCTTAGAAGTCTCAAACCTTTTCCCAATGAATACCTTTAAACGTAGTTCAAATATAACAAACCAGACTTTAAACACAATTCATAGAATGATTTACTTACAAAGAGGTTCTCATTACTTAGGTTTGAAAATGTTTTTCCAATGATAATCGAATATCTTCTTTCCCCCTTACTCCATCCCCTTCTCCACCTCAACCGAGATGCGCAGACATATTCTGGGTTGTTCCCAGGAAGCCTCTGTTGTAGGTGTGTGAGAAGACAGATCCAGCAAACTGTGAATATGTCTTACTCAGAGTTCTGATATATTTGTATTTATGAAAAAAATCAGTTCATAAATGTTGAGTCATTCCTGTTAATAATAACTTGAAAAAGAAATGACTCCAGAATGAAAGCAGCTTCCTTCCTGACCAGGCCAACCGTGATGTCACATTCAGGGAAAAAAAATTCAATCTGAAACCCATAAAAAAGAAAGATAATTTATTAATAAATAATAAATCCAAGCTGCTGAAAAAGATGCCCAAAGGGATCACTATATGATGCTCAACAGTGCACAGCTCTCTCCATCCGTCTGTCTGTAATGAATAGCCCTCATTACGGCTCAGCAGCTTTGCAGCCTCCCAATCTCACTCTTCCTCACCTTATTGCCCCCTCTCTCTCAGCCCCTCTCCCAAGTAATTCCCCAAGATTCAACCCAAACTGGATCTTCTCTCACATTGTTTGGGATTTCCTTTCCAATGTTAATCCGATGTGCATTCAGCCATTCTTGGCTCCTTTTAACCAGCAGCTCTATCCATTATACTTTCAAAGACCAGGCCCATTGCTGCTTCCACTGACAAGGAAAGATCCTTTCTATGCAGGGGACAGGGGAGAGGGAAATCTGTGAATATTCATAAATCAATGTTCTCAACCAGGTCAAAAGGAAACTAAAAGTGGCTGCTTCTTTCCTGTATTGCAGTGGCTTGGATGCAAATTGAGTCATTCCAAAGAATGCACTTGCAGCAGTTTTAGGAATAAGAGGGGGCCACCTTCCTGCTGCTGTTCCTACTGACAACAGTGGCCAGACTCAGCGTTCCAGGAATGTGGTGGCTGCAGCAGAAACCATAGCCAGAGCAGTTTCTTGATCTTGGGGTTCCAGTTTCCATCTAAACCCTTGAAATGGTAGACCAGAGGCAGCCCCCTAACTTCTGCTGCTCCAGTCAAGTGTCTAAACCCCCGTACTGAATCCCTGATTGAAAGACTAGAGAGGTTTCTGTGTCCTGCCCTGACTGATATTAGGAGGTACAGGAAAGAACATAAAGCAAAAGGCAAGGAGAGAAGAGCACAGATTTTCTTCTGGTACCTCTGGGACAGAGAAAGCTTAAGAAAGTAAAGTTGTCACCAGAAAATGCAAATCGAAACCATGGTGAGGTACCACTTCACACTCAGTAGGATGGCCACCATGTTTTTAAACAGGTAACAAGTGCTGATGATGTGGGGAAACAGGAATCCTCACACACTCCGAATAGGAATGTATAATGGTGAAGCTGCTGTGGAAAACAGTCTGCTTATTTCTCAAAGTGTTAAACACAGAGTTACTTACAACCCAGAAATTCCAATCCTAGATATATTCTTAAGACTATACATTTACATATATACATTTACACAAAAACATATGTACAGTGTTCCTATCAGCATTACTAGTAACAGCCAAAAAGTGCAAATAATCCAAATGTGCATTGACTGATAATTGGATGAATAAATGTGGTATATCTAGATAATGGAGTAGTATGCAGCAATGAAAAATAAATGAATATGTGCTACCACATGGATGAATTTGAAAACAATGTGCAAACTGAAAGAAGCCAGTCACAAAAGACCACACATTGTGTGAAATGTGCATAATATGGGAAGCTACATAGACAGAAAGTAAATCAGTGTTTTCTTAGGGGTAGAGGATGAGAGACTCAGAGAATGATGGATAAGTGTTTCTGGTTTTCTTTCTGAAGTTCTGCAAATGTTCCAATATTTTTTGTGACTGGATGCACAATTCTGAATACACGAAAGCCATTGAATTGTATATTTTCAATGAATAAAGTGTATGATATATGAATTATATCTGAATAAATTTGACTTTTAAGAGATGGAAGGCAAAACAGCAAAACGCAGACAATACTTTTTTTACTTTAAAAAATGGTAAATTTGGGCCAGGTGTAAGGAAGGAAAGCTCTAAGACATGGCTGGGAGACGCTAAAGGAGGCAATCAACAGTACTCAGAAAAATTCTTCTACTATTTCTGCACACAGAATTTTTAGGATGAGTTAAAACTAAAAAATTCTGCAAATCAGAGAATAGCTACTCATTTGGAGTTATATGGAACTTATTTGCTACATTAATTATCCAAGTTATTTTGCATGTCAAGAACTATAATAGAAGTCATTCCTTAGTGAGACAAACGCATTAAAGGATAAAGACTTTCAATGTTTAGATGGAATGTTTGATGCACAGGGGAAGATTTACCAGGAAACTAATAAAGCTTATGTTTCGGCAGCCTTTGTTTGCATGGGATTGTTTCAAAACTATGGAAAGAGCTTTGGTAATGAATTTATAAGATCATGTTTTTGTTAAATTTGCAAAAGTAAAATATTTTAACAGCAACTGATTAAAACTGGCGCTCTTTCCATTTAGACTTCCCCTCTATTACTCTCCTTATGTGGGATGGTGCTGGAGCTACTGCAGGCATTTGGGGGATCTGTAAAGTTGAGTGGGGACATGTTTAGGATCACTGGGACATATTTACATGGTTCATAGTCACCTCACTGAATCTCTTCTTCCACACTCATACTTCCAGTGCTAGGTGCCATAGGCCACATCCATGTTGTCATACCACCTCTAGCCTCCCCAATTATGAGTCCCCTTCCTATCTCAAGCCTCTCCTTAAATAAAGCATGTTAGAGGAAGCACTGGGATATCTTATTCCCTCTGTAGAAAGCGAGATAATAAAATTATCATATAAAATGCAAGCACAAGTATTCAGCCAAAATGTGTCACACAGTTTATTAATGAAGGCATTATGTTATTTTTCAGAATTTTATAAATTTATAGTATTGGCCAGGTTTTCTAAACATGTTACTTGTTTTGATTTCTTCTCTCTAAAAAAGCATTCCTATCTTACTGGTATCTAATGTGCATTTTTAAGTTTATATTTTTAGAGGACATTCCACACACACAATTGTATAAGCTTCAGGCCATCCCAGAAACCTGGATCTATCCCTGGAGGAAGATATGTCTTTCCTCTTTCAATTTATTTTGTGCAAACAGAGAGAAACAAAGGTATGTGAATCTTAGTGAAAATGGAACAAAAAGAGTTCCCGTCAAGGTCAAAAGAACATGAACAACTATCATGTGCACTGCGCCCACTGGTATTAAGTGGGCACAAAATGTCATTGGTCTTGTCATTATTTTTAATAGAAAATTACTTGTTTTCATTTGGTAAATGCAAAAGCTATTATTAAAGCCATCATAAATTAGAATCTGATCAATCTGCTATTTTTATAACATCTTCTCTCTTTTAACCACAAATTCTCTTGCCATAGAACTTCAAAGAACATGATTCTCACAGGTAGCAGAGGCTGTCCGCACTTGTCATAGAAGCAATCATGTGTCTGAACAACTTACGTAAAAACATTGTAAGATTTTAACCTGACATCCCAATAGAGTCCTCTGAAAAAGACTGTTCACAGGTAATCATTTGAAGGGCTTGATGAAGTTACCAAACACATAATAAACATTAGAAGACACACGGGAAGGGACTGAGAATGAGGAGAGATTTGTGTCCTTACCTCACTCTACCCACAAAAAAATTTCACAGTGACTTAAAAGATTAAAATGCCAAAAACAAAACCCTAAAAATGTTGCTAGAAAACACATGTAAAGATTTTCTAAGCTCTTTACACTTGACTCCAAAGCTAGAGATCATAAACAAAAATAATGAGTAATGTGACGACATAAAACTTTTAAAACCTCTACCTAACCAAAGTAAAAACCATAAAACAAGATTAAGAGCAAACTATAAACTGAAATAAATATTTGCAATATATATGGCAAAAAGTTAGACTCCCTAAGCTCTAAAAAATGTCAACAATCCAAAAAGTAAGAGACAAATTCTTCGAAAGATATATGAAGAGATTTGAATACAAAATTGATAGAGAAAAATTCAAGGACACAAAGGAAACAAATTAATGCAAATTAAAGTAAACATGATGTACCACTTTTTAGTCATGAAATTGTTGAGTTTCTTTTTTTTAATGAGCTACTAATATCCAGGTGGAGGGAGGAGAGCAAGAGACATGCTCACTCCTTTACAGAGGGCAATTTCACTATACTTATCAAAAATGTTTAAGTGTTCATACATTTTGATGATCAATTTTATTGTAAAAATGAATTATAAGGAAATGTTATTTGTCAATTCAAATGATTGTGAACAACCAAAACTCACTAATCAGGGGGTAAATAAACTACGGTGTGTCCTTACAAAGGCATTGATAGTCCAATGTATCCATTAGAGAAAATATTGTAAAAGAACATCTACTGTCAAAAAAATATAGATCCATAGTTGATCACTGATCACTTTTCCACATTGTCCACCTCCTTAAATTGTCCTAATTTTCATAGACTGGACATGAACCACATGTATGTATCAGTATAATAGACCTAGTTCCCTATGTTGACCACCTCTGGGTGTTAACCAGTTTGTTAGAGTCCCTTGTGTGGTCAACTTACAGAGGTTCTACTGTATCCCATATTGCTAAATAAAAAAGAAGTATATGGCACAAATGTTTGTGCAGAATATAGTTCTTATAATTAGAGAACAGTTATGGTAATAGCTGTAGTAGTAGCCAAAAATTTACAAATACTTACGTTTTAGTCATTGTTCTAAGAATGGCCTCATATGTATATTATCTCATTTAATTCTTACAACAATCCATGATGTAGTTACTATTATTATTTTCATTTGTAGGTGGGGAAAATGAAGCAGCAGGAAAATAAGATACTTGCCCAAGGTGAAGTTAGGGTTTGGACCCAGGCAATCTGACTCCAGATCCCTCACCCTTAATCACAATGCCGATTTCTGGGCTGCATAATTATTAGAGGAGCAGAGTGGATTGACCACCACTTATTAGTAAGAAATTCCCCCAAATATTAATAACATTTACTTCTGAGAAATTAGACTATGAGTGATGTATACTTTCTTATTTTTCTTATCTGCATAATCTCATCAGACCAATCCCATTCAACTTTTATGTAACAAAATTATGACCTGTTATCTCATTGTTTGGATCCCTGAGATTGAAGGCCACATAACCTGAGCATGCCTAAGTGAACAAAATGTGAGACCACAGGCGAAACCTAAGTGGTTAAACTAAGGAACTGGAGCTGAATTAAGAAGTAGACAGGAAAAAATGCTCACCATCCTTAATCATACAAATCAATACAAATCAAAACTACTTTGAGATATCATCTAACTCCAGTGAGATTAGCCCATATCATGAAATCCCAAAACCAGAGATGCTGGCGTGGATGTGGAGAAAAGGGAACACTCCTACACTGCTGGTGGGAATGTAAACTA